>NC_048418.1:6913205-7029434 GCF_013103735.1 Etheostoma cragini | reverse complement strand
TCAAGTTATTTCAGAGAAAATTGTGCATTCTTCGTTTTTTGTGGAGGGGTACCAACAAATTTGAGCACGTCTGTATATCCATAACCATTCCCTGTGGCATGTTACATGTGACATGATTGGCCTGTATTGGTCTTTTTTGCCATACTTTTCCATGAACTGCAGAGTCAAGTCAGTGGTTTCCTGGGCAACAGCCTGTATTTTCTCAACTCCTCTGCAGTTATAGGAATTCCCACAGTGAGCGTACACTCCTGTTAGGTCCACGCCCTTTGTCTCGGCAATGGCCTGAGCCAATCTGAGTGCCTCAGGTTCTGAATGCAGGACACCAGCTACGAAAAAAACAAAACAGAAGATCAGCAGGCACTTGCCTTCCAAGGCTTGACAGCCAATGATGAGCTGTGTCTTGATTTCCCTGCTTGTTTACCTCTCCCGTTTCCACAGTCGAGTTTGAGCCAGACGTGCCAGAGCCGACCGTCTCTCAGTGGTCTCTTGTTGAGCTGCTCCAGAGCATGAGGATGATCCAGTAAAACTTGGAAGAGATCCAGCCTTTCTGACAGGGCTGCACAGCGCTCCACCTACGAACAACCATAGACATAAATTAATGTGATTGGTATTTGGAGTGTGGTTGGGAGAGGAGAGCTAAAATATATAAAAGCTATCAGCAAATGATTTAAAAGTTATGTTAATTGCATTTCCCTGTATGTAATTGATTAGTTGATAGGCATAAAATCCATATGTGGATGAAATGAATCTGCTGTGAAAAAACAAAAAGCTATTTATTTAGTTAATACTACATTCTACTTTACATACTTATAGCATAAGTATTTAATCAATTCTAATACAGTAGGCATACAGTAGAATAATCTATAATTTGAAGTTAGTATGTCAGAAATTAATTGAACCATTAGAAATTATGCAAACGGTGACTTTTTAAAAACAAAACAAAGCAAAATGTTATTTTCTACAATTGCCATTACATACTTTGTTTTTCAAGATCTACGTGAAGCTGTTTAACCACCAACTGCAAGTTATTTTAATGATATGCAGCTGTGAGCAGCTCCGATTTTATATTTGTGCAAAGACATTTTGACTTGTCATAGTACAGTAGGAAAAGCAGTACTGTAGGCAAAGGTGTAACTGAATGATGGCTCCATTTGAAGTGAATAGCAGGAACCTGAAACTAAAACAAGTGGCTATATGGAATTAAGCCCTCATGAATCGTAATACTTACACCAGGGTTTTTCCTACTCTGTCACTGTCTTCTTTGAAAAGTTTATGAGACAATGGTCTAAATTTACAACACACTCAAAAGTCAAAGGGATTTTAGGAACCATATTGATCCATATTGACATACCTTTAACTTAATTTTGTCCAATATTCAAAACATACTACTGTTTTCAAAATGCACTTCATGTTCAAAACATATTTATTTGGAAAGAGTGTTTTTAGTGTAATTTGAAAGGACCTTATCAAAGGGAAGAGAGTAAGCGTAGAGGATGTCATCAAATCCGTGGTCGGCATAAAAACAGGCCTCTGCCAGTGTGGAAACCACAATGCACCTCCGGGATCCACCCGTCATTATGTCAGCACACTCACTAGACATGAACACAAATGCACAGACCTTATCAGTGTCCCTTACATATAGCAGATGTGTATTAATATGTTGTGTGAGTGTGTGTCTGTATTCATACAGGGTCTTGTGGGTCTTCATGTGGGGCCGAAGCTGGACCCCCAAATTCTGACAGCGTTTGATCATCCTCTCAGCATTTCTCTTCACTATGTCTACATCCACCACCAGAGCAGGGGTACACAGGGCGGAGAGGGCCTCTCCCTCCATACTGGCAGTACTGGAACACACACACACACATACAACATTTTGTGCAATTAAATTCTTGTGCATGACTAGTTACAGTGACACTATGCCTCGGAGAGTTTTCTTCTTACAAATTCAAACCCACCACCGCAAATATGGGCACTGATTTAATATGAATATTATGTATTTTTTTCTTTTGGATTTTTACTATTGTCACGTGTGTTCTATCCACGTTTTTATGCTCATTCTAAATCATGTTATTTCCTTATTGTAAAGTGTGCTGCATTTCTTGTATAAAAAAGGTGCCATACAAATCAAGATATATTATTATTAACAAACAAATAATAGTAGCCTATGTCATTATAAAGACATTCCCACCACAGTAGCACACATGCAGTTCTCCACCCTCCCCACTGTGTACTTTTACAACGGGGTTATGTAATGTAGAGAACGTTGAACTTTGAAAGCTAACGTTAAAGTATTGCATGATTTTTTCTGTTTAAACAACCTCAATTTTCCACTAAATACTTAGAAACTTTGATCAATTCTTCCATATAGCTCAGCGAATATTACAGCAGTAGAAGACTGCGGAGCAAGCACTTTTAACTGTAGATGACTTACCGTTCAGCAGTGGATCTGATTTCACCCCGAGATGTAGTTGTTGTGGTCACGTTAGTCGCGGTGTCCAATGAAGAATGGTCAAGCCTTCTGACCGGATGCTGTCATTCACTGATGTAAAGCTCCGGCAGAGTAGAAACAAGCAAGTGTCTGGACCCTTCTCTTTTTTTTCAAACTACATTAAGTGAAAGTCATGGACGTATAATAAAATAACTAGTAGCATACACAGATATAGCGATATGACTGCGTCAGTGCTGCGTGCAGCCTGATGACGTAGGGTCGCTCCTCCTTCTGTATAGCAGTAGACCTTAGTAGACTTGTTTACTGTCTAATTAGGATTAAAAAGAAAAAGTTTGTGTATTTTGTTTATAGATTCCTTATGTGTATGTATATTGTATGTGATGTTTTTTTGCATTGGGTGTTTTTATGTAACTGGCATTTATTGTAAATTTTGATGAATAAAGTGTTTGAAGACAAAAAACAATGGTAGAGGAAAAACCAATAGTCTAGACAAAAAAATAAAAACAATTAAATAAAAGTATATTCTTCTGGCCTCTGTAAATGTGTTACCTATTTTATTTTTAAATATGTCTAAGTTGATCACAACCATTGGTCGCAACCAACGACTTTTACAGTCTATAGTCGCAACAAAAAACTAGTAGGCCTAATAGTTATGCATTTAAATAAGTAGGCTTAATAAATATTAGCAAAATAATATAATTATAGTTCTAACAGTTAATCTAGTCATTATACAGAATGGCCTAGTTCAGAAAAAAAAATATCCTATCATGTTACCGGATATGTGTACATCACTTAAATCTTGCAGCTGGTAACGGTGGGATTAATTTGAATTATTTTTATAAACTCCTGGCTAGTTTAACCCATTACAATAGCTTATTTGATTTGACAGAATGTTTTATATTTGCATTAATAACCCAAATCTGCAAAGTAACAAATAACAAGCTGTCAAATCAATGTAATGCAGTAAAAAGTACTGCATTACATGTTTGCCCATAAAAAGGGGAAGATGTGAATATAATGTAATACTGTAGATTAGTCTGAATACACTGATGACTTTGCTGCTTTGTATTTCTGTTCACAGCAGAGGGAGCCAGATGCACAACACCCATTTTTGCACTCAATGTCAAAGCTCAAAGTGAAAATTTCTCTTAAGGCATAAACAATAATTTGGGAACACAATTAGTTGTCATTATGGAGAGGGGATAAATATCACATTCCAAAAGGATGAAATGTATTATGTATGTTTGTGATACATACAAATTATATAACTCTTTTCTTAACTGAAAGTTATTCTTGAGAGCCACTTCCTATCTGCTAAGATTACGATGATTTAATGGGAAATTGCACAGGGATCATAAACATATAACACATCACACATTTATAGATCTTGCAAACACAAAAGACAGTGCTGGGGTAACCACATATGGGTTTATTTGGACTTCATGTTTACAGATTCAGTTCTTTTATGTTTGTCTGTCAAAGCATGTGTCAACATAACTACAACATATGGGTGTGCTTGTGTGTGATTCTCATGTGGCTGAGTGCAGGACTTTACTGTAATGTGAGATTCTATTTCCCCCTGAAGAAGATATGTCTACATGATTTCCCCCCTGAAACAACCTACAGTAATTACAGCATAACATGATGTAAAAAAAAGTTTTCAGAACCACTAACGTGACTTTGTCCTTTATTTCTACTTTAGCACCATTAAAGTAAATACTGAGTCTGTAAAGACAGACTGTGTGTGTGTGTGTGTGTGTGTGTGTTTGTGTGTGTGTGTGTGTGTAAGAGGGAGTGACACACTGCAAACTGAAAACTGATACAATATAAAACCAAAATAAAGTGTACAATTAGTTTCGTACACATTCAATATTCATACAGCCTTCTACTTATGAGTGTCTTTGGTTGGAAGGGCTGACCAATTTAGAATTAATAAAACAATTAAGTTACAAATATGTTTGTGTGAGTCTGCAGCTGGTCCTACATTGAATTTGCTTTTGTAAATTAATCTTCACCCAAAACAACAGGATATGTAGCCGCCTCAGTTCCTTACATCCAGTTATAAATGATCACACAGATTTGCTGATGGTGCTGTGTGTTTACGTGTATGCTGAAGGAGCTGGCCCTTCTTTAATTATATGGGTTCAAATTGTATGTAGAAAGTTACAGTTCCTCACTAGCATATCCAGCGGATAAAGCGCTCAAAGAATGAGGGTTGGTTCAGCATACTGTAGTCAGCTCCTCTGAAGACGGCCGACATGTCCCCTAGCGACACCTTACTCAGCACCTCTTCGTCTGTGTCTGTTCCCATGGCGATGACTGTGGGAACACCTTCCGCTCGCCTCATGGCAGACACACCCTCATCCAGTTGGTCACTGGCTGTGATGCCATCAGTGATGAACACAAAGGCCAGCTCAGCGTTGCGACGAGCCAAGCGGTCTCCCTGCTACAAACACAACAAGCAATGTTAAGAGAATACACTCTTTGTCTTTCTTACCCAGAGTTGGATGATAAGATTGATACCACGTTCATATTTGTGTGTTTATATGGAGCTTGAGCCAGTACTTAAAAGAATAGTGTAACATTCTTGGATATATGCTTATTTGCTTCATTGCCTAGAGATAAGATGAGAAGATTGATACCACTCATCTTATCTCTAAATAGGCATGTATCCCAGAATGTCACACTATTAAGTACGAGCTGGAGCCAGGCGGTTTATTATATTCCATTTTGGAAATAGCCAAGCTAGCTGTTAATTTTTTGTTGTTGTTTTTAAGCAAAGCTAAGCTATAGTCGCCTGCTGGCTGTAGTTTCATATTTACAGTATAAAAAAAACAAGAGTGGTATTGATCTTCTTTTCTTGCTCAAGGAAGCAAATTTCCAAAAGTCTTTAACAATTCCTTTACATGTTTCTGGCATGGATTACCTTCCTACAAATCCAAGACATGCGTTTATATATACCTGTGGAACCACCAGATTGTTGACAGCATGGATGATGGCGCGGCCCAGAGCAGAAGAGGAGTCCATGTAGGTCATCCTTGCCAGCGAATCAGAGATCACTGTAAGATTGTGAGTGAGCGCAAACTCCACCCTCTGTTCTGCAGGGCTGCCGTACTGCAGCAAAGCCAAGCGGGCATTCCTCTCATCTGAACGGCCGTTGGCAAGGGTGAGCTGGCGAGCTACGTTCTCAATAAACTCTTTGGCCCTGCGGTGGGCCTCCAGTCCCATCCTCTCAGATCCATCCAATAGGAACACCACGTCCACTGGCCGCTGAACACAGCTAGCCACGGCAGGTTCTGGAACAGACGCACACACATACATTAAGTTTTAAATCAAACATGGTGTTCAGCAAGCTAAAGCCAGAACACAGCTCAACATGCTCAGAGGTCAAAGCCAGCAAAAATATATACTGTAAAATAGTGTACTCGTTGTCTCCCTTCTCATATCAATAGTGACCTCATTAAGAAAGCACTTTTTTTGTTTGCTCTATGGTTTTATTCTCTTGAGATGGCACAAAAACATGAATACATTTTGTACAAAACAACATAGTTCAAATCAGCAAATTTCAGTCACAGATGTTACCATAACATTTGGTTAAAGCCATGTAGTCAGTTTCCTCTAGTCATCATAAAAGCTAAGCCACATGCAAAAAAACATGCACCAACATACAATGGTTCCTTAATTGTCCGTGCCATGTCAATTAACCAAACATCCACAAACACCAACTTCTGACTCATATGCAGCAGGCCATACTGAGTGTATTTTCCACATGTCGTGGCCTTTTTTCCCCGACATGACTCATTCACAGAGCACAAAAATAAAAAAGTAAAGGCCGTAACCATGGATATGTAGAAAACAGCAATATTAACGCCATCAGAATGATTCAACAAGCTTGTCATTCACAGTGGAAATGAGGCTTCATCAAAAGAGCCACTGTACACTACACAGAAGCAACACGAATGGCTCTGCAGACCAATCTGCCAACAACAAATGGAAAACATCCACTTTGCATGTAAATGGAAAACGTTCCTATACTAAGATGGAAGAAGTTTTATGTATCATCTTTCAAACAGACTGACTATTTTGAGAGACAGCTCCATGTAGTTTGTTCAGAAATATTCTATGAGGATCATCCCATTTTGAATGTTGGCCCATCATACACAGTAAGTGCACATGCAGTATAAGGCTGCAGTGAAACATTAGGACCTGGCCAGCTTTATATCATGCAGTCCTTTTGCTTCAGCCCAGGTATATATTGCACCCATAGAGTTAAAAAAAATGCCCACAGTTTTAATAAAATCTACTTTATGTTTAGCAGTAAGCTTATTAGTTATTGGCGTCCATAACGGCGAGGTAGCATGGTTAGCTTATTAGCATTAGCAGAGTCCTAAGGCTTTTTCTGGGTCTCCCATAATGTCTCCATAGACATATTTGAAGGAGTTGATGAACAGCTGGGTCCACTGCTGCCTGTCCGCTCCATGGGCAAGTTTGGCTCTCTGGGCTGTGTACGCCATAGTTGCAATGCCAACCCCGTACTGCTGCTCGCTCAGGTTGTTTAGCAGGCTGGTCACACCCTCCAAAGAGGTGGGGACCAATGAGGGGCTGCTTTCCTCGGCCAGTGGCTTCCAGGGGGAAGGGGCTTGCCCCGCTGTGACGCCCCCTCCTGAAACAAGCGGGCGGAATAACATTGTGGGCAAGGTCCCACAGACACGACGCATCAACACAGCCAACGAAGATGCTGGAGCTACAACAAGTTGCACTAAATTGTAAGTTTGGTCTTATGTGTTGGCCTTACAATTAACCGCATCATAGCAAAGGAGGTAAAGTGAGGTTGGTAAATAAACATATTGACCTAAATGTAAGCCACAACATGTGTAATCCTAGCTAGCTTAAAGGCATCCCCATAGCTAAGTTTCCATCCACTTGTCAATCAAATTAACTGAAGTTCGGTAAAAACTTTCTCATGCAAATAAAGCTGGTGAAAGTGGGTTTCCATCCAGGGTCTTTAAAGTCTTTAAAGTGAATAAAAACCTGTGCGTAACGACGTCACATGCTGTTTTGCGATTAAATTGGTATATCAAAGTGACTTTAGACATTTTACATTGTTTCCATTCATTTTTGCACTGAATCACATGTCTCGCTGTTTGAGCGCCTTCATTTACTCCAGAGGACATCCCCCGACTTGTCATAACCTTTGCAGGCCATTTCCTTTGCGGGTTCCTGATAAATTAAATTCAAAAAGTCTCTCATCTTCTCGTTTGTCCACTTACATCTGTCTTTGTTGACACCTGCCATGTGTGCAAACAGAGCGGAAATATACTTGTCAGAAATTAACCAAAACTTCTTCTTCTCCATAAAATGACCTAAAACTTAATCACAATTCATTATTTATTTGGCAAATAACGTTTCCATCAGCTTTTATCGCATAAGCCGTATATCAATCAAGATAAAATCCAATGAGACCAAACGTATTTCCATTGAGTCAATATTCAGGAAATTCCATTGAATTTTACTGTTTCCAGAAGGCATTTTTTCATTCAATATCACTTAATTTGGAAAAAAATGTGTGGATGGAAACATAGCTTATGCTACAACTAGACTAGTTGGTTCCAGGTGTTGTCCGCACACGTCCAAAAGGCCAAAATGTTAATAGTTTCAATGTTCTGAATAGCCACATTTGAAGATAGGGCAAAAAGCCTGCTGTCAGAAATGTGCAAGGCATGTTGAAACATAAAAACGGGGAAAACAGTCCACACTTTTGGACAGTCTCTCCTCAAGTTGCACTTGATTGTACACATATGAAAAATGATGGAAGAAGTTGTGTAAAGAATAAAAAAAGATTGTCCAACATTTACCCCTGAAATCAAATGCTTTTTCAGACTCTGTTTGACAATTTGACAAGCACTTCAGTGAAGTATATTGACACCTTAAAATGCTAGTTACCCCGGCCGAAATGCTGAAAATCTTAAAAGAGTTCCCACTAAGTGATACATAATATTTTAAAATCTTACCTGATTTACAGGGGAGATCAGGGCATTTGATGACAGGCTCTAAAATGAAAATAAAGACAAATGTCAGACAAAAAGGACTAAAGAAAACAGCTGCATAATCCACCAGATAGACGTACTGTACGTTATGTGTGCTTTGCTGAGTGTACCTGGACAGAGCACGGTTTCAATCTTGCTGATGAACTCCTCAGCCACCAGGTCTGCAAAGCGCTTCATGCCCAGCACCCTTCCATCTTTCTGGCAGGCGATACTCTTCAGACTCTCATTCTCCTCAATCTGGTCGAACATGTCCCCGATCCCGATGGCACTCACGTCAACGTTGTATTCCTCTCTATCACAAATACAAGCAATGAGATAGATAGAACATTTTTCTTTCACATAATAGCTAATTTTAAATCTCAAAATAATGGCCAAGTGCCAGGCACCTGCAGAGGTAACCGAGCAGCGTGTCGTCATCTCTGGGGTCGAACCGTCCGTCTGTGATGACAACAACAGTGACATTGGCTTTGGCTCTGCGGCTGTCCCTAATCAAGTTATCATAGGCGTACTTCAGAGCTGATGGAGTCCATGTTCCTCCAGCAATCCACTCCAAGCGCTTTACTGCATCCTGAAAAACCAGTCAAGAATGTGAGAAATGTGTATGTACAATGGCACATGATGTGAGGTCAGTACTCAGTGTGGACACGAGGAAGATCATGATTCCATTTTTTTATACAAAGTGCTCATGGCTGTAGAAAAATGTCACCCAGTAGAAAGGTTAGATGTGTTTCTTTAAAAGTAATAATGTATGTATGTATGTATGTATGTAAGTAAGTACGTACGTATGTACGTATGTACTCTATGTATGTATGTATGTAAGTAAGTACGTACGTATGTACCTATGTATGTATGTTTGTATGTATGTATGTATGTATGTATGTATGTATGTGTGTATGCATGTACAGTATATATGGGTAAATATCAGAAATATAGTGAGAAGAACATGTAAACATAACTGTGATGACTCCCATCTGCCTTATGTGTGCAGACAACACAATGGGTCTGATGGCACATCAGCCCTAATTAATTAAGAAACATCTGGACTGAAGAGACAAAATGAGTACCCTGTGTATACCCTAAAATATATTTCAAAGCAGTTGGCACATGTGTTTGTGTTTGAGACCTTGAAAGCAGTCAGTGAATCAATCTTGGGGTCGTTGAGCTGGATGGCCTGGAAAGTTCCACTGTGACTGTACTGAACAACTCCCACTCTCGTGCCTGGGAACACAAGCAACCGTGTTAACGCCTAGTTGGCAGCCATCTTGTAAAGTTTTTTAGACTAATTCTGTAGTCAACAAAAAAGCAAGGGAACATTTGCATGTCTACCTGTTTCTGAATTAGGATCTTTAGCAAGGGATCCCAGTCTGTTGATGGTGTTGATGACAAAGTTCTTCTCCAGGGTGAAGTTAGTCAGACCCACTGACTCAGAGCTGTCGATCACAAACACAATGTCCAGGGCTCCACAGTGTTTCTCACAATCTGCAGATAAATACACAGACTGTAAGAATCTGATAGCCTATCAGAGCGTGTTCAGACCACAGAATAGAAACCCATTGATAACTATACTCACCACAGCAGCCACATGTTTCCCTGATGTAGTTCATAACATCACATTCCTGCAGTAAAAAAACAAACATAATATCATTATATCTACTATATTTCTGTTGATGTGCCAGTGACAAAAGAGTGGTTAGATGAAATGCCCTTACAGTAAGGCCAGGATCTCCCTCAGGGCCCGGATCTCCCTGTGGAGGAAGAGAACACAAAAAAATATCACATCCTGCCACTCAGCTTTTGTCTGGTTTTGGATTGCTGGGAGATAAAGCTAATCAGTAACAAGTAAACATATGTAAACATCAGCTTAGGGTGGCATTTCCGAGCTGGATCCAATTCCCTATATCAGTGAGTAGAAAAGCACCTGTATGTGTGTTTTCCTGATTTACAGTGCTGTTTTTGTACACTTACATCACGCCCAAGCTCTCCTCTTGGCCCTCTTAGGCCAGGTTCCCCCTGAGATCCTGGCTCACCCTGTTGTAAGCAGAGAAAATAGCATCGTGTACCTGCACTGAACACCTCTTGCTTCAGTAACAGCACACATCCAACTACAATGAGTTACTCACGCCCTCTCCCAAAGGTCCTTTATCTCCTGGTTCACCCTTTGGACCACAGTCTCCTCTGCCTCCGCGAGGTCCACGATTGCCCTTCTCTCCTCTCTCACCCTGTACAACAGCGGAGGTAAGGTTTCTCAGGCGAGTGTGTCACTCCGGCTAGCAAATGCAAAGAGACAAAGTGCAGGTGTACATTACCGATGATCCTCTTGGCCCAGGATAGCTAAAGCCAGGTCTTCCAGTGTCTCCCTGAATAGAGACAAAAGGAACAGTCAAGACAAACTGCAGCAATAGAGACCCTAAAAAGGGTCCAAGGAAGATGCTAACACACTTTCACACACATACCTTTGGTCCAGTCTGTCCAGGATCGCCTCTTGGTCCAGCATCACCAGGGTCACCTCTGGTACCCTATAATACCAACGGAGTTAATGTAAACTAGATTACATAATATATCTTTTTAACATGATGCTCAAATGAGACCCTTAACCTACATTTTTCCCAGCCTCTCCTGCTGTCCCCGGTGGTCCCCTGGGGCCTGGCAGGCCATTGTCTCCCTGTGCAGAGAAAGAAAGTGAGAGAGACAAAAAGACAGAAAGTTGATGACAGGTGCAACAGTAATGGTTAGATTAAAGAGTTGTGTATGGTGTTCATATAGCATATACAGATAATGAAGATAATAAAAATCTTCTAACCTTTGTTCCTTTGTTTCCAACTTCACCTGGAAGTCCTCTTAAGCCCTCTGGCCCCATTTCACCCTGAAACATGAAATCAACGTTGAGCCCCCTAGTGGTGGAGTAATGTCTCATAATGAGGGAAATCCTTTGAGTCAAGGCATAATGTTCATAATACAGAAATATTTCACTTTTGTGCGACTGTGTACACCCTTTCCTACCTTGTCTCCCTTAGCTCCATCTGACCCTTGAGCACCCTTTGGCCCATAGTCTCCTCTTCTCCCCTAGAACACAAAAACAATTGGAAAGCCAACATAAAGCCTTGCAGGCGAATAATGAAGGGAGACATTATAAGTTGTGTGAATCAGATGTTCTTACCAGTTCTCCTCTAAGTCCTGGATTTCCAGGGATTCCCTAAGAAGAACAACACACAGGTGAGCTACATGATGCAAATAATGAGTGTTTTTGAATGTGTTTCTGTTTGTCTATCTTACTAGGTTTCCTTTCAGTCCAGGGACGCCAGGTGATCCAGGACTTCCCCTCTCTCCCTGTGGAAGAAGCACCAGAGTTTAGCCTTTCACTTCCAACAATCCTTAAACCAATTAACATGGCCTCAGACTTAGTCTCTGTCAAAGCAAAGAGCAGCTATCTCTGTGCCCAGGTTTACCTTTGGTCCACCCTCTCCAGTCGGGCCAGAGGGACCAGGTTTTCCAGGGCGTCCGGCATCACCCTAAACATGACACGCATGCGCACGCACACACGCACACACACACACATACACACACACACACACACACACACACACACACACACACACACACACAGTCAGGCAGAGTTTAACCACATATTAGATTGTTGATATAGTTTTTGTTTTAAGTGAAGACCATGTACCTTTTCTCCATTAGTACCAGCAAAACCACGTTCACCAACATCTCCGGGGTGACCATCAGGACCCTACAAAGCATCAAACACACAACATAAATAGACTATAACACAACACATTATGGCTGTACTGATCATTTAAAATAGTGCTGAATGTCATACTCTGTCGCCTGGGTCTCCTTTGCAGCCGGGAGCGCCGATCCGTCCAAGTTTACCCTGTTGAGGAGAATAAGATAAAGGGGAAAGACTACTTACAACAAAACTGAAGCTTCTCTTCAAAATTAGACATCCACTGTTTGAGGCTTGTGGAATAGAATCAGTTTAAGTAAGTCTAGTAATAACTAGGTTGCATTTTGTTCCCTAAATGTAATTCTCAATGTCAGCCTTGTACAGCTCCTACCTTCTGTCCATCTGTACCATTGCGCCCTCCAACGCCAGCCACACCCTAACATCAAAGAAAAGAGACACTTAGAAGAGAAAGACCGATACCTTTACAAAATGAATTATAATTAACAGATTTGGTTAAGTAATAAAACATAAATGACAAAAAAGTCCTACCTTTTTCCCCTGAGTACCAATCTCTCCCTGTGGGCAGACACAAGATAAGCAGTCATTTTACTACAACCAATGTGTGCTTCTTCATTCAACAGATTATGAACTCATTTGACCTCAGATTTTAATATCTTTCATCTACAAACCCATTTATTTACTTAATGACTTAAGTCATGCGTCGATGAAACTAATCCACACAAAAGGAAATTGATGCCTCACCTTGTCGCCTAGTACACCTGGTTGTCCCTAAAAAGAGGAAAAAGAGGAAAAAATAATAATTTATGACACTATAGATACAAACAAACATTGTCATACTGTTGTAAATTTGGGCTGATGGGTAGGTGGATGTTCAGTGTCTTACTTTGCTACCGGGCTGACCAATGGGACCCTCGATACCGGGGTCTCCTGGGCGACCTTTTAGTCCTTTTGGACCTGGGTCGCCGTTGTCTCCTTTAGCTCCCTGCAGTCAACGAGTTAAAAGGAGAAAATGTGTGAATGAAAAGGTTAAGGATAAAAGTCATGAGTGCAGTTTCTGTAAGAGTGTGTACGTGTGTGTGAAGCTCACTTTTTGTCCTCTGGGACCTGTTGGACCATCAGGCCCTGGTGTCTCCAGACAGGTCACATTGTAGCACTATGTCACACAGGAAATTAAGACTTACAGTCAGGGTTACAGTCTGAAACATAAATCTTTATGATTATCAGTAGTGTGTGTATTCTTACCTGTACAAACGCCAAATGTTTCTGTGAAAACAAATGGAACAAGGTGTGAGCAGGAGAGGCATTCAGCATGTTTATGTGTTTCTTTGTGTGTCTCTGTGGGTATTTTTGTGTGTTACCATGGTGTTGATGATGCGATCAATGGTGGGTATATGTATGGTGGCTCTGCCCTGGCTCAGATCCACAGCCATGAAGTCCCTCCTGTAGACGCTCGCAGGAGAATTGGCGATCTCCCTCAGCCCTGTCTCTTCGATGTTCTTCGATGCCGCCACGACAAACATATGGATCTCCTTTTCGCGAGCCCTCTCTGCTGCCATTTTGATGCCCCCACATGGGTTCCCAGTTACGTGGCCGTCGGTGATGACCACAGCGAATCGGACCAAACCAGGGCTGGTGGTAGAGGGGTAGCGCAGCATTTTCTCGGTCATGTTGGTGAGGGCACAATCGATGTAAGTACCCTTACCCAGGTATCGGATTCCCTTGACGCCCTGGAAACATTGACAAGTGTGACTTGTTAAGGCTGGTTTACCAATCAGGAAAAGCATTCAACTGCCCAGGGACCCAAGACTCTCAAGGGCCCTGAAGGTATCTTCGTCACTCTGGGGTAATTTGATTAATATATTGATATAAATTGAAAATTTGACCTAATCTTCAGATGCTGTGTTGAAATAATAAAATAAATAACCACAGAACACATTTTGGGGATGCAATTAGTTGTTATCTGGCAAAGAATTATATGAGAAGATCAATACTCTCATATGTATCCGTTTAATATATTGTCAGTTAGCGTAGCACAAAAACTAGCCTTGCTTTACAGGGATTATTTTTGGGACCAGTTGCCAGGTGACCAGGAAGTTACTGCTCCCAGTCCAATGTACATAATTCCCCATACAACGGCTAATTGTAATTTTTACATGTTGGTTTTTGTATGAATTAATTCAACAAAATAGAAGTGCTGGTAGGCAGATTTTGTTGAGACCCAGGCTAACTGTTTCCCCGTTTCCAGTCTTTGTGTTAGGCTGTTGTCATTGGCTTCATCAAGTGTGTGGGGAGCTAAAAAACAAACGCAAAGACAGATTTGCCCACTTTTCTCTATACGGTATAAAGGTCCCATTGTGTGGAGTCACAGGTCCGAGATCTCAATCCATTGGAATGAAAGACATATATTTAACAAAGAAGTGGAACTCCATGATTTACTTCAGCACCAGGCAACATCAACAGGTGATGTTGCCTGGTGCAGGTTTATTGTACATCATATATAGGCTAAATGTCAACGTTCTTGAAATCCTTTAATTCAATACTTAGTTAGGTACATAAAACACCTAAATGTGATCCGAACAAACTATTTAATATTAAACTTGATGGTATCTGGGATGTGATGTGTGTTTGTCACTCACAGTGATAAAATTGCTCTTGGGTCCGATGGTACTGAACTCTTTCTGTTCCTGAGAGAAGTGTAGTCCACCGATGTTCCAGTTGAGCCGCACGACACCTTTAAGTTCAGCATCTTCCAAACGCTCTACAAACCGCTCAGTGAATGTCTACAACAACAAGGTAAAACACATACACTAAAAACAGGGATATTTTGTGTTTAGGTTTAAGTGATCAAATTGCAGAAAAATGAGGAACCTTGATGCTCTCCACCAGCGCTCCAGGGGGTGACTCCTGCAGGGCTATGGTCTCAGATGTGTCTATTGTGAAGTACACATCTACTGCACAATCATTCTTCTCTGGAGGGAACAGAATAAAACACAGGTAAAGCTTCCATGAAAAGTGCTTTGCATTTAAATCAGCAAGATGCAATGCTCCATGGTATGTCACTAAACTGTTGACATTTTTAAGGGATCAGGTTTATGGCACTCACTGCTGCACTCTGTTGACTGGCCGTGAGTCAGGGCTCCAAAAAGAAGACAGGTCACGATGACCTCTAACCCCAGCATCTTCCTCTTCTCCTGTCTGACACACATGGGCACAAGGGCACTCCACTGAGCCAACAATTTGCTTGTGTATTTCTAACTTTATGTCTCAAGATCAATGAAGTGAAAAAAGAAAAGACAGAACATACAGAACCATACAGAATTATTTGTGGTAATGTTAAACTAACCAGTTGTCTAATTCACTGTGGTGTAGTATAATAATACAGAATGGCAACATTAATGGTGAATAACAAGATTGTTGTTGAAAATTGTATTTGAGTAGTAGTTGATTGCCAAACTATAAAGGAAAATATTTAAAATTTCTCATGCATCTGTATCTGGTATCAGTTAATTGTATGGAGAACACTGACTAATACCGACTGTCTCATGTCCCATGGAACAAAATGGCTGCCACAGAGTTATGTAATAGGTATGAAATAATCAAGAGTTACACATGGCTTTTCTTTCTTGTGTTTAATGGTGGACATAGAAACGACAGATGGATTATAATGGATTATTCATGTGGAAACTTGGACAACATGCCTAACACGCTGCCAAACTTCAGCCATAACCAATAGAAGTTCAATCAGATGCATCAAACATATACAGGCCTAAGTGCTTGAAGGACTAACCGTTTCACCAAATGAAACATAAAAAACATGTTGAAACTCCGCGACTTAAAAAAAGAACTTTAACCTTATCTAAACATAGCACTTCACTGAAAAGATTTTACAAACATGACCCTGCGTGATGACACAAACTGAACAGACATGCATTTGGCAGCAGAGAGCTCTCCGGAGGCTTTCCCTCACAGAGAACCTCTGTTCACCTGTTTGGGGGCCCTGGCACATTGATCCTTATTTGTAATTTGTCAAAACCACCTGTTTCAACTTGTTTCTTTGCAAATACACTGTTCCTGTCATTATTTGTTTATACTTTTCTGTTCCCTGTATCTGTCTTTTATTGTCTGTAAAGCGACCTTGAGTGCTTAGAAAGGCGCTGTTGAATAAACTGTATTTTTATTATTATTAATATTATTAAACACAAATTTATGTAGGGATATGCATCGTGTAGTCTCACATTACCAGACCTTCTTCCACAGCGCTGCACAGGAGGGTCTTGCTAGTTCATACAGCATTCCAGAATGGGAGAAAAATTTGTGCTCTGGTTTATTGCCATTTCTTAATTAAATTCTGACAAATACTTGTGTGGACCTGCCTGTCCCTTGTTATCGCAGGTGTGCATATTCCGAAACAAATTATTAATCAGATTACCACAAACCAATCTTGCGGAGACACACTTGATAAGAGGCCTCAAGACCCCTGAGAGGTGTGGCCTGGGACAGTGCACACTTTGCCTGATTATTAATCCCGCCCTGCTGGGTGTGCAGAAAGGAAAGGCCTCTCTCCTCCATTGAACACTCAGCACACTGGTCGCAACATGTCAACAAAGTCTACAGTCGGTCTATCAATAACTCTTCATCAGCTGCAAGATCTCAGCCAGCGAGTGTGGACCACCAGACATCCTGCCAACTGTACTCACTGCATCTTTACAAGAGACTACTCTGAGAAAACTTTTTCCTCTTAAGAAAAACATCTATAATATAAATATCACTGTAAATAAATGCCATCCCACAAAAATGTTGTGTGATTTGAACTACATTCAATTTACACTAACTACAAAAATATTTTCAGACATAATTTTATGAAAATTTGAAAGTGTGACCCAACCAGCCACGCGCTTTGCTGTGGGTCCCTCTGGCGGAGGGACAGCTGTGAGCTGCGAAGGAGTCGCTCCTGCAGATGTTCCCACTCCTCGCTGTCCAGGCTATGGGGGTGAGTGGGAGACCCCATAGCCTTTCTCCACTGCACAGGTAAATATCATGCAAGAACATGCAGAGATACCAGCACGACTGATATCATGTTTTACATGTTTTTTTTGTTTGTTTTTTTATAGGTGATTACTTGAATTTTGAAGGAGTTGCGTACTACTCAAAGATTGTACTTGCGCAGCAGTTTGGTTTGTCTGGGAAAACCCTTCATTTCTGACGATGAGAGTAAGTTTGAAGACATGCAGAAAGGCATAGAGAAAGACAGATAGACACAAGGAGAAGAAGGAGACATATAGGGGGAGAGAGAGACAGAGATTGGTAGTTGTGCGTAAAAGTGCTGCTTACCTGAACTCTTTCCAACAACTTCAGAAACTTCGTTAGCAGCAGATTCTCTGTGGATTTATCTTCTCATGTCTGCAGGAGGTAAAGGCCGGGAAAGAAAAGGGAGATACGGGAGTTAGAAAATGGGAAACACAGCTCTGGATGGGCTTTCACTTCCCGCAGAAGAGCCGTCCGTTCGCTCTCCTGTCCCGGTCCAGCCCCAGCAACCAGCTCTGATCCCTCCTCCTGTAGGCTACGCGTACGACGCACCCCAGTGCTCACTGCTGTCCGCTTGGAGGCGCCATGGCTCCTCAGGATCCCGTGTAAAGGCGCGCGCGTGCACCCCAGAATTACTGTCATAAACCAGTAAAAGAGGATGCCAAAGCGCAACTTGAGTTTTGAACTCCCCCCCCCCCACCTCAACGAACACATTATAATGCCATTTTAGTATCAGTAGATATTAGACTTTCATGGTTGTGTCCCTCAGCGGAACACATGGGAACCCCGGGGACACTGAGCTTTCATGTCCCTGAGATAGAGCATTTAGGAGGTTTTTACGGTTAATCTCACACATGTGGTGAGTCAGTTTGAAATAGAACAGGATAAAGAGTAGACTAAACCCCCATACTCATAAAGGCACACACACACACACACACACACACACACACACACACACACACACACACACACACACACACACACACAGACCCTGCTTATGTCTGGTGGTCTGGTTACAATTAGTAGGCCGAGTGAGAGGAGAGTTTATACTCAATATAAACACCAACAGATTGCTCATGAGTCTGCTCACCATGTTTATACGCATGTAGGGGCTTCAGCTGCATGTTTGCCTATCTGTATGTGTTAGAGGATTGGTGGGAGGTCTCCCTGTGAGAGGATTTACCATGTTTGTACACATCTGCACAGACACTTACTTCTACACATGTAAAGCGTATTTCTTGTCAGTTCACTGTTGCCATGTATATGTCGCAGACAAACACTAGTCAGAGGGTCTAATTTATTTGAATTCTCTGATGTGGCCTGCAGAGTTGCAAACACATTGACCAGTAACCCTTCCACTAATGTTTTATCCAGGCCTGGGTACGGGAGGCAATGTTGTGAACAGGTTTTTACAAGGGCTGCACGATATGAAGAAAATGTTCAATGTGTGACACTGTTGTTGCAATAACAATATTACTTGCGATAAATGAACTAGTTAAAGTGGACTCAGTTCTGCCTTGCTGCTGCTTTCAGTATTCTGCTAAAAGACCACAAATTGCTTGTTGAATTTAAAACAAATAAAAAGGAAACCATTTCATCATTCTTTTATTGAACAAACTTTGAACAAAACATTGAATTGAATAGAAAGGCTCCACCTAATAAAGAATGACTGTTACATTTTTAAGTGCAGTTTTCTACTGATAATCAATTTCAACTATATTTCAATTAACACAGAAATTCTCTGAGTGTCTTCCACGATATGTTGCAGCCTTTCACGATGTTTTTATTGCGACAGTTGATATCGCATTGATGATAAAAAACAATGTATTGTGCAGCCCAAGCTTTTACATCCAAGTCCACATCCATTTGTCCCATGACAGGGAGATAAAGGGGACATTTGGGTCAACGGAGTATGGCAGAGGCTTATGTAAATAACCAGAGACTGGAATTCATATCTTTAAGAATATCACATCAAAGGGGCCTTTGATGAAGTTTGCTGACTTCATCCATCATTAGACATGGCTGATGTTGCACTCGCAGAACCGTAACACATCAACACAGTTTTTCCGTTTTAATCCCTCATGCTTTTTAAGTTTAACTATATCTGAAGGTGTAGTGAGGCTGTGATCAGTCTAGGGATGGTTGGAGGTGAGACAGCAGTCCACATTTTGCTTAGTGCAAAGAAAAGAAGAGTAGGCACAGGCGAAGGGCCGCTTCTGGGCAGAGTAATAAAGCTGTTCTCTCTGCCTTGGCCGGGGAAGAGTTTTTCCTTAAAAAGAGAAGAAGAGAGTGGAGCAGAGAGTGTGTGCGTGTTCACGTGCGTGTGCATGTGTGTGTGATTGAGAGGGTGGGGGTTCTGGTCTCTCTTAAAAGTGTGACTCATAGAATAGGAATGACCTCCCTCCCAAATAAGAGTAAACCAGTCTCTGCCTTTCTCACTGTTCCCCTTTTTTTCACACACACACACACACACACACACACACACACACACACACAAACACACACACACACATGCAAGCACGCACGCACGCTTTATTTTTTCATTATTTCTTTCACATGGACTGAAAGAACGTTACAGTCTGGGGGGATTTCTGTATAATCAGTTCCAGAATCATAAAGAGCTCTACTTTCCCAACACCGCTATATCTTTTCTCTCACTATTCCATGGAAAACACACAAGGAGTGACTTCATTTTTGTCATATGTAAGCAAGCACCAAGACAAAAGACAAGGCGAAAACATAGAAATAAAATAAAATAAAAGCAAAGCAAGCATATGCATGCACATGCACAAATCTACACATTCAAACGGCAGATACATGTTCATCTGCAGCATGCCCAGATACAACTGTCTGCATGGGAGTGAAAACGTTCTGTCAGATGTTTTCCAGTGCAACTCCTAAATTTGTAATGCTATACACCTACGTATGTACATATATTAAAGGTCAAACACACAAGATGTTACATTTAACTTATGATAAGGTAACATTTACTCCCCCCCCCCCCCCCCCCCCCCCCCCCCTTTTCCACCAGATGTGCTTTCTGTTCACACAAAACAGCTGGGAGTCATTACCCCAGTGCATCATGAACACACACACACACACACACACACACACACTACCAATGAATTTTGGTGGAAAAAGGTTGTTCTGAGGTCTAAGAGTAAGATGGTAGTGAGAGGTCCAACTGCTCAGATTCTGAAGAAAGCAGAGAGGAAATTGGGTCTTAGACAAACTACAGAGAAGCCAAGACAAATTTCTGAGGAACAGTCCACCCACACACATACACACACTTTACATGTACGGATGCTGTAAATCATGCACAGAAATATGTATCACCATGCAAGTGGCCACACAATCAAACTAATACACACACAGACACACTCACACACACACACACACACACACACACACACACACACACACACACACACACACAAACAAGCTGGGTCTCTGTGGAATGCTCTGATAAGGGCAGTTTTGACTCCTGGTCTTCAGAAATGAGGTTACAGGAAGAGATGCATCAAACAGTGCAAAGACATGCAGCGCACCCACGTGCACACACTCTCACACAAATGCACACAGCGAAGATCAACACACTGGCTCAAAATCAGGACCACAGGAAAAAAAACAAGAAAGTAACTTAAATTGTTCCACTGAAATTCTGCTGTAGTGTGAATGTGAATTTGTAATAAAAAAAACATATGTCTCATTAAACCATGGAGAAGAAAACACTTTAACATTTGCGTGTCCATGTACTATATATTGTGTGCACATCTAGCAGTGAAGAGTAGGATACAACAAAAAGATGCAGTTTGCAGGGATACATTCTTGAGCCCTGAAGGAGTTATTCTGTCTCATCTTGCCCCTCATCAACAGGGGGGGTCAGAGGTCAGGCTCAGCCCAGCAACCCTGGAGCTGGTAGAGATACGTTGCTCAAGGGCACCTTTGCAGGCAGACACTTCCTGACATAGCAGGTTTGACTTGGGGCTTGTGTTAACATAGACTCTGCCTACTATCACATTGCTGCACTCGGTAGTTAAAGAATTAAAAATAAAAAAACAAATCAGCTGAGTCTATATTAGTGGTCATTGTATCATTTTAGTCACTTAGTTAATGGCTAAGATCAGGGGACATGACAAGTCACTAAAGGTCAACAGGCTGGAAAAATCAGTCAGATAACAGTGGTGTACGACAGGTTGTAAACATACCGCCGATTTTGTCATTAGAGGCTGTACTTGGGCAGAGAGGAGCTTAACAAATCTCACAAGCTGATCTTTAGGAGTAGAGGTGGTGGTTCATTTGGGAGAAGCGAATTGGACAAAACAGAAAAAAAGTATAATGTAAGTGTAAAGTAATTTTTGCATAGGAACAAAATCTGATCTTCTTATCTGTTGTTAATTCTGATCTTCTGAGACTTAGTGGAACATCTAATTTTTTTATCATTCTGTGCGTAGGATGCTCTAGTAAACAGCACACGCTCGACCAGCTGAGCTACCAGGACACTGATACTAATATGTACATGTACGTACAGTATATCCAATACTTTTGTTATCCTATTGAGACTTATTTGAAAGCTTTCCCTAATTTGACTTATCTTTCACCTGAGACTCCAGAAATGAGACACTTCAGAAAACTTGGAGAGTCCACACAGCAATCACTGTGAGACTATTTCTCAGGAGTGACAAATGAGAGGAATGAAAACATGCACAATGTCCAACTGGTTGACTAGTTTTATCTTGAATTTTCCTTCCTTTGCGATGGGTCGTATAATTCTGAAATAACCGCCAATAGCAATGTTTTGCTGACTTAAACCGGCCACCGGTTAGAAAAGCAAGTTGTGTTGGGTTCCAGTGCTGCAGTTAGGGTTGTACATTTACATTACTCCATGTTCCTCCAGTGCGGGGAGAATACCTACTCTAGAATAGGACCTAAAACGTCCATCAAAACAAAGAGCTACGATCCTCCAGTCAGAAAACAACACATGCCACGAGAATTGGAGAACAGCAATACGCATGCCCAAAGCCTTTGGCAAGAATGCAAATTGTACAAACTTGAAGCCAAGTGGGGGCTGATATCTTGCTGCCACACTACAATTTGAATGGCTTTTTTGTCATTTACTGATAGTTGGCAGAAGTTAGTATTCTTTTAAAAGTAACTATAGAGTAAACTAACTGTGGTCACCATGAGCAATGTGACTTATCTTCTATAGCACACATTTGAAAGCCATTCATCCAATAGTTAAGAGCTTAGGAGATGTTTCACTCTGGACAAAAGTGGTGGCCCAATCTATCGCTCAACGTTGCCCTAGAGACGCACCGCTGCAACAGCTAAAATAAAAGTGGGTCACATTTGAGTGAGCCTACAAAATCTAGTGGCTATTTACAACTGAACAGTAGTTTTAAAGTTTGCCTCCATTTTCTCTTTTTGACCCCACAAAAGTAATAGCTATGCCATCAGCTTTGAAAGGCTGTATTATGTATTTATTATTATTAATGGTTAAAACATTCAGACGCAACGTGTGAACACAATGTCAGTATGTTAACATGTACACAATGCTAGGACAATGCTAAAATACTGATGTTAAGGTACAGTTAAGTCCACTATCTTAGTTTAGCATGTTATCTTGCTAACATTTGCTAATTAGCATTAAACACAAAGTAATACTTTTTTTGACTTGATGGAAAGCCAGGGGATCACCAAAGTACAAGAGGGTTGCTATCCCCAGCACCATATTGGTATTGGGCTAAGATTACATTAGGAGAATCTTTAGCGGGATATTTCAGTTTCAACATATGAAAATGGATCTTTGTATACTGGCTTTGAAAGCCACAGATTTCAATTCTTTTTGTGTGTACAAAAGCCAGCTGAGACAATTTGGTGTAGCAACCTTTATTGAAGGAGATCTTACAACACTACTTAAGTTTTGTTTCTCAGGTGAACATTTCTTTTTAACAACATGGGTAGAGGCTGACACACAGACTAATAGCACCACGGATAGTAACAGTACAGCAACTCTGCGCCACTCACGAAAAAAAAAAACTGAAGGTGTGGAATTTACAGCTAAGGGGATCTAAAAAAGGTACACACTGTTTTCTGTGTGTATGTGTATGTGAGGGGCTAAGTCCCATTAGGTGTCTTTTTTTCAGCATTCAACCAGGATGTTTTCCTACCCCAATAATGAAGCACAAAGGTGTGTGTGTGTGTGTGTGTTTGTGTGTGTGTGTGATAGAGGCTTCTCTGCTGTGCAGAAAACAAAGAACAGGTTTCTGTCATTCTGTGATTTAAACCGGTGACCCCAGCACAGCTGTTTTTGGAATAATCGCCGGGCTCCACATAAAACATCACCTCTACACACATATACATGTAATTGATGTTGACACTGAGGTGCTCACACTCTCACTCATACAGATGCACACACTCGGGCAAAATAACAAATGCTAAGTCCGGCTTTCAAGTGATGTTGGGTTGGAGTTTTTACTAAGTTAGCTTTTCCAACTGACCTTTTCAATATGTTTTATACTGTAGGGGCAAAACCTAAAATAAGGATGACTGGCCAATCATGCGCCAGCCTTCCAGGTTAACAATTATTTAGGTTCCAGAAGTACTCGCCAAATAATTATTATGTTTTCAATTCACAGTTGCAGTTGGCTTACTTACGTTGTAAAATTGTGACACCACAAATCCAACACCACTCTAAAGAGTGGTAAGAGCTACAAAATGAATCCACATTAAACCCTAAACACAAATCCTTTGAATGGAAGGAGCTCTAGTCCTGGAAATACAGGAGAGTGTAGCCATTTTCAAACCAAACTATTGAATTTAAGTAACACACTAGCTGAAAGTAATGCAGAATACCTGAGGAGAAATCCACTCAATGCATTTAAAAGCTAGAAATGTAGTTTAGCTGTGGCCATGACTGACGGTTTTCCAGTTCTGAAGCAACCCCCTTTGAAATGGGACTTTTGTACCCTGAACTTTGCCTGCCAGGCAGCAATTCCTTCAAACAAGCTCTAACACTCTAAAATTGTGTAGATCAGCACCATCATTTGGGATATTATCTAATGGAGACTCAACTCAGGGTAATAGGGTCTCATGGAATCTCATTAAGACACTTCCATTTGTCTGCCACACAAGCATAATTATGGAACCCATGCAACTTCTAGGAAAGGCCTGTCCTTCAATAGCATTTAAACACTACTGTTAGCCAGGCGTTTGTTATGGTCCATCCCTTGACCAATCAGCTATCCTAACCTTAACTCAAGGTTATTGCCTAACTGCAACCAATCAAGCTGCTTCGTAGGGCGCGCCTTTCCTAGAAGTTACGCGGGTTGCATAATAACGCGCCCCACAATGATTCGTTATATTGTAAGACTTTCAAAAAAACTTTTTTTACTCAAACACAGTGTATGGTAAATGAGTGAGACTGAATATTCATACTGGGACTAAAAATAAAAAGCGTGTTGGTCCTGTTGTCCCTCCCTCAGGGGATGGACACCCTGCGGGAGACGGTTTGGTGGAAAACCCCGCGGAGCAGCGAGGCGTAATCTGGGACACGGAACAGATGCCGCTGGGCATAGGTGAGGTCGTCCCGCCGCCCCCGGCTCACCAACGTGCGCAGGTTGGCCTCATTGACTTGGCTGCCAACGGAGATGACAAAGAGCTCCACCCTGGCATCCGCCACCTCACGAACGCGCTTCTCCAGCTGGGGCTCGGTGACGGCCTGAGACCTGCCGTCAGAGAATAGCACCAGCTTCTTCTTGCCTCCTGATGCATCCCCACGTCCACGTAAATTCTTCATGGCAAATTCCATGGCCTCTAAAACGTTGGTGCCGTCATTTTGGAAGGTCGCGTTTTCAATTTGACGAGACAGCAGGGTCAAATTGGTAGTTAGCCCCTGCTCCATTTTGGCGCTTCGGCTGTACTGGCCCACAGCCACGTTGACAGTGGCACCGCGCTTCTTCTCGCTAGTCAGGAAACGCTCAGCCAAGCGGTGGACAAAAGCCTTGCTTGTTTGAAAATTCTTCTGGCCCACACTGGCCGAGCTGTCCATCATCACCAAAATATCGGCACTTTCAGAGAAAGAGACTGAAACACACCAAATACATTGGATTAACAGCTGTTTTCAGGGATTCTGTAGATGACATACTGGAAGGTGCAAGCCAAAAAAGCAATTATACAATTTTCAATTCACTTCATATAGTTTAATTTGTTGGATTTTTGTTATGTTTAATGTCAACTCTCATTTACTGTGCAACCTACAGACAGCATGTGAGAAAGGAAAACAATCCTGTTAACTGGCCAACTGGGTTAACAGCATTAGATAAGGTAAATATCAAAATAAGTTAACCACGGTCCAATCAAATGTGAAACTATTATAATTGACAAAGAAAACAGTCTTACTGGGACATTTGTAGTCTGGGCACCTCTTTTCTGAATGAGAGAAAAGCAGGGGTAAAAACTCAGTTTATTTGGGGTTGGTTCAAAAATGTTAACATGAACATTATCAGTGATGTGTGTGTGAGTGTGTGTGCACTTCTGTGTGTTGTTTGTGTTCACCTTGACAGATTCTGGATGTGAGGTTCTGCAGGAAGGAGTCATCTAACAGCTCTGCGTAGTTGTCGAGGACAAAAGAAAAGCCTGGTTTGGGGTCATTCTTACAAACCAATTCCCCAAGCTGCTCGTTGTTGGGCTCACGGCCTGAGTAGTCCTTCACTCCTAAACCGCCAACCTGGAGAAGAGAAACTAGGTTTTCAGTTTCGCGGCTACTTTCCATTATTTCAGTTAAAGTGTCTAGGAGTGGCACAGGCGTTTACTGTCTATCAAAGTGTATTGTACTCACCCGGAGATCTTTACCACAGAGTACACTGAGAGGAATCGTATCCCTTGAAATATCAGAACGTCCGTCCGTGAGGACGATAACGACTTTGTTATCATGAGTCATTTCAACGATCGTGTTCTTCAGAGTAAAGCCAAGGGCCTCGCCTGTGTACGTGGCCTCAGCCAGCCACTTTAAATTTCGCACTTTCCTGTATGCACAAACGCACGCACACACACACACACACACACACAATCAAATCAATGGCTATTTAAGAAAATGTAGGACAAAAACTCAAACATACAGTATATGTAAACATTGTTGCTCTGCCACAAATGAGGCAATGGATATGTATTTCAGCATCCATTAGAGTTACATAAATCTGGATTGTGTTGAAGCCTAGCTTAGCGCAAACACGGGAGTAAGGCAAATAGTTACTCTTGGTCAAGATGAAACTATGCCTACAGTTGTCATACATGTAGCATTTTGTTAGCCATTAAGCTTGTTACCAATCATTTCAATCATGGGTGTGGGAAGCATTCAAAATGTGTGTTGGACACAGAACATTTTTAACAGAGTTGATGAAGTTTTCTGTATTTTCTTTTTTAAATATAAATTTTTGGTTTTTGTTGCCATTTTTATTGGGAAAGATTAAGTCGGTCAAGTGGGAAAGAGACGTGGATGACATGCAGCAAAGGGCCGCAGGTTGGAACTGAACCGTGGCCGCTACGACAAGGACTGAACCTCTATGCATGGGACGCATGCTCAACCAGGTGAGCTCCCCAGGCGCACCTTCTGGTGCCATTTAACAGGTGGTTTGATACCTTTACCCGGCTATACTAAAATTACCATATCATTTCATATTTAAAGAAAAAACAACGGGAAACCTCTGGTGCTGAAAAATCCAGCCACAAACTGCGGTTCCTTGAGTGGCCACTGGAAGCTTGCTACGAAAGGGAGTCAATCCCCATAGTCCTCCAAGTTAAAATGCCCTTTACAGTAGAATGAAACATGTTTACAGCCTGGTACAGAAATAGTTTGGGACTCAAAAGCTAAGTTTCCTTTTCATGACAATTGAACAGGGGGTGAACGTTTCTTTTTTTGTTTTTTTTATAACTCACCAGTTTAAATTATGTTCAGGCTTTAAGTTGCATAACCTAATTAAGGGTGTTCTGCTTTGACTGAAAAGTGGACTACCGTCACAATAGGCAAGCATAGACTCTACGCTTCATTCGGCCCGCCACAGCTCTATCCACGCTCCATCTTTTTTGACCAATTTTGGATTAGCTGGGAGGTCAATGAGACTGCGTGCATATTTTATACAGTCCATGAGAAAACCCCCAAATTGTGCATTTCCCAAAATTTACTGTTCATTATAAACACAATAAATACACAAATGTGTTAAAAGGCCACTTGAGAGTTGTTGCAAAGCACTTTTGACAAAGCTCCTTTTTTTTTCCAAGCTGTTGAACATGTTGCAACTGCAGTGTTTTTTCTTGGAGAGGGTTATGCACTTATAGCAATATGAAAACACAGACTTCATTGCATTTGAACTCACTCTTTAAATGCGAGGAGGTTATCAATCCCCTTGCCCAGCTTGACAATTTCTTGGGCTTCCGATCCACTGTACTGGACTACGCTCAACCCAGAGTCATTACCTGCAAACTGGAAAGAAAAGCATTGCATGGTGACTGTGTGTTTTGGTCTGAGTTTTATATCTACGAGCATGTGTTTTCCTCTGTCAACATTTCTGCGTCCCACCCATCCTGACTAATTATATCCACACTGGAAGAGGAGAGTCACTGGAGAGACATAAAAGCAAGTTCCAAAACCTGAGTATATCTTTCATTCACAATTTCTATTTTGAGGTCTGTTTTCAGGACAGCATTTCCAAACATCTCTGAAAACATTTCTGGTGTCGTTTTTTATAAACAACCCATTCCACAAAGGTCAAATGCTGGTTATCCTTAAGAGGATCGGCAAAGATAGATGATTATGAAATACAGTGAAGTCAAATGTCCAAACCCAATATGAATAAAGACTGGACATTACCTTGAGTTGCTGGTCTTTTGTCAGTCTGTCTATGACTCTGATGATAAAGTCTTTGGCGAGCGCAAAGTTTGTGGCACCGATACTCTCTGAGCTGTCCACAACAAATGCCAGGTCCATAGCGGCACACTTGCACTCTGGAGAGACACATGAACAAAATCACAGAGGTTCACAATAAACCATAAAGCACCAGAAACAATTATGATGACTTGGTTTTAGATTGAGCACAACTTACCACAACAAGCTGAGATGTAATTAGGAGAGGATGGAAAAAAACACAAATGAAAGTAAATTAACACAACATAACCTGCGTAACCCTCACATTCTTCAGGATTTCATTGCATGTTTGGCTAATGAAACACTGAATTGAAACGGCAAAGTGTTTAACATGAAATAAATATAGATTCATTTCTGTGAGTGTGTATTTCAGCATGCAAACATGTTGTACAAGGTTAACTTACAGCAGAGCTTCATGATGATATCCAGAATTTCACATTCCTGAAGAGAGAGGTGGAGGTACGGTACAGCCATGCATTGTTAAATCACATTACATAACTACAATATGTAGATTTGACTGTTTCAAGTTGCTCTAGAATAAAAAATAAAACATGACAATGGTGATCCTTTACTCACAGGACTGGTATGTAAAAGGCTACGTTTTTTTGTTTTCAGGAAATTGAATGTGTGGCTTTGGACTGAACATACAGTATCAGTTTCAGAATCAAAACTAGCGCAGCCTCAAGGTGAAATAAAGTCTGTGGTGCTTAGCAAAACTGTCCTGGGGCGAAAATGACGGTGAGTGTCGACATTAAATGGAAAGTATTCATTCTTTTAATACTCACATCAGTTCCTGGTGGTCCAGGAGGCCCAGGAGGTCCCTGAAGGGAAAGAAAGAATGAGTGAGAATCAACCCCCTGATAGATGTGTTTATCTGTAAAAAAAAAAAACTGGCCAGACAAAAGTTTATCTCATGTGACTCTGTACAGAGCAAGTACTGAAAGACTCTTTTTATTTTTTTATTTCAACTGACAAAAAAGGAGGGAATTCTTTGGAAAAGCAATCTAGCCTTTCACTGCAAACCAGAATCTCTCAGTCACCGAACCCAGAACCACACCCACACATTTGTGTGCACTGCTATCTTTCTGCAACAACATGCGAATCTTCCAAAAGATCATTGCCACAGAATTTTGTTTTGGGTTCACCGGGCTGCAGGAAAACCATCTGTTTTGTTTTAACAGACATTAAACTCAGTTTAAGAGCATTCTTTTCTGTGACAAAGAGAGAGAGGGAAAGAGAGACGACCGTTAATTGTAGACAAGGGAATTTTCCTGAGAACACATGACGCAAACTTTTCATACAGAAATATACAGGAGAGAAACAAGTCCGAGGTGAAGGCGGAGAGGAAGGAGAAAAAAAGGAGTAGGAAGAGTAGGAGGAGAGACAGAAAGTGGGAAAAATGTGAAAGGGTAGAGTTTGATGACTCTGCCTTGGAGAACATGTCTTTATGCACACTGTTATATTTAGATCTTCGTTCATCTTTTCACATGATCCAACACCACAAGCTTCCACTTACCAGTTGTTAACAAGGGAAATGGAATAATATTATCTTTCCAACTACCTATGAGCCAAACTAAGGGATGCAATTTGCAATTTATTTGATGTTATGTTGAGTAGTAAGATTAGCTAACCTTAGCCTAGGTACCGGATTTGTATGGACACAGTCGCAGCCTACATGTGAGGAAATACACAGCGCTGGGGTTTGCTTTGTTCTTGTTAGCACAATTTATCTAAGGTCTGGTGATATTCTGTATTTCTCTGCAAAATACAAATATCATTAAAAGACAAAAACCAACAAGGGTAACAAGTGTTGTTCAAAAACTATTAAAATAAAATTTAAATTTAAAATAAAATCAGTGGCTTTATAAATATATTAAATTAAAATGTTATTTTCAATTGAGCTAAAATTTCCATTTTAGGTATTTACCAAAGAACAATGTTTGAATGTGAGAGTTGGTCAATGGTTTGGAGGGAGGGATCTACTTTACATGTGTGGACAGCGATCCTCCAGTGTCTCAACGTGCTTGCACATGCAGACAAACCCGCAGTTAGCTCATGCAGTGGCTCAATGCTATTCTTACCGGATTGCCCTCAGGTCCTCTGTGACCTTTGGCCCCTTTAGGTCCAGCAGGTCCTGGTTGGTTGTTCTGCAATAAAAAATTAGAGAAGATTGAGAGAGTCCCATACCTCTTTCGTACGGATGAAAATATTTTTTATAGTTATACAACTATACTACAATGTGTTACAGGGTATCCATGTTAAGGATCTACTGTTGTAAACCTCCATCACAGCCTGGGGATAATTTGACTTCATATGACTGCAGCCCATCTGTGTGCATGTGCTGCTTCTCTTCTCATCTTTTGCATCATGAGTGTATCTGCAGATATTACATCCGGGGGTCAACTAAAAATGTTTTCAAAGACAGTTAGCCATTATCAGGCTGCAGTACAATTTGTTAGATTTTGTTCAGTCCATTAAATATGGCTTGGTATTTCTATATTTAAAGGACTTAAAAGTGATGTAAAGAAATGTCAAATACTGGAATAATTGGTTACTGTAATAAATAACTAGTTCTGTCTAATAAGGGGGTGATAATTCACAAAGAGTTTTGTATCTACAAAGCAGCAATTTGTTCATCATAAACAGAACAACGCAATAGTATAATCTGTTAAAAAGGAATGTGTGAATGAAAACATTGCATCTGATTAAAAATGGACAACTGATAAAAGCTTGAGGATGTCATTCATGTGTTGTCTGTGGTCAGACAGAAGAAGGTTTCAAACAGCTATGTGGTTAAAAACCACTTGATTTGGAGAAATAATCTGGACAACCTGGTGGGAAGCAAAGTAAATCTAGGTGTCATCAGCATATATACGGATGTATACAGTGAAAAAAGTAATGGTCCTAATATAGAGCCTTGAGATACCCCACCCGAAAATAATGTCACATTAAGAGAAAGTGATTTTTATTCTTTGAAATGTCTAAGAGGATTCATTTGGGCCAGGTCTGGTCCTGCGTGGCTCACCATCTGCCACACCAGTGCAACTGCAGTGAGAGAGAGCGGCCAAAGCCCCTGCAGCTGCTGCACTCTGACCCACTGCTGATCGCTGTGGGATTAGACTGTCGAAGTGTGGAGAATAAAGACACTGTTATACACTTTGAAGAAATGTGGGCATCTTGGCTTAAGGAAGACTACGTACAGCTGCACATAATTTCAAATTGATGCAAACTTGCAATTTGAGAGCAAATATTATGCACGATGGAGATATGAAACAGCTTTCAAAATAGGTTGCAAACATGACTAGATTCAAGGGTAGCAGCTGTTTTAAAAATGTATTTACTAATGTACAATATTGAACCTTTTAAAAGAAAGAGCTGCATGTATTCTCTTTATCAAAAAAACAACACGCCCTCATATCTAAAAATCAGAACAGGTTGATTGCAATGACTCTCAAAATAACATACTGTATATGAGGGTTCTATTTAACGGCATAAATGGCTGACATGACTGTACAGTGGGTGTTTTAAATATATGACTGGGAAACCTGATTGCGTAATTAAATGACTGTTTTAACTGCTATTTAAGGTAACAGGTTGCAGTTTTAAACGTGTATACAGTTAATGTTGTAAAATAAAGCAAGTTAAGTTTATGCAACAATAAAACTCAGTTAAGAAATCATTAGGTATGGGCTTCACCAATTTAGGCAACCAATATGAACCAATTTGGACAGATATGAATGAGAAAGAGAGGCAAAGAGAGAAGGTAATGTCAAACACATGGCTTCAACACACACACACACACACACACACACACACGCACACACGCACACACACGCACATGCACGCATAGTTGCTGTCAGCCTTGAAAAAACCACACACATGCACGTATACACACACTGGTCCGGTTACCGCACATTCTCAACTTCAAACACTCTAATGTCCTGAACATGGGCCTTATTCATGTTGTGTTACACACACACACACACACACACCCTGACCTTGAGGCACATTTGACAATACAGCCAGATGTGACTGTTTGTTATATATATTACCATGTCAACGTATGTTAGCTAAAAAGGTAAACAAGTCGAAAGGTCTGTCTATCTTTTTTGTCACACTTCTGTCTGCACCCACCTTTGCCCTCTGGCTAGAGAAAGTGCAAGCAACAGAGAAGGTTTCATGCCTGCACAGAGTGAAATATTTAAACAATTTAAATTAGAAATCCTGTCAATCACAAATCACAAGGAAGCCAGTGGCCTAAGACAGTTTGATGTCGCATGACTTCAAGTCAAACTGGCAACTATTTTTTCCACTGTACTGTCCAAAAAGAGTACTGAAAAGAGTAAATGGCTGAATGTAAAATGTGAGAAAAAAAAACAGGCGACTGTTCAGAGAAACGGACATAAACATTCTTAAAAGACAAAAAAAGAGTTGGATGAATGCCTCTGGGGATAAGTGGAATGCAATGCATACGTTGTTACAATGAGAGGATGGCATCTCGCAGAATTATGTGGTTTTATAACGGACAAGGTCATCGACTGACCAATGGAACAGCATCAGAGGGAAGATTAGTGATAGTTTGACATTTTGGGATATACGCTTATTTTTCATGCCGAGAGTTAGATAAGCAGATTGGTGATACCAATTTTATGTCATGTCAAGTTAGCTTACCATGAAGGCTGGAAAGAAGATGAAATGGCTAACCTTGCTAGAGCTAACTGCTCCTGGACTAAAATACAGTTGGTCAAATAACTCTTTATTTGAACACTTTTTCAATGAATTAAACAAGACATAATGTCTTGATTAGTGAGCTTTAGAGGTGCAGGTAGGCTGGCGTCGCCTGTTTCCAGTGTTTATGCTAAGCTAAGCTAACCAGCTGGTGATTGTAGCTGTGTATATCTATGAGAGTGGTGTCAAGCTTCTCAACTAATTCTTGGCAGGGGAGTGAATAAGCGTATTTCCCAAATTGTCAAACGTTTACTTTTAGCAAAGTTGCTGCCAATAAAATGACACATTCAATAGAACATATCAAGAACATGTGAAAGTGGAACTCACTAGAGGACTAAACTGGTGCTTTTGTATGTATCCTCCCATTTACTTTATATTTCTTTTCTTAAAGATTATTTTTATTTTGCATTGTAGGCCTCTATTAAATAGAACAGTTTAGACAAGACAGGGGCGAGAGAGGGGGAATGACATGCAGCAAAGGGCGTCCATTTACATATTTCTGACGACCATGTTTCTAATCTTATCACGAGTTTATAGACTGATAGAGGCGTGGTGTTGATTATTTATATTTCTGTAGGAGAACCAGACTTGATAAAGTCAATGGTGCAAATCAAACGTCCAGTAACACTACTTTGAAATCAAGAAGATTTTGTGGAGATTCCAAAACTGTTTCATCAAAAACTGACGTGATTCCATGATTTGAGTTGAGTGATATGGCACTTTATAATCATGTACACTGCTGTAAAATCAATTACAGAGGTTATTTCCTGTACTGCTGTCACTACTCAAGGACAAGCAAAATGTGGAAAAGGTAAACTAAGTGAATAATACTTGAGTGGAGGGGGTGTATCTAATCCTGCTTCTTGATGAGTGGTAAACTGATCTGGCACTGTAAATGCAAAGCTTACAGGGTGTCACTCCTCTTGAAGAAAAGAGGTCAGGGTGCACTGATGTACAGATGAGAGAAGGAAAAACATGTGCAAATACACACACACACACACACACACACACACACACACACACACACACACACACACACACACACACACACATACACACACACACACACACACACACACACACACACACACACCAAATGAGTGATGCAGTCCCTTTATCGTTTCTGCTCATTTCCTGGTATCCTTGACAACGACATATACACAGCTGCATCAGCTCAATCCCCTCTTCCCCATGGAAAGACGCGTGCACACACACACACACACAGACGTGCGCATGCACGCACAAACACACACACACACACACACACACATTAAGAAAATATTTCCAGCTGCAGAACAGGAGATTGTGAGAGCAAAATAAAGGGTTTAACAAAGAAGAATCAAGTATGTGAGATGCAAATGCAGAAAAACAAAATGAAAGACAGAAATGAAAAGAAGAAATCTATTATTATATATTTCATACATGTTTGAAGGGACCAGTAAAAAAAGAAATATCTAAATCCACCCATAAAACCAGACATGTGACTCACATCCTGTCAGCGCTCTCAGCCAAGAAGGGATTGAGGAAAGATAAAATGAGATCAACAGTGAGGAACAACTGCAAAAAGGAGAGGGGAGTCAGAGGCAGACACTTACATCGGGGCCTGGATCTCCGGCATCCCCGTCATCTCCTTTGGGTCCAGGGGTTCCATTGCCACCCTGAAGGTCACAGTAAATGTCAAAGGGCTTAAGGGTTTGAGCGCTTTGAGTGTCTATTAAAGCACTAAATAAATGTAATGAATTCTTCTTCTTCTTCTTCTTCTTACTATTATTAAAGGTCAAGAGTGCGCATTAGCATGACCATTGATTTCACACTTTTGGCAATGAATTTCAAACATCACAATCAGCCTTGAGGTGTAAATGTAGAGTAGGTAGGCTGGTCTATTTTTTTTATAATTTAGCTTAGTTTAAAGTGTCCTATAGATAAAAAAACTAAACTTAAAAACTAACTGCACTATATTCATCCAGAATATATCAGGTGACTGACCAAAGTCTGATTTCTAATAAACGTTAAGGTTAAAATAGAAATTTGAAAGGTAACTCACCGGCTCACCAGGGTCTCCGCGGGGCCCAGGATAACCCTAAAAAAGACACACATGTTTAGAATCTACAAATGTACATGGAGCACAATGCATCATAAATTACATGCATTAATTACTGAAAAATCTTACCTGGAAACCAGGACAACCTGCAGTGCCATTTCCTGGCGCACCATCTTCTCCCTGAAATTAAGAAAGAGATACACTTACAGATCCATCTGCATACATACAAGCACACAAAAAGGGCAGGGAATATGATGGATGGCACACATCTGTCTCCCACACTCACCCTCTCCCCCAGCTGGCCTCTGTCTCCCGGAGCTCCTTTGATTCCTCTCGGCCCTTTGGGTCCCTGGGAGATGAAAGGAATGATAAGATTAGAAACAGATGAAATGGGACATGCCATGTGTGTTGAAAACATTTGGATGTTGTCAAGACAAAATGGTATATATTTCAATCCGTTGTTATCCGTTTGCCTAGATTGTGCGATGATGTATGTAATATACAGGATGTATGATAAAAACAGCTTTTTGAATGCAGCTGTTACAGTAAACGGCACGTTTTTATGGAGTTTTGGAGTTAAATCAGTGGCGTTACAGATGGAGCTGTAAAGTTGGAGTTTGAGCTTGTCTGCTTTAAGCTTTCCAATCTTAAAGCCCCTGAAAACGCAGCCTGAAATTTTCATTATTTCTCTATAACATTTGGTGTTCACAACATAACAAGCACTAATCAACATTGTTAGGTATTATTTCTTGTGGGTTTAACAGTAGTTACATTATTACATGACATTTCAAATGCATTACTAATAAAGAGATAATAACTTAAATTTTGTTCATGAAGTGTTTATTACTCCAACACTAATCTGCTTCATGGGCATGAGCGTTGGATCAGATTGAATTAATAGTGAACAAAAAAAACCACCAACTATCATCAGATTCTGATTCAAACTTTGCTAAATCCTGATTGGTGCACGAAAGTAGAGCCCACTTTACAACACGTGAGAAGAGGTCAGATTAAAACAGAAATTTGTGTGTGAGTGTGTTTGTGTGTTTGTGTGTGTGTCCTGTTAGACTCACTTCAGGTCCAGGTGCCCCTTCATCTCCTCTGTAGCCAGGAGATCCAGGCCTGCCAGGCTCCCCCTGGAAAACAACCCCATTAATGACCCACCATTAAACCACCTCTACAACAAAAACAACCAAATAAAAAACACTGAAAAAAAATTACAAAAGACTTTGAAACCATTTTGAACCAACACAACCTACAACGCAGAAAACCAAATGGTTATATTCACATGCTACAGTAAATGAAAACATTATTTGCTAGCTGACAAAGAAACTATCCGGAACAAAATTCAAAATGGCCAAAATCATAATAACTTCTATGTTTGTTAATAGTGGTCAACTCAATGAGTTAATTGTCCACAGATCTGCCGCTATCATCGTGCAGTAAAGCCTCCCATGAGCCTGTTTTGAAATTGAAGTTTCAGACAATTTTTAATATGTTAACAAAGCACTGAACATTTTAGATTAAACACTTGTAGAAAGAGCTAATGTCATCTCAGTGCAGTCCCGGCTGAGACTGAGACATGGTCAGCCTAGCTAAGCACCAAGACTCGACACATGAGCAAAAAGTTAAGTGTTAAAGTTAGCTCTGACAGAATTGAAAAAGTACTCCTGACTAACCTTCAAATATGTCTGATTAAAATAGAAAGAGTTAGCTATCAAATTAGCACTTTTTCCTGACAAACAGCTGGGTCCAGCTGCTGCATGCAGCACACCAGGCCTGTCCTCACTGTGAAGTCACATTTGTAAATAGCAAAGGTTTTAGAGTACTTGGGAACTTTTTTATTTACACTTGTGTCCAAGGCTTACACTTTGTTTACAGTGTCTGGAAAACCAGCCCCATCTAGCTGGATGCATAGAGTTGAAATTAATATTGCTCTTCTCGTTTGACTCATTAACACAGAAGATGTATGCTTCTTTATTTTTAAGTCAACACTGACTAAAAACCATTCTAATATGTTACTGTATGCAGCACTATGGCTCGTTTAATGAATGCAAATGATGTGCATCCCTTTACTGCATGTAAGGATAGAGCTTTTCCTGAGAGTATGAGGTAGGCCCACCATGTCAGTTATTCCATGTTTTTTGTACTACTCAGTTCATTACTGTTCATTCAGCCCGGATGAGGCGCAGCAGAAAGCACAAAAGAGCCATTGAAAGTTCTGACATCACGAAGGTTACCACAACTAAATCTTGTAACGTATTATTATTATTACACTGCCTTCTTGAGAAAACCATACTTAGGCTTTGGCTGGGGCAGACGGAGAGAAGAACTGAGTCAGAGAGGAAAGAGTGAGCGCTGATGTTCCTAGTAGGAGTAAAAACTGAGAACAAGAGAGGAGAGATGGAGGAGTGGGCAGCACTCTGGGGCACCAGCCAGATTCTCCTCTGTTTAAGCTTCTGCTAAATGAACTCCTCCTCAACCTTAAGAATGGATGCACATGCACAACCGCTCACACGTGCGCGCACATGAGGAAACATGCGCAAGTTCTCCGAACTGACTGGAAAAAAAGGGATGCTGCCAGGGAGAAAAGTGGGTGGTTCGAACTTGGGACTGTGTCGGCTCCTGTAACTCTAGACAACAGGCTAACAGAAGGATACGTCCCCTTCTAACGCAGAAGGCGTCTCGGACTACTGCAACTCCCTCCTGATTGGCTGGCCTGCATGTGCCATCAGCCCCATGCAGCTCATTCAGAACGCAGAAGCTCAATTAGTCTTCAACCTCCCCAAGTTCTCTCCCACTACACCGCTCCTCTACTCTCTTCACTGGGTACAAGTAGCTGCCTGCATCCGCTTTAAGACACTAGTACTTATATTAAGGGCCGGGAAAGGATCAGCCCCAGCATACATCCAGGACATGGCCAAGCCGTGTACCCCAACACGCCCACTGCGCTCTGCATCAACCAACCTACTTGCTGCTCCCTCACAGCGAGGGAGAACTAATCACTCATCAAAGTCCAGACTGTTTGTTGTCCTAACTCCTAAACAAGCTCCCTACTGACATCAGGATGGCCAAAAGCCTACAAATCTTCTGCCAAGGACTGAAATCACATCAATTCCAACTGCACCTCAGATGATGATAGAAAAAAATATAAACTTAATTCTTGAAACTAGACTTTTATACGGCTCTTTGTGGTTTTGCTTATTTAAAGTAAAATTTAATATACTTGCACTTGTTGTCTGGAGTTTGCACCTTCAGGGTTGGAAGCACTTAATTGGAAGTCACTTTGGATAAAAGCGTCAGCTAAATGACATGTAATGTAATGTAATGGTACAGCAGCTTCTGTGTGTGTGTGTGTGTGCGCATCTATGCACTGTCAATGTGTGTGATTGTCTTACAGGCTCTCCGTTGGGACCAGATGAGCCCTCCCTCCCCTGCTCTCCTCGGGGTCCTGGCTCCCCCTGGCAAGAAAAAGAACAAATGTATAAAGCTAAAGGCATTAATGGCAATAACAATAGACAAGTGAAGCAGACAGGGCCAAATTTTAAACTGAGTTAGATAGTAGTAGTAGGGAGTACATGGGGAATTGCTTCATAAAAACAGTATTTTCTATTGAGGGCAGTGTGGTTGCAGTTGACATAATACAGCCAAACTGAATTTCCCATGAATTTCTAGGGAGGAGGTGCTGACATCGAACAGACCCTGAAGGAGTGGGAATCTACACTGCCTCCCTCCTCCTTGTCCATATCATCACTTACCGGGTCTCCTCTTGGACCTCTGTTTCCACGGGAACCTGACTCGCCCTTCTCTCCAACTTGTCCCTACAAAAGATTTTAAAGATGTTAACATATAATTTTTGGCAACTGTCACACCCAAACACACTCATTTGAAGGTTAATGTTAATACTATTTACTCTCTCGCCGCGACCTCCATCTTGTCCAGGTGGGCCCTGAAACACAAACAAATAGCCGGGTTTTAGATGAGCTGTTAAAGATCACCAAGTTGATGATAGTGCTGTCGTCAGGAGCTTCATTGCTTACATCATCACCGCGCTCTCCTTTGTCCCCATTGTTTCCGCGAGGGCCCGGCTCACCCTGTCACAACACAGATTATTACACATTTATCATATTTTCTGCTTTGTGTGATACACGTAGGTACAGATCTGTCGCTCATCATCATTCCCTTTGCAATGATTTACCGGAGGTCCCATTGGGCCATAGTTTCCAGGCCTTCCTGGTTCCCCGTCTCTTCCAGGATCTCCCTGAAACAAGCACACAATGTCTTATTACAGACCACCAAAAATGCTATTTGACATTTTCAAGAGCCCAAGTGTTTTTTTCATATCTTACCTTTCCTCCTTTCTGTCCATAAGGGCCAGGGTCTCCCTTTGGTCCAGGCTCTCCCTGCTGGCCCTGGAAGCAGAAAACACAGAGAGACAGTCTCAGTGCATGATCACAAGCAGCTGAAGCCACAACATTCAATCATGGAGACCCGCCGTGCGTGTACGCACATGTACGCGTGTGTGTTTGTTTACAGTGTGACTATATGGCTTCATTTAAACAATCTGACAGCTGAGAATGTAAACGCAGCAGTGATTAAGAGTGCCCCGGTCTGCTAGCCCAGGGGGATCCATATGCAGGAAGCGATGTTCGTCAGGGCTGAAATGGTAGCGGCATTCCTAAACATGCAACTGTGGCTAATGGCTAATTTTTAACGTAAACTATGTGGCTGAGCCTCAAATGGATATAGAAATGGCCTGTCGGATTGTCTGTAGTTTAAGAGAAGGCACTAAGGGTGAATAGGGTAAAGATTTTTACTAAAAGGTGTCAACATGAATCGTCCCGTTGTTTTTTGTATTACAAGTTTTTTATAAATTACTATGTTAAAATTGTGTAAAAGAGGCCTCGGATGTTAATTCTTTGGTAAATTAAAGGTCCCATGGCATGAAAATGTCAATTTATTAGGTTTTTTAACATTAATATGTGTTCCTCCAACCTGCCTATGGTCCCTCAGTGGCTAGAAATGATGATTCACCGAGCCCTGAGTATCCTGCTCTGCATTTTAGAAACTGAAAGCTCAGATGGGCCGATCTGGAATCTGGTCCCTTATGAGGTCATAATGGTCATGGTCACCTCCCCTTTCTCTGCTTTGCCCGCCCAGACAATTTGGCCTACCCATGACAGAGAGACATCATGGCTTTTAAACGAGCAAAGTGGCAGTTGGTCAAGGCCACACCCCGAGCCTCCACCTTGCCCCCCGCCCACCCCTTAAAAGCTACAGACTCAGAAATGGCACATACTTAGGACAGCTCATTGTGGGAAGGGTTCTAGTGGCTGTAATTCTGCACCTAGGCTGAATTGTGGGAAAGAGACTGAAGATATTATATTAGGGGATCACGCATAAAAAACAATGTTTTTGCCTGTAGCGTCTCGCTTTAACACAGCAAAATAGAAATATACAGAGGGTTTATGTCCTGAAACTTACACAACTGTGTATTTGCAGTTCTCAAACCTGATGTCATTGTGTGTGTGTTAACGTCTAGTCGTCTGTTCCAATCTGATTGGGATTCAAAGTGTTTGAAATGTGTGACATTGGTGTGAGTGAAGTCAAGGCCAAAATGCAAGTCAGCGGGATTATTCTGATATTTGAGATGTGCCACTCACGTCCGATCCGGGAGATCCTTTACAGCCAGCAAGACCTGGGAAACCCGCTTCACCCTAAAGAGGAAAACCAGACAATCATATTCCCATACCGACCAAAGAACAGACAGATAACCAGAGTTGTATTGTTTTGATGTTCAGGTCTGTAACTCACCTTGCGTCCATCTATTCCATCCCTTCCACTTTGACCTTTGTCGCCCTGAGATTTAGCAAGAGATAAAAAAGATTGAAAGAGTGAGTGAAAAAGAATTAAAGTGATAGAAGAATAATTCAAGCTTTCAGAGCAATCACAGATAGGAGAGCAATCCTCTAAAGATCAAATATGTTAGGAAGAGCTCACCTTGTAGCCTTTGTGTCCTCTGTCACCCTGCAGAAAACACACACAACGTTACTTCGTGAATAATACAGTACAGTCATCCAGGAAAATATACTGAATCTGGTTTATGTATACTTTTTGTTTATTTTTTGTGTTCTGTTAATACCTTTTCTCCTTTGCCACCACGGTCTCCCTGGAAACAGAAACAAACACGTCAGAATTATCCTCATTACACACAGTAAAAGGGATCAGTGACGAGGTTGGTGAAGTGTGACCTAGAGTCAGTGATCATCAAAAGCAAGACAACATAGAAAAACAACAACATTCAGGCTCATGTTTGCAAATGTTTCCTCCACCAACCTTCCAGGAACATTTAACACTGGTAAAAGGGTTGTATGTGTTTAACCCATTACAAAGTCCAATAAAGCACCTGTTCCAATTGTTTTTCCCATATGAACCCATTAATTAAGTGCACTTTACCTTCATTCCACTATAACCAACAGGACCAGGGTCTCCAACGTTGCCCTGTAACATAAAGGTAGAAATATTAGAACATCTGAATGACACTTTCATCAAGCCTGCATGAGAAAATCCAAAGACATGTGATAATTGTTTTGTCGTTTTGCACGTCTGTTCCTAAGTTGGGGATGGAGTTGGTGTTGGTGGAGGATGGTTGAAGTTACCTACCGTGTCACCAACATCTCCTTTTTCACCTGGCATCCCTGGTCTACCTGTTTCTCCCTGTAGAAAGGCAGAACAAAAGATAAGTTAAGTATGTACAGTTCTGTGCATTTGCTGCATTATCCTGACAACCATCTGTAGTGCAACTGAATGCAATGTTTTTTTCCCTTCATATTTTATCCTCACACCTTAGCGCCAATGTCTCCTTTTTGTCCTGGATTCCCTCCTGGAGCCTGCCGACAAAACAGTGAAATACAAAAAGTGAAAAAACTCTCAAAAACAAATCCATAGAAGAGTTTATGTTGGCAATGAGACAAAAAATGGCATACTTACATTGCATTCGTAAGAGCAACACTGGGGGGCAAAAGAGAAGAAAGATCATGAACACCTTAAAGAAGGAAAACTGTATCTTTGTCTCTATATATACGATTATTGGTTCTCCTCGATAAGTCTAAAAAGGAATTGTGACCCCATCAAATCATGCTTGTCTCTCCCTCATTACTACCACTGAGTTGCCCTTGAGCAAGATCTCAAAAACCGCTCCAGTGGAGCTGCTCAGTGGCCAGCAGATCAGACTGTGGTTGTATTGGGCAGCTTCTAAGTATGAATGTGTGCAACTGTGTGAATTGTATCAGGGCGTTGTTGTCTCTCAATAAACCTTCCCTGAATAAATAAAGTTTAAAAAAAACACAATGGTATGTCCTTATCTTTTCTGTGTCTTACCACTTGTCAGATGACAGTAGGGCTGGGCAATATGTCCAGTATTTAAGATATAAGTGCAGTGATGTTGTTGGAAATAGAAAAGTGAATATCACTGCAGTCTCAGTTTGCTTCCTGTAGCGTTCCTGCTTGACCCCTCCTTGTTTCCGGAGCATGAATTCAATTCATTGCCATTTTAACACAGTATATTGCCCCCATATGTAATATGTAAAATAATAGCAGCAAAACAACTTATGAAACTTATACAATGAAACATATAGACTCCTGTTTTGAAAGAGCCTTTTGCTTCGTGCTTTAACTACATTTAAAGTGCTTGAAGGGCTAATGCTTGCTTAACTAGTACTGCTACCAGTGTTTGTGCGTCATTGTTCAAGTATTGAACAGCCTCCGGATATGTGCTATTCCTAAAGTAAGATGTCCTACATCTCAAATCTGGAATCTTCTTCCGAAGGAAGAGAGAGCTAGCAAGGTGAGAAGAGTCAGCAATCACCTTCTGCGTCTTGCGTCTTATACATCTGGCATTTGTGGAGGAGACACAGGGAAGGTCATGGCCAATGATAGGCACTGTGCATACAACTCTTTCCAGCTGTCCCTTCTCAAGGCTGATTATGTTGCCATACCACACTTGCACTACATAAACAACTCTACTAGCAAAAATGAAACAAGCGTTGTTTCGAGAAATTTGGTTTGTAAACATTTTAAGCCACAGTATTTTAGCCAATACACTATAATAAAAAAACGTAATTCAAGTTGCTTCCGCCAAACTCATAAACCATTCTGCTGTTGGGATGCTTCAGTTAAAAAATAAAATGATTAATAAAACAAAAAAACATGTCATTTAGCTAAAAATTTACATCTTACCGCATCCTTTGTCTCGTTCGTCTGAAAACAAGGAACAAAACAAAGACAGTTAGTTCAAAATCCAAATGTTGAATTCTGTTTTGCAGAGAAGGAGAGGAGAGGAGAGGAGAGGAGAGGAGAGGAGAGGAGAGGAGAGGAGAGGAGAGGAGAGGAGAGGAGAGGATGATACATACGATCATATTGATGATGGTCCGAATGGTTTTTAACTTGGTGGATCTGGACTCGTCTGCAGCAGTAAAGTTCTGTCTGTAGGATGGGTCTGTGGCAATGACTGACAGCCTGGTGTCCTGGTGAGACACGAGATACAAACATCATCATCACATGGCTTGAAGTAGAACTACAATGGCATGACTGAGCACCAAAAGATTAATTCTATGACATTATTAGAGGATTCGAATTAGCTTCTGCAAATATTGTTGCTAGAGCTTCTGCTATTAGACATTACCTATTAGATTTTATTGACAGTTAAAGTTCCATGTAGAACATCAACAAACCTGCTAAAGGCTTGTTAAATCCATCGTCCAGTGATTAGATTTAAATTTACCCTCATCACATTGAAATTTAGGTCATCCTGTATTGTAGAATTAGTTTAAGGTTAAAGGATCATTTCTGTAGAAAGATGCATTCCAAAGTTCAGCTAAAGCTAAGGCTGTGTGTTCATCAGTTTGAGTTAGCTAGATCAAGTTGTATTTTCCAAAGATATGGTGTTTTTAGTACACAATTCCATATCCTTTACCAAATTTGTTTCTGAACATACTTTTTGCACAGAGCAATTTACTTACGAGTTGTGCTAGGAAAGGATCACTTCACAGCTAGTATGAACAGAAACCAATTACTTTTTCAATTTGCATTAAATATGGCTAGTACGTATTGAGGACATAATGAAACATAATGAAAAAGTGTTCTGTCAAACCTAAAGTAATTCTCTGATTAAGATGCACAAAAAAATATGTCTAAATATTTTTGGAGCAGGTTATCTACAACACTGTGATAACCTGCATCATCAAAACTGTTTGTGTGGTTTGTTTAGATTTGGTTGACAGTGACCACACAACCCCACATCTTTCATCAGATTCTAAAGAAATCCACTGAAAAAAAACACAAATACAGAAAACTACATGTGAAATTATCAAAATGGTTCAACCCATTTATATTAATAAACTGACTGTGAAAATAGATTTTTCTCGACCAACCTTCAACCCTTTATTCTTTTAAATTTAGCGTGAGGGTCCTTACCAGTATTTAAGTACAAGTAAGTGTGTGTGTGTGTGTGTGTGTGTGTGTGTGTGTTACCTCTTGGTCAGGTGAGATGGCAACGGCGAACACTTTAACTCTGTGTTGCTTGGCTTCATTAGCAGCCTCCTGCACACCTCCACATGGCTCTTTGTAACCAGTGATAGGATGGCCATCAGTCACCACCACAATGTACTTGTTGTCGTGGTAGTGGGAGCCACTGCATACAGGCAGACACACAAACACACACTCGGAAATGTTATCACTCATCTCATTACTTAATCTGATGAAGTGTATGCGTGTGTTATCATTACCTGGAGAGCAGCTCAGCAAGGCCCCTCTTGATGGCACAGTCAGTATATGTGCCCTTGCCAATGTAGGCAATGCCTTCAATGTCAGCCTTCAGGGCCTGGCGATCAGTCCTCATGTCACTCAGTTGTCGTACAAGTTTGACTTCGTCACTGTAGTGCAGTGCTCCTGAGTTCCACGTCAGGGTGCGGTCACACCGGTGTTGCCTGTTTAAATAGAGGTGTTAAGTGGGATGTGGTGGAATACAACTAAGTACATTTACCCAAGTACTGCATTTAATTCCAGATTGAGGTCACTCAATCTTGTAAATTCTGTAAGTAAAATTGGAGGACTTTCACTTGTGTGTGTGTGTGTGTGTGTGTGTGTGTGTGTGTGTGTGTGTGTGTGTGTGTGCATCTTACATTTCCTTCAGTTCATCTATGAAGGTAATGGTGAAATTTTTAAGCTGGTCAATATAATAATCGGGAGGTTTCTGTCTGAGGGCAACACTCTCAGATGTATCCAGTACAAAGAAAAGGTCCACCGGACATTCTGGTCACAAAACAAAACAAAGATTGCGGTCAGCAAATATTATCTATTTAAGAAAGTATTTATGAAACAGTAAATCCCAAATGTGGTTAGGATCAGACAAGAGATGTCAGGACAGGTATCACTGCTACAACACTGGAGGCCTACATTGAGCCAAAATGATGCTGCTTGGAGCATCCTGTGTCACACAGGGTGTCATGGGGCTGATCTGCCTGATCTATCCAGATAGACAGGTGCAGGCCTGTAGTGACTTCCTGCACCCATAACATGGCTGCATATACATCTGTATTCTCACTGTTGCACAGCACCTTGGCATGGAAGCAGGCCTAAGGCGCAATTACTTGCTTTGGTTCTTTATCACTCTGGAATCCACAACACTGGTAAACATTAGCCTCCATAACATCCAACTTTTACTACCCAAGCCAATTAGAACAACCAAACAAATGCCTGCTAAGTTGGGCTAGGCTACTGTCACCATATGATCTTACTTTCAGTTGTTATTGCATCCGTGCTGCAGGTTTGTAAGGCTAGTTAGACTTCAGGATATGTGCAACCCAACGTTAAAATCTGGACTAGCTCTTGCAGCAAGCATCGCTTATATGACAAGTCACATTCAAACAAAGAAAGACCACTTCACATGCTACATAGTGCTATAAACAATACTTACTCGGGCATTCTTGAAAAGTACATGTTTTTTTGCAAACTTACCCGCAAAAATGTTTCTTTGGGTTTGCGTTTGCGCTCCAGCCAGAAAAACGCACAGCAGCGCGAGGAGAGCTCTAAGAGTCTCCATGGTTAAACTGCAAAAAAACTAAAAAAGGTATACACACAAAACCCGCACAAGACAAAAACCGAACCACTCCGTCTCCAAAATCGTTACCTTTAAACCGATTGGGCAAAGTTTTGGTGATCCAGCGCTCCGCCGCAGTTTGTCCGAGGCGAGGCAGAGAGCGCAGATGAGGACCAGAGCGCACAGTGAGGGGGGGGGGGGGGGGGGGGAGGAGAAGGAGGAGGATAGGTTCACGCGCTTTCTCTGGGGACGATTAGTAGGAAAAGACTAGGAGGAACACGAGCCAAAGGTTTACAGAGAATTTTAGATATGCCTGCTTCCTTATAAGGTCTACAGGGACGCGGGTATACAGAAATAAATAAACGCTGTCTGTGAAGGAGGGTCCAATGTGCACGGATTTTGTGTTTTCTTTTCAGGAAAGAGAGTGCATCTAGAAACTGATTGTGTTTTAATGACTTCAGAACATGTATAATGAGAAATCAGAGAAAGCGTTGCAGTTTTGCAGCTTTGCTTTTCACTCATACAGGTAGGCCCATATGACACCTAATGGCCTATGTGCCATGTAGCAAAGCAAGATGAGAAAAGATGCACACTGGAGTAATTTCAGCAAACTTAATGAAAAGCAGCTGACACATCTTGGAAGCATTTTGTACTGAATAAAAAATCTCTCATTTCTGTGGAAGCCGGGGTGGGCGGGGTTTGAATACATCTGGTTCACTTCGGCGTCCAGACCTGACCCGAACATAAAAGCGAGGGGGATGGGGGTCCTCGGAAGCAGAAAGAGAAACATTGCCATCTAGTGTGCTACAGGTGTGCAGATCACCACCGTGGAAGGAGGCAGAGTTGTGTATGTGTGTACTGTTCATTTGGCACGGTGTTGATGTGGGTGGATGTTGCACGGTTCATGTGGACGTACGCGCGTGCGTGCGTTGGCGCGCGTGTGTTCAAACTGTGGGACTGTAGGGAAGGTCTGGCCCGGACTCAGATTTTCCACTGAGATCACGGTTTCAGGGAGGAAACGTTGTGAGGAGAAGCAGTGAGCGAGTGAAGGAAAAGAAAGAAGGGAGAAAATGAGGGACGAGGAGAGAGGGGGACATCTGGTAGTGATCTGTGTTTATTAGCAAGCTCTCATAGTAAATCTGTTGGATTTTTGGCAGCTGTGGGTGTGTGTATAAATTGATGCAAATTGAAGCATGCATTTTGACATGTCTCAATACCAATACCTTCATCATGAAAATATTACTTTCTTGAGAAATTCATTAGTCAAGCACTTATGAATGTTTACAGTTTTCACAGCCCTGAAACTGGCAGGTGGGAATGAGATCAATGAATGATCTCATTAGGGAGTCATTTTCTTTCACCCAGAGGAAAATGCATGGGTATGTCCTCAAAAGGGTCAAGATAAAGCCCCATGGCATGTAAGTAGAAACTACATACTTCCTAATGCCGAGTAGTTCTGTATAAAGTCTTGGGCATGGTCTCATGGCAGACAGGATGAAGCAAGAGTTTCCACAGGATCCTGATGTTCAGTGGTGAAGATGAGTAGCATTTCTGAGTCAGAGAGAAAGAAGGAATAGTGCTGAGTACAACCAGTGTCTTCAGCCTGACATTTTTGTGTGGTTTTTAACATCTTGAAACATTTAACACACCCCCGCATTCATCTTTGGCGTTGATCTCCCTGTGAATAGCAACATTGTGGTTTGTTTCAGAGAATATGATTCGAAAGCTACTATGCATAATTGAGCATGGAACAAGGGAGAAATGTGGGTAAAAAACAGCTTCCGTCATCCAGCAAAAACATGAAAGTCAGTGCAGCGCACATGGAAGAGATTAAACACAATGTGTAGACTTCATCTGCCCGAGATCGAAGTTAATGGTACTTGGAAGAACCATGGTCCAGATCAGACTTTACCGTTTGCTAAAGTAGGCTTAGGTGGCGCCATCCATAAACAACAAGTAAGGAATTCATTTTGTTATGGTTGAAACCACTTCAGATACGGCCAGGCCCCAGTCAAAACATGAGGAAATTGCAGGCTGATCAAGATTCTGACCCACGCCAAATGAAAGTAAATGACAGGAAATGGGCAAGAATCACTCCTGTTGCATTAGTTCATTACCAATCTCTACTCTGCTAAGATATTTTTGAAATTGTCTTCAGTCGGCTGTAAAGCAAAGACTACTTGATAAATTCTACTAATTTCATTACCTATGGTCACAAATGACCACCAATACATGGAAATGCATGAATGGCAAGGGGGAATTAGTTCTAGGTCACCTACTGCCATCTAGTGAAACCTTTTGTTATAATAAAGTCTAACTTCTAATACTGTACACACTTTTTCTAAGAACTCAAATGTTTTTAAATAAATTAAATCAACATGCACAAGGTATAACCAACGTAATTTAATTTGTAATTCACAAACTTTGCAAACCATAGTGAGGGATATAAAAGGCCTACAGGAATAAAGTTTTGTCATCACTTTAACTTTTGCACTCCCAAAATATTTGTCTTTTGGCATATTTACAGAAAGCCAACATTTTCAATTCTATTAATATTGAGGCCTTTCCAAAAATATAATTTCCCCAACATTACAGCTTCTGAACATACAGTTTCTCAGCCAAATACTATCCAGAATAGCATCCAAACATAGTCATGCATAAGAAACTGATGCAAGAAAAAAAAGCTCAGTGAAAAGGCTTGTGGGGAATGAGGTCAAAGAACGAGCTTGTGCAGATGTTAAAGAAAGGGTTTGGCATTTTGTAAACTTTTACCTCCTTGCAGAATTTGATGAAAAGATTGATATTAATCTCATATCTTTCCGTTCAATATGAAACGAAAGCTATCAAAGCTCAATAATTTGCATGTTATAGCCTTTTTTTGTCTGTACAAAACTAACTGGTTTAATATGTGCCAGGACTTTTCTTTGATAGGCACATTTCCCATTCCTTTTGACAGAGCCAGGCTACCCGTTTCGCCCTCCCTTTAGTCTTTGTGCTAAACTAAGCTAAGCGTCTCCTGGTTCCAGCTTAATAATGAACAGTAAGACTGTATCAATCTTTTCATCTAAGGATCGGCAACAAAGCGATTAAGTACATTTCCCCAAAATGTCAAACTATTCCTTTAAATGTCCTCGACAACTAGCTAATGTGACTACATTTACTCTAAAGTAAAGAGGAAAAGTTTTATCTCAATTTCAACAGCAACTGTACAGCATCATTCTATATTTCTTCATGTATTGCTTGGTTTACTTATTCCCTCGCAACTCCAAACGCAGTGTGTCAGTATATGTGTACAATGTTGTGCTCGTTTTCTTTCAAGACGGACTCAGGTCATGTTTGAGTGGCTTTTCAGGTGCCTCCTCAGGTGATTCAGACAGGTGTAGGTCTTGGGACAGATCTGGCAGTGGTATGGTCTCACCCCTGAGTGGTTCAGCATGTGCTGCTTCAGCACACTGCCATCTGAGAAGGCTTTCCCACACTGGGAGCACACATACGGCCGCTCTCCTGTATGCACGCGCATGTGAACCGTCACCTTGTGTGCCATTGTAAATCCTTTGCCACACACTGTGCACTTGAATGGCCTTTCTCCTGTGTGGGTGAGCCTGTGGGTGCGCATTGCACCCATCTGGGAGAAAGCCTTACCACAATCTGGGCAAACATGCGGCTTCTCGCCGGTGTGAACCCTGGTGTGACTCCTCAGTCCTCCTGCTGTGGAGAAACACTGGGAGCAGTGAGTGCACTGGTAAGGTCGCTCTCCTGTGTGAGTACGCATGTGCTGCTTCAAGTCGTAGCGGTTTCTGAAGCCGCGGCCACAGACGAGACAGCTCTCTGGTCGGTCATCGCTATGGCGCAGCTCATGGTTGGCCAGGCATTTTTCTGACAGGAAGCACTTACCACATTCCTGACACTGATAGGGCTTCTCGTGGTCAACTCTCTGATGGTACTTAAGCTCGCTGATGCCTGGGAAAGTCTCATCACAGTATCTGCACCTGAAGCGATGGTTGGGGCTATAGGGAAGCTGGTGTTCACTCAACTGATGGTTCCTCAGCATGTGGGCCATCTTGAAGGTCTTTCCACAATGAGAACACTCGTATTTTGTCAGCAGCTGGACACACTGATGTCTGACCCGCTCGTGTAGAGACCTGAACTGACACCCACACTTTGTGCAAATGTGGGAAGCATTTTTACACTTTCTCTTCCTGTGCCTGGAGAGGTGAGCTTCTGTACGGAAGGCTTTACCACACTGAGAGCATTTGTAAGGCTTCACTGCAGTGTGGAACCTCTGGTGCTCGAGGAATTCAAAACGATACTTAAAGCTCCTTCCACACAGTGGACAATTATGCGTGACTCGTCCTCGTGGGTAGACAGACTTCACAGATGTTTTTCTGGAGGACATAGATGCTGAGGAAGTCCGATAAGCGGAGCCACTCTTCCTATGTTTACCTCCACTCATTAATTTGACGGTCTCCATGTCACCAACCTCTTCATGTCGTTGTTGATGTTTGGTCAGACACTTGGAGGAGATAAAGCTTTTTCCACACTGCTTACACTGATAAGGTTTGTCATGATCTACCTGCTGATGATACTTTAAGTCACCAATTCCTGGAAAACCTACCCCACAGTGACTGCACTTGAAGAGGCGGCTTTGAACATGAGTTAGCAGGTGTTCTTTTAAGCTGTTAGACTTTTGAAAACTCTTTCCACAGTGCCCACAGTCATAGTTACGGCCCCGTTTTGGGCAGTGATGTCTGAATTTGTCTAGTGAGGTTGGAAAACTGTTCCCGCATTTAATGCACAGATACGCAGCATTTTTGCATTTCCGTAGCCTGTGGCCGGCCAGCAGAGTGGCTGTCCTGAAAGCCCTCCCACACTCAGAGCAGTTGTAAGGCTGTAGCCCACTGTGGACTCTCTGATGTTCGATGAGGACAGAGTGATGCTTGAAGCATTTGTCACATTCGGGACATTTATGCATCCCTGACTGCTGTCTCCTGCGAGGAGATGATGAGATATCAGTCCTTTTTGGCGATTCAGGAAAGTCAGTTGAGGTGGAAGGGTTCGTAGACAGTTCGTCATCGAACATGACAATCTGAGGAACGTCGTTATTTTCGTCGTCACAAGCACTCGGGTGGGACGCGATGGCCACTTCCAGCGATGGAGGAAGAGACAGAGAGGGAATGAGAAGATCATCTGACTGAAACGGAGCTGCAGGGAAAATGTGAGAAGAACAAGTGTTAATAAACAGCCTCCCTCTTCTTTCACTGGTTCATCTGATGACTAGTACATAGCAACAGTGAAAAAGTTGTGCACATACCAACACTACTCTTAGCCAATTTCCCGTGGCACTGTTTGCTTTGGAGAAGAAATCTGAGGTCCTCTCCATTTGAGACACACTGCATGTACTCCTCTAGGACAGAGGGGGCAGCACTGATCCAGGATGCGGTCTATACAGGAGAGGCACACACAAAAAAACTTTCACGTTAAAACGGTCTACTTATTTATTGAAAAGAATGTTCTAATGTTTCAGAAATCCTCTTTGCACCTGTTTGAAATCTGGTATTGGCAGCAGCTCCTCAAGTCTGGTGAAGAATTCACAAACCAGAGTCTCCAGTGCTGTGTCAAAGTCAGGGCCATACTCCACTGGAAACACATTCTGTCAGATGGAAGAAAAATCAACTAAAACCAGACACCTTCAGCAAATTAATGTCCTTTTAATTTCTTACATTTTGTTCTGTTAATATGTTATAAAGAAATAGACTCATATGATTTGTTTTGGCAGATCATGTTATTTGGGGGACCATACACTTGATTTTACCTTGAGGAAGTGTTCTCTACCATCAGTGTCTTCAATGAGGCCTTGCACCAGCTTCATGAAGTTCGCCTCTGGTGCCTCAATTACAGGATCATTGGTCTGGGTTAAATAACCAAACAGCAATGTCAGATGATTAGAGACAAATTAAATGTAAAGAAAATATAAACCAACCAATTAAGGTGAAAATTATTTTTATCGCTGATCTGCTGATTATTTTCTTGTTTAATCATAAGTGTTTTATCAATAAAAAGTCAATGAAACATGCACATAATTTCCCAGAGCCCGGGACGATGTTTACAAATTGTTTGTTTTGGAGCATACCTTCAGAAATCTATCACTTTTTGACATGCTTCCTTTCATTTTTTCCTACATTTTAACCAGAATAAATCAGAAGATAAAGTTGACCCATCTAAAGACGCAGCTATCTTCTTTCAAATTACACTAAACAGCATGGTCTCGTCATTGTAAAGCTGACAAAAAGGGAAACCATAATTTCAGTACTTTTAGTCCAAACTAAAAAAAATATACCAATTATCTTACTTTTTTTCCCCCTAAACCTTAATTTTCAAAATACCAACCTATTTTTAGTGTAAACACTTTTTTCATCTCTTTAAGATGCTATGCTGCCCGCTGAGCAACGGCAGAGATCTGAGTATATGGTGGATAGGTCGGTTTGATGCTATGCTGCCCGCTGAGCAACGGCAGAGATCTGAGTATATGGTGGATAGGTCGGTTTAACACATGAATCCTCAATGTGGACTTTCTGTTTCACCTCAAATATTACTTCCGTTTCCCCATTTGTTTATCATTACATGACTGGAAAATAGAATTAAAATTACATTACATTACACAAAAAAAAAAATCAAAATAGCAGATCTTTTGGTGCTCAATTAACATATTGGTTGACTAAAACCAATCAATAACAACACTCACCTCCTCAAGGCAAGAAGATCGTATTCGGTTGAGGTGACTCTCAACGGCCTTGAGATCTTCAGGGTGTTCGGAGCGCAACAGCTCAAGAGTTGTCTAGGGGAAATTTAATTCATGATTTTAATGTTTCCATGATACCCTTTTGTTGAGTCTCTTATTACGTAGCTCTTATGATATACATGATTGATCCATTTTAAAACACTTACCCTTGCTCTCAGGCCCAGTGAGAGCAGTCTCCCTTCTCTTCTACTCATCAGTTCAGGAACTGCATCTGTTACCATAGACACAAAATCCTCCAGTTTCCCATAGTGCTTTATGTTCCGCTGGCGTACCACTTCCCACATCACTGCTGACATCAGCCGAAGTGGTGGGACCAGGAGTGCCAGTGAGGACAGAGGGACACTGAATTCTTCAAAGAGAAAATAGATAGATACATAAACTCAGAGGTCACTTCTAATGTTAAATCTGTTATGACTATGTAGAATATGCAATATTGGATTTAATGTTGAATGCAAATAATTCACACTACTCTTATTTTGGTACGTAACCTTATAGCTAAGTATCTAGGCACTTATTTTAAGGAGAAAGGGGAAGAGACTTCATTTTTTAATTGCAGACTGGAAATGCATTTCCTATTCAGTACAGCATCTCAGCTAAATTCCGTGCAGCCACAGTATCCATTCCTTGATGCAAAAGCTAGTGTGAAATAACGTTAACTACAGCACTGTATATAAGGTTAGCTCCATCCACTCATTGCATGTGCAACGTTATAAAGTTAGTCCTTAAATGCTCAAATAAACACACGGGGCGCTTTTACACTACCGTTACAGCCCACTCGGCGCGAAATGGCAATGGACATAACGTAATAGTTAGCCATAACATAAATACTTTACGTTCGCTGCAGCTGTGTTAGCATAACGTTAGTCACTTAGCTAATGTCAAATTTAGCTGGATCTTGCCTACGTTGGCTAGCAGTCACAAAGACCCAACAGTCGGTTACGTTTTAAACATAACATAACACAGAACGTATAAAAACGTATTTAAACACGAGACATCGTTTCCATTTTGTGACCAAGGCAAAGCGTTAACCTAGTTACCGTTACCAGACTAGCCACAAGGCCGGAGATGTTGCCTGGTAAAACCGGCTTCATTATTGGTAAAAACAATTCTTGTTCCAGTGATTAGTCGAGGCCTATACAGCCTCGGATAATCATTAGCTTTAGCTTTTTGGCTAGCCGCATAAGCAATATATATACAGTTTGGCCGAGCTTCACAAGCTAATACATACCCGCGTCGTTCATTTTGGAATTCTTTAACAACGAAAGGAAGAAAAATCATTTCAATGGGCTATCTATTATACTTTCGGTTAGCGTGCTAGCTAACCGCATACAGGGCTTCAGGCGCCAACTTCTTCCTGAAACACGTTGTTCATTCTGGGGAGCGTTGGCCCACTCAGTGTCAGTATCTAACAGCGAGGCTTGTTTTGCTTTACGGGGAAGCCCGGATAAGGCGAATCCAATTCACTTTGCTGTCAAAATTAGATGCACCGCCTCTCTGGACTATCAAATAACTAAATCTTTAAAGTAATGTTTAAACTTAATACACTTAGTTTTCTTATATCCCTATTATTTGTAATGTCTCAAAATCATAAAAATGTAAGGTGATGAGGTTTGAATACATATATATTAGTAAAACATATGTTTAAAATTAAGATGTAATGTAAAGGATTATAATTTCTGCTTGGAATAGAATCTAGAAAACCCCTATCAGGATAACAGGAGCTTTATATCTTAGGTTATTACTTTGGGTTGTCTAATTTAATTATGTTATTATTATAATAATAATAATGTGCTTAAAGATCACAAGCATGATATGGATTTGTGCAAGATCACAGTAGGATGTTTCACGAATGTCTGACAAATTCTGCTGTTAGGAGCAAATGCATTGGGCAATTTATTGTTTGTTGTGTGTTTTCTTAGGGACTCTTAACATATGGTTTAGGGCTTCAGAAGACAAAAGTAATACACTTACAGTAGATGTCATTGTAGAAGGTACAATGACAATGATCTGACAATGCAGAATAAGGAATTAGTCAGTAAAAACAAGAACCTTTGCAACAAAGTCCTTACAAGAGAGGGTGAGTGTATTACAAATTGCATGCTGTCAACACAACATCAATACAGGCTAGTTGCATTGCTACAACATCAATTTGATAAAATGACAATGGTAATCAATGGAATTAGACAGTCTAGTTTTTCACTACACTGTGAGTTTTCAGGTGTCTCCTCAGGTGATTGTGGCATGTGTAAGCCTTTGCACACAAATGACAAGCGTAGGGTCGCACCCCCGTATGGTTCATGGTATGTTTTTTCAATTCGCCACCACGTGAAAAACCTTTCCCACATTCAGAACAGATGTAAGGGCGCTCTCCAGTGTGAATACGCATATGAATTGTCAATTTGCTTGCCATGGTGAATGCCTTCTCACATACAGTGCACTTGTAAGGTTTTTCCCCTGTGTGAGTGCGTCTATGTATCTGCAACTCGCCGGCCGAAACAAAACCCTTGCCGCAGTCAGAGCACAGATACGGTTTCTCTCCAGTGTGGGTCCTTATGTGTACGTTCAGGTTTCCTGACGCAGAAAAACGTTTTCCACAGTATGTGCACTGAAATGGCCTCTCGCCTGTGTGACTGCGCATGTGCAGACTTAGGTCATGTTTGTTCTTAAAAGCTTTGCCACAACGCACGCAGATCTGTGTTCTCCGTTGCCTGTGGCGCAGCTCGTGTACTGTCAAACTGGCAGCAGAGCTGAAGAACTTCCCACACTGCATGCATTGATTGGACAGCTCAGGAGGGTGAATCTTCTGGTGGGATTTCAGCTCTCTCATACTGGAGTACACTTTCCCACACTGTCTGCATGGGAAGTTATGGTTCTGGGTGTGAGTCAGCTCATGCTTACTTAGCAAGTGCCTTTTTCTAAAGCTTTTTCCGCAATGACCACAGTCAAACTTCTGGACACTATGACCACACCGGTGTCCTAATTTGTCCTGTATTGATTGAAAGCTATTCCCACATTTGATACAAATATAAGCTGCTTTTGCGCACTGTAATCGCCTGTGAGTTGACATGTCAGAGGTCCTTCTAAAAGCCTTTCCGCATTGAGAGCACTTGAAAGGGTTTTCTCCAGTGTGAAGCCTCTGATGCTCCAGGAGTTTATAGCGGTAAATGAAGCACTTTCCACACTGAGAGCATTTGTGTGCAACTCTCTGCTGTGGAGGGCCAATCTTAGAGCTTGGCAATATAGAACTCTCAGTAGATGTAGAGGGCACCCAACAGGTGTCTGAACCTCCGTCTTCATACTCCTCCACAACATCAGGAATGGAGTATTTCCCTCCTGTCTGTTTGGCATGGGTGGTGTCCAGAATGTCTGTTTCCTCCTCAGATGGCCATCTCACATCCTGTATCGCCATGTCTTCCACGTCCTGAGGAGAAATCCCCTCCAATTCACTTGGGATGTCAAATGTTTGTGTGTGAGATTCTACATCTTTGGTGTTGGACTCTCGCAGTGAAGGAGGGAGAGATAATGATGAGAAGAGCTGCTGCTCTGAGATAGAGGTCACTGTTTAAAACGATAACAAAAGAAAAAAGTGATTACTCCTACAAAAAAAGTCATTACCAAATAATCTGTTGATTTTTCAAATTACTGACAAACAATTTAGTCTACAAATGTCAGCAAATAGCAAACAATGTCAATCACAAGATTTAAAATTGGTTGTTTTTTTCTGATTTGATGAGCTGGAACCAGTAAATGTTTGTCATTTTTGCTTGAGAAATCACTCTAATGAATTGATCACCAGTTCGTTGACAGATGGTTTCAGCACCAAAATGAACATAATAAAACTTGGCTGGTATCCCAGGCAGACTGACTTACAACGGGTATCCATCTTGCCCATTTTACCACGGTGGGCCTTATCTCTGAGAAGTACTCTGAGGTCATTGGCTTTGGATACACACTGCATGTACTCTTCCAGCACAGAGGGTGTATCACTGATCCACACTGCGGTCTTTATTAAACATAAAAAAGTGTTATTTTGATGGACTGGAACCACACAACCAATCTCAGGAAATTATTTGTAAATTGTCAGTTTTTATGGCACAAGTTGTTTTCTCTACCTGTTTAAAGTCTGGTATAAGCAGCAACTCGTCCAGTTTGGTAAATAACTCACAAACCAGTGTCTCCAGAGCGTTATCAAAGTCAGGCCCATACTCCACAGGAAACACATTCTGTGAAGTGAAATATTTAAACCCAAAGCATGAATATAAAAGCTCATGTTAATTCATCATTTGACAAATCAAACAAACTGCTCATTTTCATGTCAAACGTGATAATGAGGCAATAGCAGAGACACACCTTGAGATAGTGCTCTCTCCCTTTTGGGTCCTCCAGGAGTCTTTGAACAAGCCTGACAAAGTTGGCTTCAAGATCTTCATTACCTGAATGAACCTGTAAAGTAAAACACACCTAAAATAGGCAGAACGCTTCTTAAACAGATAACATTTAATGCCCATGATTAAAAACGCCACACACCTGTTTTGAGCTGGATGCCAGGAGGCTATTCAAGCGTGTTTTAACACCTGTGAGGTCCTCTGACTGGTCAGAACTTAAAATCTGTAATGTCATCTGTAAAATACACAAGGTAGGAGTCAGTGACAAATAAGACAACTCAAGAATCCCCCTGTGTAGCTACAAACACCACAGTGAACAACTGCAAACAATGAAATATGTGTGCAATAACAATAGAGTTGATTCTAATCCAAAGAATTGCCATATTACCTAATATAATGCTTGTGAAAAGATGGCAAAAACAGCATTTCCACAATCAGACAAATTTCAGCATAGAATAGGTTTGACGTGAGATCAAATTAGCTGAATATAAAACACATATATATATATATATATTGATGTATAGTTTAACTGGATCCTTTACCCTCGCTCTTAAGCCCAGAGTGAGCAGTGTCATCTGTCTGTTCGTCAAGATGTCAGGGATAGCTTCAGCTACCAAGGACACAAACTCCTCCACATTCCCATAATGCCTGATGTTCCTCAGATGAACCACCTTCCACATCACAGCCGTCATCACCCGCAGAGGTGGAACCAGGAGCCTCAGCGAGGACAGGGGCAGGGGACCCTCTGCCAGGGGGAGGAGGACGGAACAGTAGCATTATTATTCTTGCTTGAGAATCCTGCACTTGAACTATTCAGTCACAGCAGAAACATAAAGCATCTCTAATGTACAGTCTCCCCATTGGTGGCAGAGATATGCACTGAGAGAACAAGTGATAACAACACTGGCTCCTGTCAGAAGACAGCTCATACTATCACACTTACAAAAAACGGCAACAAAGTGGACTGTTCATCTTTTTTGAACACATTTATGCTTTATCAGGCAGCAGCAGTCATATAAACTACTGTTACACAGGGAAAAACAATAGCAAAGACTGCATCAGACAACTCATGACAAATGTTAAAAGCAATGCTAAATAAATATACGGTAGTAACGTTATGACTTTACTGGTATCGCCTCTTCGCGTCACGTCTATCTAAAATACCTCCAGGAATATTACAACGTATTATTTGTTTGGTGAGTAACGTTAGGAAGTAACGTTGGTTGCTATTAGTTTAAGGAGAAAACCTAACCACGTCAAAGACGATATAATTACAGCAAAATACAAAACGTTACCCATTTTATTCACCCGAAGAGCTATAATAGTTGAAATGGCACTGAGGAATATTTCTTAAATGACAAAAAGAAAGTCCTTGCAGAGAAAAAGAGCTTCTTGCAGCTTTCCGCTAAGTGCCACTGACAGTTAAAGAAAGATCAATGCTCATGCTGAAAACTACTTCCTGAATGTCCTTCTTCGTGTTGTGTATTTCGGTAGACATCCTGTTGCTTTACCGCCACCCTCCTGCCGTCTGTTGTTCTTAATAATCACAGACAGTCCATGGCTCTTTTTGGTAAACCGTGACAGATTAGCAATTTAGTTGTTAGATCTTTTTCAGTTAAGTCACTTAACCTGAAACAAACAAGACAGTTATTTACAGCATCAGTTGGAGTGTAGAAGACAAAAAAACACAAAGAATGGGCTAATATACGAAAGATGCTGACAACATACAATGATATCCAAAATAAATAAAATATACATTTACACATAAGGACACACACATACCCTATACAACCTATTCAGCCCCCCCCCAGATTGACAGTGCATACTTCATAGTATTCAGCAAGTGTAACATTGTGCCATATGCAGTGGCAGAACAACGATCTTACATACCATAAAACACAAAGACAAAATTAGGCAAATGGCCTTAATTTGCACATTATCCTGTTTTGCTACAGTCAATCTCCAATGTCCATAAAAGACAAATACCATTGTGTGGTTGCTTCCATCACATTGCCACCAATTCCTTTGCAGCAGTTATACCAACCCAGATAGTTTGGAATGTTTTTCTTAAATCTTGAAAACCTTTTAATTCTCTTGCCAGGAAGCCCCATAGAAAGAGGAGGGCTGCCATCTTTGTTTTGTTCCTTTCTCCTGTTTGTCTGTACTAATCAAAGGTATTTATATGGAGTTGCATTTAGGATTTAAATTTTCTTTTGGGCAGTTTAGTTAGCATTGTGATTATTTTGTTTTACTTTAGGGCTGCTTTGTTTAATATTTTGGCCAGGGCACTCCCTAATGGTTTTTTGACTTTCAATGACTTTTGGTCTCACTCTAGATGTAAACAGCAGTCAAAGTATCAGCTGGAACTACTGAAAATCCATGAATCCCCTGGTGGTGGCAGTGACGGCTTTCTAACAGGGAGGGCCCTGGGAGTACTAATCAGAAACAGAGGAACCATGGGAAAAGTAATTAGATAGTACCTCATCAGACCATCTGGGCAGTGTAAGCCACCATGACACCAAGTCAGCAAACCGAATATCAGTCACAGTGGAGGGAAACTCGGTGAGCAGGGCTGTAGCCACCACTGTGGATGACAAAGTCTCAATATTTTATCTGGAAATGTGGGTGTTTGGGTCCTTTGAAGTGCTGTTTTCATTCTCATGTCAGTCTTCATCACGAGGCCCTTAAAGTTCTTAGTACAAGTTGTTTTTAATGCATTTAGTTTTTGGCCAAGAAAAGAAAAGAACCATGTTCTGGTAAAATGTCAAAAAAAATGTGTTGGTTGTGTAACATTTGGCCTCATGACTTTAGTATTTCTTAAATTCTGGCTATGGTCTAGTGTGTGAGTTAAAGGAAATATAGCGAAAAGCAGTTCACATTATGTTGCAGCTCTGCAGCAGTACATAACAATCCATTTTGAAACAGAATAAAGGAGAAAAATAGACAGGTGCATGATAAAAATAAAAGATACTGATATTACTCAAGTTTAGTCAAAACTGTGATAATGACGAAAAGCTTTGAAACGCTTTGATCAAAATTCAAAAACAGCAAAAGTTTGACTTGCTGAGTCTGCAAAAATCTGGAGCAGGACAGTAAATATTGGACTTAAAATTGTCAGGTGGCCTAAAACATGAACTGAACACTAATGTTCTCTGGATCTTCAGTTGTGTAAAGGCAACTGTTTGTTAGGCTACTACTTGCTTGTTCACCATCTTAACTTTTTTAAAGATTATTTTTTGGAGGCATTTTCAGCCTTTCATTTTGACAGGACACCTGAGAAGGGGGATGACAAGCAGCACAGAGCCCAGGTCAGAGTCAAACCCTGGCCCGCTGCTTTGAGGAGTAAACCAAAAAATGCATTGTCAAAAAAGTCAGAAAAAAGTCAGAGAGTCACAAAAAATAAAGGAGTCCTGCTTGTCCTTAAAATATTGCAAAATTGTTTGTTGTTTACTGTTAATTTTCTTACTAATAAAGTCTTTAGATAATAGTAATGCTGACTTAAAGTACTTCATACATAAGTTTAAGTTCACTCCGCGATGGACAAAATTATTGACAGAGAAATCATCATGTTGAAAAAAATTAATTACATTCCCATTGACCTCATTGACTGATGATGACTCGACTCAAAGTAATTCATGACCTTCGTTTAACTAAATGAAAAAATGGCACACAGAAAAACATATAATTCATCGAATGTCTCTTGCAGTGGACTTTAGCCTGTCTACATTATATAGATGATATGTAATGCATTATGTTGACATTGCTGTGTTTTACTTTGTGGTGGTGCATATTGTAATTAGACATAGTGCCTTTTTAATCTTTTTAAAAATGTTTGCTCTCTCTGATGAGGCTTTAATCCCTGCCACATGTCCAAATGCTTAAAAATCAGATCAATTACCAAGGCACATTCAGTCAAGTCACATTTTTCTGGCACTTCACACACAAACCCAAATTAAATTCAAAGGAAGCATCTGTCTATTATGAGGATGGATGGCAAAAGCATAGTGTGTGTGTGTGTGTGTGTGTGTGTGTGTGTGTGTGGTAGTTGTGTTAATGCATGTATGTCCACATGTGTACTGTATGTACGTGTGTGTGTGTGAAAGAGAGAGAGAAAGAAAGAGAGAGAGTGCATGCATTTGTGTGTCTGTGAGTGTGTAATTAAAACAAGTGATTTTTTTACACACAGATTATCCCTGTATCCCAGCTGGTCAGAGTTGGATTTGACCACCGACAACCAGAGAGAGGAAATCTCTTTGGGGCTTAATCCAAATTGGCACCCTTGATGATTTTTTTTCCAAACTGAAAATGTGGGAGTGCTCAACTATTAACTCGAATTCTTCACTGAAATCTGAAAATAATAACACATTTTTTTGGTAATAATGTTATGGCTAAGTCTTAGACATGGATAAAACAAACAAAAAAGAGAAGCTTTAGTTTCTTTGGTTTTTATTATTTTTATGGCTGCGCATTATTTATTACTGTTTTTCCACGACTACAGTCAATTTTCTCGGAGTTAAATCATGCAGCAGCATTACTGCGTGGTATTTCTTTGCGTGTAAGCCTCTACTCTTTAACATTTCATCCAGCACAGATTGTTTCAGCTATGTTGTTGTATTGCATTTCTGGAGGCATTATAGATAAATTCAAACTTTAAAGGGCAATACGCTTACTGGGACAGACAGCCATGAAGATGCAGAGGTTTTTGCACATCTGTCCTGGTTTTTTATTCACATGTCATGGACTCAGAGAGAGATTTAACAGCATCTGCCTTGTAATGAGGTCAAATCAGCTAACTGGTTCCTCATGTGAAAATGGAGAGAAGCTACACAGCTTTGCTTCTTTTTCAGAACAGCACAGTAAATCCACAACCATATCTGTAATTGTTAAATGTTACCCTTGCTAAATACTTTAAAATAAGCCAAAACATGTGTCTGCACTGCGCGTTGGAAAAGCCACAGATGGAAAAGAGTTTTATTACAATTTAATAAAACAATCCATGAAATGATAAACCTAAATGTAATACAATCAGGCTCTCAAGGAAAGTCTTTTATATAAAAATGAGCACAGTATATTTATAGAATTTGATCATTTCTTGCTATGGCTGTCATGGGAGTCACTGAAATGGTCTTTCAATATAAATACATTACAAAAAATAGTTAAAAATGAGCTTTACATACATTACACAGCCTCAAAGTACTTTATACAGTTAATAACAAAATGAGCTTTTAGTGCATTCATGCTCTTCCAATCCACGTCCATCAGATAAAATGAAATGGCCTAAAGAGATTCAGAGATGTGCGTGGACAACAATCAAAATCAGGCACATAATTCAGGGATTATTAGTACACACAGCTCTTCTTTGTAATCAATACAACAATACAAGTCAAACGTGCAATGTGCAAAGTTTGACAAATTTATTACAATTGTAGTCTTTTACATAAGAACCATTTCAGTAAATTTCTTCATATTACATTGTGAATACTGAGATAACGGGGAAGACCCAGGACTAGGTGGAGAGATTGGATCTCCACCCTGGCCTGGGAACGCCTCGGGATCCCCCAGTCAGACCTGGCTATTGTGGCTTGGAAAAGGGAAGTTCGGGGTCCCCAACTCCGGATAAGCGGACTAAGACGGATGGATGGTTGGAAGAAATTGTGCTTTTCTTGATGTATTTGTGTCATGATCCGAATACACTTAATGTTATTTTAACGAGGGACCACATCTCTGTCAGTTAAAGCACCTTCATTTAATCAAAGTGCATATCAAAGGAATAAATATACAAATAAATCCCAAACATTAGAAATTATTATCAATTCATAATTCTGGTTCACAATTAATTATGTTTTTCTATACATTTTAAAATGTTAAAACTGTAATTAAAAATGTTATAAGCAAATGTTAGCTTTGGTTAAAATCATAGCTTCATAGCAGCTGCAGTCATGAATGCAAAATTGCTCCTCATGTCAACATTTGTTAGCAATATAGCATGCTAGCTACAGTGTAGTAGCTTAGTTGGGTAGGAATTGTGTTGTTCAGTATAATATAAGCTGCATGACGACAGCATGTTGGTGGACCAAAGTGTTTCAATACTCTGAGCACTTGTAGTGGAATTTATATCAGTATCAAAACAGCTGAACATTGTTTTTGTCAAAAGAAATGTGAACAAGCTGCATTTCATGAAAATGTTTTTATCGTCACGAACACAGGCTAGTATTTACAGCTGCTTCAATTTGTTCTCAGATGCTGTTTTCTGTAAGAAATGTTCAGGGCCCTGTAGGCCAGAGAGGTTAATTGTAAGGAGGATTTTTGCATTTTTCTTTAGAAATCAGCTGTTTATACTCAGTCACTCCGCACTTTGTGCTCATTGCATTGTTAAGGCTGGACTAGCGTCTTAATTTTAGTTTCACAGTTGGAATTGTCATACATAATGTTTTGCAGTACTATAAGAGAGGACACAATAAGCTAGGCTGGTAATTTGCTTTTTTGCCAACAAGGGAAAGGGGGGGGGGGGGGGGGGGGGGGGGGGGGGGGTCAGAGGGAAAAGGGTCAAGAGTCACTACTACTGGTGTTTACTGATATTTGAAAAGAATTTGCAGATCATGTGGGGTTTAGACATGACAAGACATGTCGGTGCATGACATTCATGTTTAATTTAGGTATTTCTTTTTTTCAATCTGGCAATTGTATATTTTTAAGAAGTTGTGAGCAATTACAAGTTTAACTTCATCTCTTGGAGTTCAGGACTGCAAAATTAACTTTGATTGTTCAATTTAAACAGCTGAGTTACTTAACATATTGCATATTTCCTCGGCATCTACTCATTTATATAAAGTTTTATCTCTTTGACCATGAGTTATTTTGAGCTATGTTCTCTGCTGTAAACAAAACAGAAAAAAACAATTGAGTCTCAAAGGAAAGTTTCCTCATAGTTTTCACCAGGCTCTCCGAATTCAGAGTGTCTGGATGTTGATCCGACAACCTCAGAGAGGTCACTTGCTGCCCTGGTCACGCTGTCATAAGATGGTGGTGAGGACAGTAGAGTGTCCTCTGTTGTCTGGGCAATCTCCACCGCAACAAGTCCATAGTGCTGCATTAGGGAGGCTATCAGCCCCTCCGTTTCTGGAGCATTCTCCACATCCACTACAGTCTCGTAGTTTATTTGTCTGTAGAGGTAAGATGCCTGCTTCATCTGCCGGCGCACCAGATGCCTCCTGTAACACCTCTGGATGATGATCGCGGACACCTCTTCCAGTTTGCGACGCAGTGTGGAAGTGATGGGCTCGTGGGAAATCTTGGAGGGATTGGTCATCATGAACTTCTCTTCCATTTGCTGTTTGAGGGCGTCCATCTCACCCGACTCCCCCAGGACCCGCTTTGTGAAGGCAAACAGGATGTCGAGACAGTGGATCCTATCCCCGCTTACCATTGGAAGGTCCATGGAGATCAGTTCGATCCTGTTGGGCTTGGCTATGCGCAGCGGCTCTGACAAATTGTCAGCAAAAATTGACAGCATGGAAAACTCAATGAACTGTGTGGCCTCAGAATCAAACTTCTCCCAAACCTCATAAAACATTTCAAAGTCATCCTCGCTCAGTGGCTCTGTACTCTCCTCTGTGGCAACGCTGAAGTTCTCCAGAATGATAGCTATATACATATTTACCACAATGAGGAAAGAAATGATTATGTAACTGACAAAGAAAGCTATGCCCACTGAGGGGCTTCCACAGTTTCCCCGGGTGTTAGTGCCAGTATTGACAAAGTAAAGGTCACACTCCTCTGGGGAGCTGGCCATTATAGGACTCAGGAGGTTGTCCCAACCTGCCGAGGTGCTGATCTGAAAAAGGCAGATCATACTATTCCCAAATGTTTCAAAGTTAAACATGTCGTCAAGCCCATCCTGTTTTTTCACATAGGCAAAGTTTGCCATACCAAAGATAGCATAGATGAACATGACAAGGAAAAGCAGGAGGCCAATGTTAAATAGTGCTGGCATGGACATCATTAAGGCAAACAATAGAGTCCTTATTCCTTTGGCTGCACGTATAAGTCGAAGTACACGTCCTATCCTTGCAAGTCTTATGACTCGAAACAGGGTCGGAGACACAAAGTACTTCTCAATGATGTCTGCAAGAACAATCCCTGGAATGAGACAAACAAGGCAAGAGTAGGTTTATCTCTTGCAACATAATGCACTTAAACATACTTAAAGCTGCACTAATCAAAAGGTTTACATTGACAATGGATCAAATAACTGTGTGAGATGTGAAAGGGGTTGCTCTTAGTGACAAACCCGCAAACAACTTTCACCTGACTCTGTAGTTTCCCTCAGTTCTACGGCCACTTCACTTTCACTGTTTTAACCAACCTTGTTTCCAGCCACACCAGGAAGCACATTTTATTTCCAATGTTTTAATAAACCCACTGTATGCTATCTCCTGCTACTGCCCAGCATCAAATGTCAAACAAAGTTTGCTCCTAGCTGGTGAACATAGTGGAGCATTAAAGAGCTAGATATTTTCCTCGAGAGTTGGTTGAGAGTTAAAGATAGAGTGAATACTGGACTTATTCATCAGGTGGCTAAAAATACAACAACAAATAAATGCTAACATTGCTCCATGTCTACTGAATGCGTAAATAGGCAACTATTAGCTAACATGTTTGCCTCCAACTTTATACGCTGACATGCTATGTTGTATTTACAACTCCTTTCACTTCCTCCCAGTGGCTAATTAAATCAGTTTATACAGCTTACATACTTTTATGTACATTGTAATTTGTTGAATTGCAGCCAGAAGTGTATCTTTTATAAGATAAAGTAACAGTCAATAATACGGAAATTAACATCAAAGGAATGAAGGACAAAAGTAAATAATTAACTACAAAGCCTTTGTCAAGGCTGCACAATCCTCTGTATCTGTAATTTGAATATTAGAAATGTTTAGAGATTTTTTTCTGCACCTGGATATGGATACATCTGCCAGAAATCTTTCATTGAAGGGTGTACAGTAGTCCAAGAGAAAATAGCAAAAGTAAAAAATAAAATGTGTTAAAAAAGATATTCTGCTCATAGACAACAGATGTTACTGCCCTTGGCAGAGGCAATAGTTAATGGTGTACCTCTTGTTTTGTGTCTCTACTTACCCACAATAGAGAGAATTATCACCACAAAATCAAAGATGTTCCATGCAACTGTGAAGAAATAACAACGGAGGGCAAAGATCTTGATCAGGCATTCAGTGGTGAAGATCACAATGAAGACCAGGTTGATCTTGTTGAGGATGGACTCCTTGCGCTCTGACTGCTCATCAGTTTCCACCATCATGGTTACCATGTTGACGATGATGAGCATCATGATCATGATGTCGAAGGCTTGCTTAGACACGAGATCGAAAAAGAAGGCTTGGAGAATATTCTAGGATTGGGAAATACAAATGGCTATTATTACTATTTTAAACAATGTTAGCAGGCAGGACAATATGCAGGATTGGGGGTTATCAAGACAACATAAAATGCCAATGTCTGAAAAATGTGTTGGATTTGAGAAATATATTATTTTACCGCAGGCCTTGGTATTGGCTTTTGAGGCTTTTTAGATCCTAACTTCTTCATAGCATTATAGTACTTCTTCTGTTCTTCCGTCATGAAGATATCCTGCCCTCCTAAGTATAGGCAAAAACACCTATCATTATTTTTACAGAAAAATCATGAAAAACAGAATGTCGCTTATACAAAATATTTCCTTCTAAACTAGGTCAGTTAGTATTTGCATGTATTCGTCATATTTGGTTTTGCTTGGGGAATGAAATATGTAAAACATTTTAAATTTGAAACATATGACTACGTTATTCTTAATGACTGAGAGGCTACATTGCATCTATCTTGTGGAGGGACAGAAATACTTGCAAATACCAAGTGATCCAGGCCTACTGTCAGTGTTGCCAATACTCATCTTTCTTTTCTGCTGATTGAAATTGTCAATAATGACACCGATGAAGAGATTGAGGGTGAAGAAGGAGCCAAATATAATGAAGATGACAAAGTATAGATACATGTAGAGGTTGATTTCTCTGATGGGTTGTTCCTCTACCTGAAACCAAATAGTTTTATAAGTCAGAGAGTTACTGTAACATGTTAATGATGTAGGCTGTGGTGTAGATAGACATACTTACTCCTCTTGAATCAACAGCTGCATGCATTATTTCCATCCATCCTTTAAATGTAGCCTATCATTTAATAAAAAATCCACAACGTTACTGTCTGGGCACTGCATTGCATTGTGAATCATTGACTTTATCCATAGAAAAACATTAAAAAATTGCCCTAGCTTATATGTTTTATGATCACATTAATTCCTCATGAGAGAAAGCGTGTTTAAAAGATTTGACAAACTTCCAAACAGTGCGGCAGAAAAAAACTCACCACTTGCAGAAGGGAAAGGTAGCCAAGTCCCACATTGTCGAAGTTGACCTTTACTTTTGTCCAGTAGAACTGGGTGTCATTCATAGAGAGGCACTCTGACTTGTTGTTGACTACAGAGACACTGTGGATGAAGCCTGTTCGGTTAACACACTTCCCGAACTTGCCAGCAAACAGGTTGACCCCCATGATGCTGAAGATGAGCCAGAAAATGAGACACACCAGCAGCACATTCATGATGGAAGGGATGGCTCCTATAAGAGCGTTCACAACCACCTGATGAGCAAAAAGACACAGGTTACTCTCTGAACACTGAGGTTCTCTATTAGTCTATCTGTGAAGATTCCCAGTCCTCCAGGTCATAGTTAACCAAGGAGTGTCAACGACAAATGGACTTGGTTAAGGTCGAGATGACTTCTTCAGTTCTGTTGACTGACTGGTAGGGAAACTCAGCTATTTAACCTCTTTGGGGTTGTTGTTGAGACGATCGATTCTGTTTTGGCCGTTAGCACTGTCTATTAGACTTGTTTCAGATCTCTGAACCCCATGTCTTTGATTTCTTTCAGCAATTCATGGCAATTCAAAAGCAGTAGAAAGCAAGTTCTTTTTTAGCTCATGATCTGATAGTTGACTAATAATGTAGGTATGCAATTTTAACTTTTCATTAATCAAGCCAAGACCAAGACATTTGGTTAGACCATTCCCTCAAAACCACAAATCTGAATGTCATGGCGTTGCGAGTGGAGAAGTCAGGTGGTTGAAATCATTAGGATTAATCTTCCTGGCACCCTGAATCTTGGTGTAGAATTTTCACGGCAATCTATTTAAAAGTTGAGATATTTCAATCTGAACAAAAAGTGGTGGATCAACCAACGTACATCCCTAGAGCCACTCTGCAAGCATAGGTAAAATCATCATCAAACAGTCCCATATCCTTGGTCTAAACTTCATATCAATCGCAAATGCACTGGGAATCTTTTAATAACTTGGCAACAACAACAATATGTCTTTCAGAATACGGAACACACATAAATACAGTCAACAGAAACTTTGTTGTAAAAGGGATATATAATATCAGTGTAGTTTAGAAAAAACATTTCTCACCCGCATGCCCTCAAATCTGGACAGAGCTCTGAGAGGTCTCAAAGCCCGCAGAGTCCTCAGGGACTTGATTGCAGCAAAGTCTGAATATCCTAGTGAATTTGCTACCAGGCTTATTAATGAAACCTATATGGAGTACAGAAAGACGTGTGTATTGTAAGAATCATTAAAAGGGTCCAACAACGTTCTTGTTTAAACCTTTAAACTTGTGGGTAATGTAGCAATATTTTTTTTTCTAATGCAAGAGGAAGAACAAAAACATTGTGAAAAGCATTGAATAAAGCAATATCCCAAACATAGTCTTATCAAAACATTAGTCAATGTATTGCATAGTTTTTCTTAGCAATTATATAACTTTTGAAAGAAAGAAAACAATAAGAAGACCATAAAAGACAAGAAGAACACATTTGAAGAGCCATATTTTAGAGTTTCTGTGTGTTTTGGGACATTCCACAGTTAGGAACCCAATTACTTAATTTTTGAGGTTTAGGTTTGGTTTGCTTGTTGTGTCATTTTTTATCAAATTTAGACTTCCACTCTATTCTACATCCAAAATGGAAAAAACTAAATGGTATTCCGCTGTTGAATGGCCCTTGGATGATGGCTATGAATGAAAATGGCATGATATAAATGAGAAAAAGTCATGTCATGATGGATGACAAAACACAGACAAGTATGCACAATATGAACAAATGTGTCCATGAATGCATACTCAGCTATATATGCATATATAATATGTATATATATCAAATAGAGGGAGTTTTATAAAGAATGTATATCTATCTTTGCCAAATTTGCTTCCCAATTTGCATTCAATTGATCAAATAGGTTCATTAAAAAGAATTTAGGACTTATAAGGTCCCAATGGTCTGAATTTCTTTATAAAAGTCTATTTACATTTGTGTTTGTCCAATATATCTAAAGAAGGTACTCAAAATGTATTCTCAGGACAAGAAAAGTCTTTGGCTTCAAGCAAGTATACATGGAAAAATTCAAAAACGCTGTAAAAGAAAGTAAGGTGGTAATTTTCATAGAAACAAAAGGTATGTTACTGCAATTATCAGAAGGATTTGTCTTTTCCTCCAAACAGACATAACAACATTCAGCACATAAATTAGACAGAACAGTTTAGACATGAGCTCAACTCGTGCGTTTCTAAATTGACTAAAATGTCTGTTAAGCAACATTTTTATAGGTTTAATATGCTGTATAAAGTACATCTTCTGTAGATAAAGCTTAGAGTAAATGGCATTGCAATTGTTTTTGATATAAAAGCCAAGGTCCTAAAGTAACAAATTCATAGAATGTATGATGAGTATTTTTAAAAATTGTAGCACATTTCATAAGAAGTGCATTTGTTGGAAACAAGACGGTGGCTTTTGATATCACAACAGAAAGCACTTACGAGTGAAAAAACACAGAAGCATTTGTGAGGAGGATGCAAGTTTCCAATTCCAGAGCCCATACTCACCTGGGACCTGCTAACTACAACTTACCCTAACAATAGAGCGGTCTGTGGCAATCTGTGTAACAGCAGGTGAAATCAGAGGAAGTCAAGTCAGGCCTCAGGCTGCACGCCTCGGGCACTTTGGATTACCACTACAGTGCCACATCTATTTTACCCAACAGAGCACTTCTTTTTAAATTGTTTGACAAAATCCTGGCGTTAAAGCAAATGTAAAATTGTTCTATTTATTGTGTGATTTATCTGCATGCTTTCTAGTAAATTGATCCAGGTCGTAAAACAGTTGTGTGGAGTTTGTTTTAAAAAAGAGTAGCTGATGGTGGGGGAAGCACGATTTTGGTCATAAAGATGGCCCGTTGTTGTAAAGCATAAATGGATTGTTAAGTGCTTTCCTGTAAATAATGTGTCACTCACCAAGCTGTAAATCCCACAAACATGAACAAGCAACATTCAGCTACAATGAGAGAGGTTACACTTTAACCTCAATTATCAACATATGATTCGTAATTACCAGCATCCCTTCGTATGGTGCAACAAAAATAGGCAAAATGTTCACTTACATCCACGATAAGAAAGTCGAGCCAGCACCAGTAGTTGGTGAAATATTTCTTGAAGCCGTATGCAATCCACTTGAGGAACATCTCTAGCACAAAGATGTAGGAGAAGACCTTGTCGGCATACTCCAACACCACCTTTACGACTTTTCTCTTCTCAATATAGATATCTTCAAATGCCTGCAGCACAAGAGGGACAGCGGTGTGAGTAAACGCCACATCACACCCCTACTGCTGGTTGAACATGGAAAACTATTTAACATCTGATTAACTTTAAGGTTTCTGAAGGTACAATTGTAATATGGAAACCAGTTGTTTTAGATACAGAAGTTTTGCTTTACAGTTTTTCAACCACCCTGAGAAAACATGTTGCTGGCAACCACTGTTGGAAGGTTGTCTTTAAACTTCAGCCATTAAGCTTCAGTAATACTGCACTGAAATCAGACGCTAAACAGAACTGGAATCAGACACTGAAGTGAAGAAGGCAGGAATTCCCCTCCTACTTCTACTTTATATACTTTCTTTTAGAAGTTTTCCATTACTTGGGATTTGAATTTACATGGAGTAATTACCTTCTTGCCTTTTAGACAGATTTCATGCATACATGTGCAAACAATCACAACAAATCAACCAGGACTTAAAAGATGACATGTTTTAAAAAAGATATACATTTCTTACAAATTAAATAGTGTTAAATTAAATAAATAACAAGTAGAGTTTGTTGTACCAGAGCCCCACTGCTGAGCAGGATCATGAAGATGATAAAAGTCTCAAACCAGCTGTGCTCCACAATCTGATAGCAGGTCTTCCTCAGCCTCCACCAGGCCTGGCCCAGACCGCGGCTGGTATCGATCGCACAGCACTGACAGTGCCTCATGCACACTAAGCGGGAAGCCAAAACAAATCACCACAGATTATACTGCATGAAGGAAAACTTGTAAAATGATTGTTGCAAAAGCTTTGATTACACTTTATATTTATCGTTTCACATGGTTGTAACTCTTAATTCTCAATTCTCACATTCTGGGAAGCATTCCTCCGGCTCCATGCTTTCTTCAGGCAGCTCTGACAAGTCGTCCATTTCTTCTCCAGGCTTCCTCAGATCCACTGTGCTGCCCTCTGATAGGCTAATCCTCTCCTGAGTGGTGAGAAGCCTCACTGTTACCAATCACTTTCTCACTTACTTTTTAAGTAAACAGTGTATGAACCAATACTGAGTTGTTATACACATGTATAGCACAGAATATAGACGGATGAACGAGTGTTTTCCATCAGCTGTCAAAGGCTAAACACCTGCTGTGACATCACTGGTTGGATAATGGCCACATATGCATTATGCCTCTAAATTTTAAACACAACAGAGCAGTGTAGCAGCATTTTTCTGCTCTTTGTTCAGTGTAGATTCATCCCATTAAAGCTTGCTCACTTAGATGTACTGCCTTGCATTTCAATCTCTTCTGAGCCTTAATACATTTTTGATGAGATTTCAGTGTGTTGTAACAGCAACATATTTAACACGATTTATAGGACAGAGGTGCAGCTTCAATCCTATAAACTGGTACGAAGTCTAATCCAGCATTAAAGAGCACCCGCATGACCTGGAGACTAGATTACCAGCATTGCAATATTACAGCTTGAAGACAGAGAGAATGTGGACTAATGACATATTAAGACAATTGTTGCCATATGCAGACATTGGATGATTGCTCTTGTAGTTTTTTAAAGTGATCTACCTGAAAAATACTTTATTCATAACTAACTAATACAATCTTGCCATTTTTAGTGTGCATTCAAAGCTCTACACATGTAAAAGGTATCCTTCTGTGTGGCTGAGCAGATGCCCAGTTAAGCTGATGGAGGACTGTTTTTTCTATTTTCCTTTTCCCTAATGCCTAATTCTGGTGCGGAGCAGAGCATGGCAGGGAAATAGGAAGAAAGAGCGCCAGACTGCAGCCCGCTCAGCTCTGCTTTGCTCAGCTGTGTCACTTTAATCTGCTCTGCAGGCCTGACTCCACATCTGGCCTGCTGCTGTCTGCCTGCCAGAGAGGGCAGGAGCAACACACCCTCCACCTCAACAAACCCCCGACCCACAGGACATTGAGACACAGAGGACTCTAGAGGAAGGATTGAGGCAAGAGCAAGAATCAAGGAGACTGATAGAGAGAGAGAGAGAGAGAGAGAGAGACAGAAAGAGAGAGAGAGAGAGAGAGAGAGAGAGAGAGAGAGACAGAGAGACAGAGAGACAGAGAGACAGAGAGGTTTGTTCAATTAATTCAAGTTAGAGAGAAAAATGGGTAAAGGGGTAAATCTTACTAAATGATTGTGTATGAATACATACTGCAACTAAATTATTCTAACTTTACACAAATAATCAGTATTGATAAAACCTGTTTAAACAACTTTAGTCATCCATGGTGTTTGCCTGCATACCAGCCAATGATAAGTGTCAACAATTTTGACTTGACTTAAATCTGTTTGATCCAATCAAAACTATAATTGTCATTCTCTCAGCAATTCACATTGTTTCTCTCACATTTAAAAAGCTTTGCCAAATACAGCAGTGAATGTCAAACTTTAAAGGAATACTTGGATATGTTGGCAAATACGCTAATTCACTGTTTTGCTGTTAATTAGATGAGAGGATTATTACCACTTCCAAGCCTATGCTTAGAAAGAAATGAAGTTAACACCAATAGCTGATTAGCTTAGATTTGCATAAAGACTAGAAACAAGGGGAAACAGCTGGCTCTGCCACACAATCCATCTACCAGCACCTTCTCTTTCTAGAACATTTTCCAGAAACATCTTGGATACAGAGCCAGTAAACAACTGGCTACTAAAATCTTGTCCTTGTGTTACCATTTTACGTTTTCATTTTCAGGTTGTCTTACACTGTAAATTGTATGACAACAATGTTAATGAACCTTAACAACAAGAACAAAACACTGCATTTGCATGAAAGAAAAGTTTTTTTTCAACTTACAGTTTGGTTGTCAAAACTCCTCTCATCCACTCATTCAGCCTCTAATACAAGTCACATAATATCATTTAATACTTTAGTTCCATAGTGTCCCAAAACATTCTTGAAAAGTACTGTGTAGTGTGCTACGTATTAGAAAAGGAGAGAAATTGTTTAATTTGTTTGGTGAACTTCCAATTAGTTAAGTCAAATTAATTTTGGCATTTCAGGCAGAAAGCATGACAACAACCTGGATACGGTAATGTAAGGTTAATACAGAGTGAAGGAGGATTCAACTCAGAAGTGGAAATAACTTGGATTTTACTTGTTTTGACATGTTTAATTTTGGTGTGAAACTTCTGACTATGTTGCTTCAGGCTTCACTCAAAGCTTTGATGTAACAGCAGTAGCAGTGGTTTCCTACCATTGTTTCACACAAACTATTTTGGTAGATAATAGACTACTACAACAGTAAACTATGAGGGTTCATGTCCATTGTTAACACATATATCTGGAGGTGAAAAGCTCACCTGTTTGTTGTCTTCGTCCTCTGATGACTCAGAAATCTCCTCCTCCTCGAGAAACTCCACATCTGACTCTCCAGGTGCGATAGGAACAATAACAGTCAAATTTGGGTTTGTCATATAGCTGTCCTCCTCTGGTGTGATGTACTTCTGTACATAGCGTCCAAAAATTCCACCATTGCTTTCCACGTGATTTCCAACCAGCTTGATGGCCTGACCGGCTTCTTTGGCCTTCTGATTACGACGCTTCAAGCTGCGGTTGAAGAGGTCGGCGATACACGTGGAAAGCCAGGAAACCCCGGATTGGATACGGCCGATGGCGATCTGGATGTTGTTCAGATCGCCATCTTCGTCTGGAGCAGAGAGGTTGTCGGAGCTGAAGGAGCTGAGCAGCAGGGCCAGAAAAAGATTCAACACCTGTTGAACATGTTGACAGACATATGTTATGTTACGTTACATTTGCTTTGGAGAAATATCAGAACATTGTTATAATTTTGTAGACATTTATCCTGAATATGGCAAAAAATGCAGTATTTACATTATGCTTATGTCAACATTTATCTTTCTTTACTAATCAGACCAAAGGTGTGCCTTTAAGCTAAAGGATAAGTGTACCTAGTGCATGACATGACCTTCCACATATTGTGTCAACAATGGAAAATCCTGTATTGTAAATTCAGGAGGATATTCTACACAGATATGCTCAGGCACATATGGCTTCAGCTGCTTTCAGACACACTGAACTCAAGTTTCCAAGTATCCAACTCCCAAGTACTCAATCTAATAGCTTAGAGAGCAGCAGCATCAAGCCCATCTCTGCACAGCATGTGTGTGTAAGTGTGTGCATATGTGATGTGCACAGTTGGTAAGGATCATCTTTTGCCACTGAGCCATTCAGAAATGAGGAGCATGAGCAGAAGATTAGTGATGAATGCCCTACAACCTTCTTGCCCCTAAGCATCGTGGATAATCCCTTTGGATAAACAGCTTTCCCACGATTCAAGTGCAGTGGAGGTTATTGTCCTTTAAACTCAATGAGAAGCACTGTTGTGATCTGGTCACAAGTGAACAGGGTCACCAGAAGGTGTCTTTATCCAGCAATTGTATAACAAGAGAAACTGCTATGTGCTCTTTAAGCCGATGTCATCTTTTGTCAGTGCTACTAGAAGGTAATTTAAAGTCATTAAGTATTTAATAGCATCAGAAGGTGTAAACTTGTGGGAAACCACCAGGCTAAAGATGATATAATGGTGCAAGATGTCTAGAAAACAGGGCCTTTTGCAATTGGCCATAACAAAGCCCTCCCGCCTTAGTTACTGTTAGGGCTGGGCATCAGTAATTGATACCTTTAAGTTATCGGCTGAAACAACGCAGTACCAAGTAGTATCAAAACCTCTCCAGTCACACAATACCCTTTTTATACAAAGATTTAGAAATAAACAAGTATTTGTATGATTTTGCTCGCAGGCATTTTAAACAACCTAGTGGTTCCATTAACATGATGGTTATCACATCCAGAATTTTCAGGTGTCTGAGGTAAAAGGCAAGACAGAGACGGTTTCACCTCAGAAGCCTGAGAAGATTTTGTGTATCTCCTTTAATTACTGGGCAATTTCTAATCTTGCATTATTGAGAGCGTCCTGACTGGTAACATCTCTGCCTGGTACGGAAACAGCACCAAACAACGCCGTTTGTTCGGCTGAACACACAAAAGGAAGAGCACTACCCTGGCTATCTTAAGGCAGGCATTGCAAGAAAAAGGCTAGGAGAATCGTTTAAGATTAACACTTAGGATTAAATGAGGAACAAACTAGCATATAACGGTAGGGGGAACAGAGGGCATGCTGGGAACAGGTGGCCAAAAATGTGGGATATTTTTTAGTTCAAAAATCAGCACTAAAATGACACCACAATGAAGTAAAACTACGGACCCTAAATAAATCCTGCAACCGCTGGCTGCCAGCACTTCCGGGATATTTTGGATCTGTTCTCATTTACATAGCTTACAGGACACAGCTGGACAACAAATCACCATATGGGTAGACCAACAAATATACATATCCCCTTATTATGGCACAGAGTGACAGCAGTTGTGTACAAACAGAGCTGGCATACAGATTAACTGCTTTTTACAGAAACAGCTGCATGCAATGAAGTACACGCTGTGTTTCATCCTGTGTGAAACTCAATACCTGCTGCAAAGGCTGAAACGACAGCAAGAACACTCTGGCCTTGGCTGATCCTTTGTACAGTACTTAGGTCACAATTTCTCCCATAAAGCTTAGTTCATTAGCAGTGGATAAAACATTTAGTCCTGTTGGACATGAGGCTGCGGTAAACCCACTGCAAGCGTAGAGTGTCTGGTGAGGCTACAGTTTGCAAGACATGTGTAGATACATGTGCAGATGATACATACAGTATCTTACTTAGGAGGGAAAACAAGAGGGTTTATATGTCGTCCAGACGTGATCTGTTTTGCAGCCCGCTAATGCTAATCAGCAAGACACCACAACACTGTTACACAATTACTTTCTCAGTGAAGAGCATGCGTTCAAGAGCACTAAAGGAAAAATGCACAAACCATTCTGGCTACACAAATATGCAATCCGTTTGCAAAATATATCACGACGAGGCACCAACAACTGTCCGAGGATGTCCCATCCTCATAATATGGAATCACCAAACCTTAATTTGTGCAACATAATCCCTGATTACTCATGACATCATCATTTGGATTATAGTTGCATTGATGTGCAGTGAATTTCTCTAAGCAGGCTTCATGTTATTATATATTGTTGAAGACTGGGGATATTCTGTAATTTTGTGTCAACAAATCCAGTAAAAAAACCAAAACCAACTATGTGTTTGTGTGTCTGTCGTTCAATACTTTCCGACATCCACAGCTTGTCTTTGGCTCACGGAACCAACATACCCACTGGTTCAACCTAAAAATGTAAATTGATCATGAATACAAACTTTCACTTCAAAAAAAAAAAAAAAGGCAAAGCAATCTATTCAAACAGCAGGGCACTGTTGTTATTAGCAAACGTTACTCTAGCAGGAGTAAACGGTAAATGTATTGAAGGCTATACCTAGTCTCACTCCCTACTCAACAAATAAAGCAGCTTGTTCAGTGGCCCTCAGCGTCTGTATGAGATGCTGAGGGCTTTCCACTACTTGACCGCAGGGGGTCGACGACGTTGACTTTTCAAAAAAAACTAACATTATGTACATAACCTACGAAAGCTAACATCACATCCATAACTTACTTAACATACTTATGTAAATCCAAAGCATGATCTTTTCCCAACCCTAACCAAATAGTTGTGTGGCCTAAACCCAACCATACCCCACACGTTGAAAAACAATGCCAAAGGGCAAGTGAGAATGAGTTGTTTGGCAACAATTTTCAGCTGCAGATTCTGTGTAGTAGTGAGTATCTTTTTTGTATTAACTCAAAATAAAGTACAGTTCCCATGTTCATTTTAATGAAGAAAAATATCCCCCAGTGCAACGGTGTTGCTCACTGAATGTTTTTTTCGGCAATATTGTTAGTGTAAGGTTGAGGTTGACTTTGTGAAGTTTTCTTTTGTAGATTTAAAGAATTTACATAATAATAATAAATCTTCACAACTCAATGCTTGTTTTGGTGATGAGATTTGTTGAAAGACATTTTAAAAGACTTAAAAATGTCCAATTTAACACTCACCACCAAGTTCCCTATGACCATGACCAACATGAAAACCAGGATGCAGAGGGGCTGCCCGGCCACTTCCATGCAATCCCACATGGTCTCGATCCATTCACCGCACAACACCCGGAACACAATCAGGAAGGAGTGGAAGAAGTCCTTCATGTGCCAGCGAGGCAGCTGGCAGTCAATGGAAATCTTACACACACAGTCCTGGTAGTTCTTGCCAAACAGTTGCATGCCCACCACAGCAAAGATGAAGACGATGATGGCCAACACCAGTGTCAGGTTCCCTAGGGCGCCCACAGAGTTTCCGATGATCTTGATGAGAGTGTTGAGAGTGGGCCAGGATTTTGCCAGCTTGAAGACTCGTAACTAAAGAAGAGAACAAAGTGAAAGAAAAAAAAGAATGATGCTGCATATTTACAAGAAACACTATGTTTAATAAGATGGAGACATCAGTATTAAATCATTTGCCAAAAAGAACTACATGAGTGAAAGTTGAAGATTTTTGTTACCAGTCTAAATGATCTCAGGACAGACAGACCCTCTACATTTGAAAGACCTAACTCCATCAGACTGAGGCAAACAATGATGCCGTCAAAGATATTCCATCCCTGTTGGAAGTAGTAGTAGGGGTCCATGGCAATCAGCTTCAGCACCATCTCAGCTGTAAAGATCCCTGTGAAAACCTAGAGATACAGATAAAAAGGCACATCAATACAGTAAGAGGTGGAAAAAGTAGCAAAGTATCCTATTCAAGTGAAATATAAATCACTTTATGTATTTACTTAACTCTGCCCTTAATCAGGTTTGTATATTAACAACAAATGGACTGAGTAATGTAAAAAGGTGTTATTTGTCCAACAAGTAATTACCACCCGACTGCAGTTCCCCTCAAAATGCGTTTTAGAGTCTTTTCATTGTTTTTGAATTATGACCCACATATTACAGTACTGTTTGGATCAGTCTCACCACTCTCATCAACCTTGTTTCCAGCAGCAGGCTGTGGTTTTCAGCGGAAAAAGACCCAATAAACCCACCGTACACTTTAGCTTCAAACAATATACAGACAAAGTTAGCTAATAGCTGGTGAACAAAGAGCATTTAGCAGCTTAACAGACAGACATCTCCCTCAGGACTTGGTGTAGACCAAAATAGAGCTAAAAGGAGATTGAATATTACATTAACCAGGTAAACTTAAAACACAACTCCAAATGAATGTTGCTTTGTATTTGTTGGACATATAAATAACTGTTTATTAACAGGTGCCCTAGTAACAACTTTGTATGGCGGACTTATTGATGTGTTTACAGGTTGTTCTGCTGTTCCAAATATTTATTCTGTGTTTTGTATGCCTGGCTCTTCAATGTCTTGGTTGAATATCTGCTGAAAATGTACAATAAAAACTCTTATAGAGAAACAGATAAAGGTCAAAGTGAAAAAAACTACAAAGCAATAGAGGGAATTCTTCTGCAATGTGGCAGTAGGACCTAAATTATTATTATTACCTGTCTTTTTAAATAGCTTTTCAACCTTGAAGACAGCAGAGTCTATACTTTACCAGTAGGGGGAGATGGCAAATACAAATAAGGGAATCAGTCCCACCTCCTGCTAAAAATATTCCCTCTTACCAAAGATTATCTCAAATAGTCCCAAGCAGAACATTTGACAAAGCATCAACATGCCCTCTTTAACTTTAGGTCCAGCACAGCACTGGCTATAAAAAAACAACTCTCTGATATATTTATTTAATATATATATTTATATATATAAAGACATTATCTGAATGAACAACGTTGTCTTTCCTTTGCTTTTTTCTCAGTGAAACCCACAGTCCTCTCCAAGTATCCACCAGCACTTAGAAGAAAGTGTGTCAAATGCTGGAAAACTGCCCACCTCAATCATTAAAAATCCCTCACCAGATTTCCCACTGAAAGCATTGTGTTGAACTCATCAGTCATGGGGTAGTGCTCCAGGGCCATGAAGAGGGTGTTGAGCACAATGCATATTGTGATACCCAGATCCAGGAAAGGATCCATCACCATGAACTTCACCCACTCTTTAATCTTCAGCCACCAAGGGCAGCAGTCCCATATCAGGTACTTCTTGGCGAAAATGTACCAGCAGGGATGGCACTTTTGCCTCGACACCTCCAGCTCTGCAAGGAGACAACACGGTGAACTATTTATATGCAGGCTTTAAATCCCCCCTTGAAAAGTAAACCAATATTCGCTTTTCCTTTCTTGTCAAACCCCAGTGGACATAACCTAAAGCCCCAGCATGTACGTACAACTCAGAGTTTTATGCTGGCTTCAATCTGTAATAGGTCTCATAGGATAAGAGCAATCTTTAGAGGGATAATGTGCTTTTCCCTTTCCGGCTGGGTGTTAGTTGATAAGATTGATTCCACTCTGGACACACGGTCTAATGGCTAACACTGTCCCCTCACAGTGAGTAGGCAGTGCTGAGTTCAATCCCTGGGCCAGGCAAGGTCTTTCTGTGTTAAGTTCTTTACGTTCGCTATTGTCAATGCCTGACTATGAGGCATTGACAAATTGACCGGAGTTGGTCCACAAACTCAAGTTCACTAAATAAGTTAAATCTTGTTTGTTTAATCCATGCAAAAACAGTAAAAAACAACTGATGTGCAAAAATGGCAAATGTTTTATGATTATGGGATTATTGTGACTCCAGGAAGTTATTGCACCCTGCCAAGAAATAGTCTGGCACATTACCACTTATAAACCGTGTCGATTTTACGCTTTAGATTCTCAAGCAAACAGGATTTAACATGTCAATTAGTTAGTTTAAGATTTTTTTGCCTTTAAACAGAGCCAATCTTGCTGTTTCTCCCTGTTCCCAGTCTTTGTGCTAAGCTAAGCTAACCAGCTACTTGTTAGAGCTTGATATGAATCGTGTAGACATAGAGCATTATCAACCTTCTCATCTATCTCTCAGCAACATTGCAAATAAGCATATTTCTAAATATAAGTATTTAATTAATATTCAAGGACTCACCACCCATGGCATCGCTGAGGAAGCTGATAGAGCTCAGCCCTCTTTTCCTTTGCACCGGAGGAGGCTCAGCCACTATCGGGGAAGGCTGGAGGAGAGGTCTGGGAACGGTGTCTTCCCTGACCTTCTCCATGCTGTAAGCAGGCATGGAGGTGGGAGAATGTAAGCCCAGTGTGGTTACCCCGTTCTGATCTAGGGAGATGTTGAGATGCCGGCCATTGATGTTAAGGCTGGGGGTGAAGACTTGGGAGCAATGGCTCCGCACGCTGCCTGCCCTTCTCTTCCAGGGTGTTGCTGTTGAACTGGCGCGACTCCTGAAGGCGTCCCCGTGATTGCTGTACTCGTCGTCCCCGAAGTCAGCCTCTGAGTTGTTGCGTGGGCGGAAAGAGCTGAAGATGCTCACTTGGCTTCCTCTCCTGGTGCTGAGTGGGTGAGAGGACAGCGTGGCCAGCAGAGGGTGGACCGGAGGGGGAGACAAAGATGGCTACAGAAACACAAAGGTTACATTAGCTCCTATGGCTTATTATAAGAACATCAAAGACTGGGAGAAAGGTTTAGAGCGTGATTGTTGGGTGATGTACCAATGCCTCATCCAGTGGGTCAAACTTCTCTTCAGCAGCTTCCTCTGCTGTTTCCTCCGACAATGTCCTGTGAGATCTTCTTCTTCTGCTGTTGTTTCGACATATGCTGCCTGTCTTCAGACAGAATGGAGACAACTCTGGGGACAATACTGAGTCTGTATCCTGTGCTTGTTGTCTTTTTGCTGCCAACTTCACACAGAAAAATAAGTGTGTTACAGAAGATTAATTTGTACCAAATAAGCACACAAATAAATATGAAAATCTTTGCTGACAGTTCTCCTTGCACCTACTCTTTGCTCTCTGCGAAGGTGCTCCATAGCCAGCTGAAACTCTCTCTCCTTTTGCCAGGCCTCAGCGATGGTTGCCTGATTCTGCTCCTCATAGGCCATGGCCACTACAGCCAGGATGAGGTTGACCAGGTAGAAGGAGCCCAGGAAGATTACCAGCACAAAGAAAATCATGTAGGTCTTCCCTGCTGAGCGCAGCGTCTGAGGAAGAAGACATGAAGTCAGTACAATCAAATTCACAATGGTCTTTTTAAACAGAAGGGCACTGTGGTTATTAGCAAACATTAACGTTTTTCTATTTTTGGCCCATTGTGCTTATGTTGCTTATGCTTATATTATTGCTGAGATTTGGGGACTTACAAAGTAGTCCAAGATTGAAAGCAGCAGACATTCTGATAAATGGAAAAAAAACAGTACCTAAAATAGCCAATGTAAGCGCTCATTGCACTGTTAAACATAATTAACAATTTAATAGCCAATTCAGTCTGGCTTATAACCACTCCACATTTTTTTACATATATAGTAGCTAATAATAGCTTATATGGGTAAGCTTGGGAGCTGTACCAATGCTTGTGTTGCTCGCCCCTATGCACTATGTTGTAAAGTTGTGTGTCTTCATCATTTCTCCCTAATTGACCAACTCCTATCTTTCTCTTTAACTGCTAACTGCTCCTCTATTTTAACTAGCTAGTCGCTCACTTTGTATATCTGATGTTTGGTTCTGGGCAGTTGGTGTGTAGTAGGTAAATCACAACAAAACAACTGCTTGCATGCTGCAAATGCAATTGAAGAAAGAGAGGTATAAGTGAACCAAACAACAAAGTTAAGGGTTGCATAATCAAAACCCTCTATTAAGCTGAAGAGAACTGCAGAGTCGGATAATAATTATTGGTAGGTTTGGAACTATGAGCGTCTGTTGTTTAGACTTGTAGTAAGGGGTTTTCATGGTAAAAATATTGTTTATATCCTGTCTGACTGCTAATGTGGCTCGACCTTATGGACTACATTGTGAAGTTATTTTGAGTCACTGTGTTACCTATATCTCCCAAACTAACCAGTTAAGTAAAATACTATCATAACAATAGCAATTATGGCCAGTCTAAACAAAATACCCAAATAAAAACTGAATGTTCCTTCAAGCATCAGTATTTTACATTTGATTGATGAGAACTGTTGTTTTATACTATATATTTGTGAATCTATAAAAATTTTAAAAATCATAGCAAATCATCAAAGAACATTAAAATGAGAGAAAAATTGGACCTGGTGAAAGAGTTTTTCCCAGTAGTCTTGTGTCATGAGACGGAAGAGAGCCAGAAAAGCCCAGCCGAAGGTATCAAAACTGGTGTAGCCATAGTTTGGATTCCTCCCTACTTTTAGGCAGTCAAATCCATCTGGACACTTCCTGTAATACACAACGAGTTGAAAGACAGAAGACATGTGATTCTGGGACAATACTGTTAAACAACGGCTGTGCAGCATTAAATCAATGGCAGCTGGGTCAAATATAGCTGTGATATAGTGTGCAGGCTGCTTTACATTGGCTAAAAAATATCCCAGTGTCTACATATGGCCCTGTGGGGCCTTTGACTCCAGAGGGGAGGGAAGCGGATGAGTTAGTAAGTACATACACTCAACACCATTATATCAACTGAAGAGGACACTTCAAATTCTTTCCAGGCAGGAGCACTAAATTGCACTGCAGAAAAAGGGATTACGTTGAGCCAGATGGATATCAAATTGCAGTTAAAAAAAATTCAGCTTCATGCCTCCATCTCTGATCTTTATTGTCAGCATAGTGGCATTACGGCAAATATTTAAGTCCAGCAGCTGAGAACAAGCTGGACTGCCCCGTCAATCTGAGTGCAGAATAATTTCATAATGGCTGGGAAACAGCTGGGTGGCAGAGCGTTGCTGACAGAACAGCTGTAGATCTCACCATCCAGTCAGCTAAGCAGGAATGCTCACTAATATCCAGCAGTGAGGACAGAGGAGGCTGCGTGAGGCCAGCAACATCTTCCAGGCAGAAATTGACAGGAAGATGTCATTGCATTACTGTTGACCTTTTTTCAAAGTATACCGTAGTTTTTGTTTGGTTTAAAGTGCTACCTGTGGGAAGCTTTTTTTTAAATATAAATTCCTAAGTAGCAAGCAGGGATAATAAAAAACTAAAACATATTCTGTATTCAATGACTCTCTGATGACCTTTTTAATGTAAAAGAATGACTAGATTTACATGATTTCTCAACATGACTTGTGAGTTAAATCTAATATTTCGTTTTCTGATTGTTCACTGTTTTGGATCACAGCACCTTTCAAAACCATGGTTCAAGATGCTGTACAGTGCAACATTGGTTGAGAATCTTTGACTATTTGACCCTATGAATGTGAGACTTGTCTTGCAGTTTGATGCTGCTGTAAAAACAGGGCCCCTTTCAGACTAATATCCCTGAAGTTTTTTCATGGTAACTGCCCTGGAGATGCTCTTGCATGGGTTTATCCAGAGTGAGCGCTCTTCAAGAAGAGCTGCTATGCCACATGCACTTGCTGTGGGATCTGATCTGGCTCCTCACAGACTGGTCCGAGGAAGGCAAGAACATGTAGTCACACCAGTGTTCTTTTTCTATGTACATGATATAGTGTATTACTTTGTACTCAATGGTAATATAGTCGACATCCTACAGTTTATGCTAAGTATTACGTAGATTTTGAGTTTGAAGTTTGAGTTGTCTTGTGTTTTTATAGTATTGTTCTATACTGTAGGACAAATATATACTACTATAGGATAAATACATATATACTATTAAGGCAACCATTGCTTTTAATTGATTTGTTTTTGGTATAAAAGTCAGTTAGTCTTGCATGGCCAGATTATTTTTTTCAAATGTTTGATACAAAACGTGACCCACAACCATTTAGAGCAACAGAACGACAAGATTTTGGGTGAGTAGTCTATTTAAAGTTTACCAGTTATGTTTTGTAACTGCGTTTAAAACTAGCACAATGCTCCTCGGTCGGACATCTGTATTAAAGCCGCCCTATGTGAGATAAACGGTTGTGATCGGTCAGCCTAATTTCTCTTGGGCTGGAAGTCTGTCTGAATGGGAGGGGGGCCAGACGTTATCTGCCAGGACAACTGAAACATAAGCTGGCAGATTTGTCTGGTTTCAAGGCCAAAGTCTTGAAAGTGGATTTTACATTATTGTTTTTGCACTGTAATGAAGTTGTTTCACTGCATTACCTTATACCTTTAATCTAATTCTGACAGACAGAAGTGCAGACTCAGTACTCATTGTGATGGATTACACATCTCAAGGAAGTTTCAAGAGCCTGCTAATTGATTTCAGACTGTACAGAAATGAATGGAATGGAAATCAATGGTTTTCTGCAATGCTAGGAAAAATAAATTAAAAAATATAAGACTGACAGTATGTAACTGACAATGATCAGCATGCCATTTAAATATCAAAAATATACCACAAATCGTATAAAAGTTAAGAGGCAAACATTTAAAAACTACTTGGTTCTTCAAATTTTAATGAATATGTCATCTCATGTCACTAAAGCAAACAAGTCTAGGGTGTATAAGAGTACTATGTAAGCTATTTGCTTACATGTTTATACTATTTATAAGTAGCACTCTTGAGAGTGTACCATCCATTCCCTGCAGTTTGAATAACAGAACAGCAGAGGAACATCTGTCAATCCAAGCAAAGTGTTTTCCTTCTATGGTGGGCGGGCTAAGGCGGTGGGTTTCCATGCCCACATCCGTTCAGTCAAGGGGAAAAGTCAAAAGTCCTAATCCTTGATGCACAGTGGCTTTAAGATGTGAGGGGATAAATGTTTGCCTGAACTCTACAGTAGGCGCAATAAGAAACAGCTTGGACCTTTGAGCAAATTATTTATCACAAACTTGTTATACTTGTAATTTGTGTGTGTGTACGTGTGCGTGCCCACTTCTGTCTTTGTGCATGTACTGTATGTGTCATCATAACGTATCCAAAGCTTTAATTTGAAAATCTACTCAGGGATTACTTGTTGGAATACACTCAAAAGATTAAGCATCCTCTATGTTTTACGTCCTCCATCCTGCCCTGCTTAATATCTTGCCCGTCTCCACAGCCAGCCTCAGAAAGTACCATCTAAAATGTCACAGAAGTTAAAAGGCTTGCAATCATTTTGGCAACCTATTACTTAACCTAATACATAACCTATAAACTGGTAAATGTGTCATGGGCCTTTCCATTCTGTTTTTGATTTAACATCAATCTCAACGCAAAGACATTAAGAAATGCAATAAATACCATATTCTTGGTCATGACAGAGCAAAGTTAAAATTAAAAGGAGACAAAAGGACTGATCCTCCTGTTTCTCTAATATTCTAAAGAGTCTTTCAGACAGATAAAAGATTTAAACTGAATTAGACCGATCGTCAGTAGCGTGTTGTTGGATCTCCACCGATGGCAGAAACACAAACAATAGGCGGCAAATCAAAAAATAATCTAATTGTACTGACTTGTAAACTCAAGGACATCTGGATAGGTCATATTGGTGCTAGTCTGATCTTACTGACCTACTATTTATGGGAGTTTACTGACTTCCTTTCCCCCTGAATGCCCTCAAATGTATCCTCTTTTGCTCTGACTTGAACACAAATTACTTAATCAGATTTTACTTCTTGGGAGATTAAGCTCCTGTGTTTTTGGAGGAGAGGTTACAGAGTGAGATTAAAGCAAAAGGGTTGGCTGCACCCTGATGCCAATAAAAATGTGTAACTACCTCCACTTTCTACATAATTTTCTATTAACAAACTGTATTAATGTCAATATTAGCTTAAGCCCTTGTAAAAAAGTCTGATATGCACTTTCATTGAGAACCTCTCATTAAAAGGAGCCCCCCGATCCCTTTAGTCAAAGAAAATGTTGTCATCAAAAGGCTCAGTCATAGATTTGTACAGGAAAAAAAAAAGATTTTTCTTGACTTGCCAGTTAGTTTAAACGAGAGCTACCTACAGAGTTGTGGCGGGCTGCGATTGTTCTAAGACTTTAAGAAAATAATATCTGCACCAAACTTCCCTGTTAAAGCTTATGTAATATCACCAGTTTTGGTTATTTGCTATCATCCATTATCTTGTATTATTAACAAGAGCACCTAATGGAAGCCATTTGTTGAAGCTGCAGGATTTTGGATTCACACAGATGGGAATTTAGTTCACAATAACCCTTGAACTGGGCTTGGCGTGGATAGAGTCATCCTGTTGTGCTTGTTTCAAAAGCATTTGGATTTATAGGATTATTCAGCGCGTAGGCTGAGTAGCAATATTTGGAAGGTTTCACACTGTGCCTTTGATTGGGAACAAAGTCCACAGATACAATGTCATCTATGCATGAATATATTGATATTAATGTTAGAAATTAAACCAAAGATGCCGTTGCTTTGTCACAAAGACACAAACTTATTTGCTGCTTGAAGACTTGGGTACAGTATCTCCTCTCAACAATAACAGAACATCAATCTGAAGTGATCCGGTCTGCTCCGGTTGACCTAATCATGTCATAGAGCTTTTGAGATGATGAAATCTCCAAAGACCCCCCTCTCTCCAGCTGGCAACTCCACGTTTCCCTGTAAAGGGTTCTAGTGGAGCCGGGGTGATTATCCACACCACATGTTGTCTTGTATAGCCTCTCTCACGCTACAACTCGCCCTCTGACAGATTCATTCCTCCATACATTACGCCTATGAGTGACAGATTTATATATGAAGCCTGAAGCACATCATCTACTGCGTGTCTGTCTTTTCTTCTTATGTGAAAACTATTTTGCACCAAGTCCGATGCTCAAGCTACTGTATCCAATTATACACACGGCATGAATGGGATTAAAGCCATTTGACCCTAAACATTTTGATATTATGCAATAGACTGCAGATGATTAACAAGCAGTACGCAGGACAAACACTCACTTACCCAGCATCACTTCCATATCCACATATTAAGGCATCCTTTGCTCCTTCAACTTTGTAAAAATTATCTAAGGAAAGGGGAAAAAGACGGTAAAGAAAACACTATGATTTTGACTTCACTAAATGTTAAGGATACTGGACAGTATGCAGGGCAGTCTACACGTGTGAACCGCTTTCTCAACACCAGCCTCTTTTGTTTTTTGTCTGACCTTCGCTGCCGAGGAAGTCCGCCCTGGAGCTCCAGGTTCTATTATTGCAGATGAAGGATGCGTTGGGGCTGTAAGAGGAGTTGATGCAGTGCCCGAGGCTGCGGATGCACTTTTGCCGCAGCAGCCCCATGAAGAGCTGCAGGCCAATGAGGGCAAACACGCTGAGACAGAAGACGGTCAGGATCATCACGTCTGCCAGCTTCCTCACAGACTGGATCAAAGCACCAACAATGGTCTTCAGACCTTGACGGAGGGGAGGAGACAATATATAAACTGGTTGGTAACACACAGACAAATTGAGTGTTCTGTTAATGTGGGAAAAGCAGAGGACAACCCAACTTACCTGGGATAACTGAGATGGTTTTCAGTGCTCGTAGTACTCTGAAAGTTCTTAATGCTGAGACGTTTCCGAGGTCGACAAATTCTGTCACGTATCTGGAAATTGATTTAACAAGATTTATGACCTTTTCCTGGAAGATTTAAGTATATTCTGGTGATTTCTATGATCACCGGGGTTAAATAATTAAAGTTCAGACATACTAAACAGTTTGTAGTAAGTCTTTATAGATACACTTCAATCAAACAACATTATAGTTTTTATTTGGTTTGGGCTAAAAATCTTTTTTTATTTATTCATTCTTTAAATCCAAGTAGTATCACACACAAAAGAATGTGTAGTTCTAATAGGGTGGGTCAGTGACTTTACTTAAACCTGCCATAACTGATTTTCTTTGGCCATTTGGGCAACGTAAACAAGCAGGGATCCTAACACTGACATGCTGTATAAGTTAATAAGTTGATGTGGCTAACTAAGCGGTAACCTCCAGTGCTGGAAAATAAAGCCTACGCGGAAATGCAAAAAAAATGCAGTTCATTGAGTGGCCACTTAAGGCTGGATCCAAAAGGAAGTTAGTCCCCATTGAACCCATGTTAAAATGCCCAACTTTAAAAAAAAAAAAAAAAAGCTGTTTTTCTCTCTAAAGCTAAAGTTCACCCCTCATGACAACTGTGGGGCCCTTTTGGATTAGCCCAGAGTCATGCGGTGTCAGGCACTGCCATGTTGGAAATGGCCTGAGCTAATGGGTGACGTCACTGAGACTAAATGCTAAAGGTTTCACTATGTTAACCATCTAGTCACAGTCTTTCTGCTGTTTGGTGCTAGGGACATAGTATACAGTTACATTTTAAAACATGAAAGCAGCCAAAAGCAATGGTATTTGAAATGTGAGAGGGAACTAAAACAGTTACTGCTTGAAAAACTAAAACACAATCTGAAAGACTCCAAAACGCTCATTAGAGCTGAGTGGAGTTGCAGTTGGGTTCATCACTAAAAGCAACTCCTTTCACATACAAGTAACACTGATTATAGTCTCTTTAACATAAAAAAAGAACAGCATTTGTTGATTAGCTGTGAGAGGAAATGACAGATGAATTAGCTGACTGAACCGTAATTAATCAAAAACAAATCAACTGCTGAAGGTGATTACAGCTTTCAGTGTATCTACGCGCAGTCAAAGGATTTTGTCTTGCTGTTTTCAAACAACGCAAATGTCCTGTCAGGATGATTGGTCTAGGAGAGGTCACCATTTCTAATCTGCCGCCTACATCATGGATCACAGATCTATGACCTCAACAATATGCTTCTAGTTCACAATGTTTCAAATCACCACTCAAGATGACTGACTGACTGCGGTCTCTTTGACATTACTGTCTCTCTGACATTTTTTTAAAATTATCCCAACATTACAGTCTGCACAAAAACTGCCCCACAAGACAGAATGTGAAGACTGAATTAAGGTAGAATTTTATGATAAGATGTGTCTGCCCAATATAGCCACTGATGTAGAGTGAATGAACATGAGCGTGATTGCCAATATGATTGAAGCATGAATGATATTGTTACTTACGCCATGAGAATAACGGTGAAGTCCAGCCAGTTCCATGGATCTCTCAAGAAGGTGAACGGCTTTATACAGAATCCTCTCGCTAATATTTTTATCAAGGACTCAAAAGTGTAAATGCCAGTGAAAGTATACCTGAAAAATATTCATGGAAGGGAGAGAAAATGCAGTTAGCCCTACATCCAGTGTTCCACAAGATTTACAGTTTAAAACTGAAATGAGCATTAAAATAAACCACAATCAGTAACAATAAGGACTCACAGGCAAAACATGATAAGTAAAAGAAAGAATAATCTGTAATATGTTAGCATGCTTAAACCGTTTAAAGTAACATAATGAGCACATATCATTATAACTATAACATGCGTTAAGGCCACTGTCGCACCAAATGCTTGCCCTTGTGGGGAATTGTTGGGTCTCTGAAAATTAAAAAGTTTGGTCTAGACCTGCTCTATCTATATAGTGTCCCGAGATAAGTTCTGTTGGGGTTTGACACTATAAATAAAATGTATTTGACTATATTTTTGCAGTTACATTGAACAGTGTTCCATGTACAGTATGTACATTTCAATGCAGTACACACAAGATATGGTGAACACTTTTAAGTGGTTCACTCATATTCCAAATTGCTTCATACTTGTCTACAGTCTTACTTCACATCTGCCTCATTTAAAGAGAAAAATTGTAAGCTATCATCTGCTGGGTAGCTTAGTTTAGCATAAAGACGTAAAAGAAGCAGCTAGCCTGGCTCTGTCCGGACAAAATTTGCAAATGTAAAGCTTATGTGTGTTATTGTACAAAAAGTACCTTAAAGCAAATGTTTTGCGTGGCATGATTGCATATAAAGCCATGCATACACACAAATTAAGGAAGTGTTGCAAAAGCCCAATAGCATTTACATTTTCCTGATGTCACAGCGTTGAGATTCTACTGACGTCATCAAGATTTAGAAATGGACGACAAACTTATTGTTATTATATTATAGCTCTGCGACTCAATATCAGCAAAGACAGAACAATAAAGGAGAAGGCTTGAGAAAAGTGAGCAATCATGTTTATTTCATGTTTGATGGCGGAAATAAACATTGCTAAGACATATGGTATCTATTGACGTCTCCTTCCCGAAGGAGTACTCCAACTGGCTGTTAAGGGCGAATATTAAAAAAAAAAAAAAAATAAATACTCCACAAACGGCGGCCGAATTTGAGTGAGTTTAGTTTGATCACAGAGCTAGGCTAGCCATATCCTTCTGTTTTTCTAAGCTAAACGAATTGCCTACTGGCTGTAGCTTCATATTTAAGGTGTATTAACACAAGCGTGGTACTAATCTTCTCATCTATCTCTCTAAAACAACTTTTACAAGTATCTTATTTTGCATTTATTAAAAATTAATGTATAAAGTTGCAAAAGTCTAAGTAAATGCAATTAGCATGCTGCATGCTAGAATGCCCATGACCCATCTACCACATCATGCACATCACAACACTTAGGCAACTAGTTTCATTCCACATCACGTTTTCGTTTAACATGCCTATGTGGCATTCTGACTGCAGTAAATATTACTTACATGTCCACTGATTCGTCAATCAACACTGACAAAATGACAAACCCCAGCAAAGCTCCACATTAGAACACATGTAGCACAGTGTCAAATGATGTCCAAGGCACACATTATCATCTGAAATACTGTGTTTACTTACTCCAGGTACTTGGTCCATGGTCCCGGATCCGACATGGCCATGAAGAAACAGTTGGTCAGTATAGTGAACATTATGAACAAGCTGAACAACGTGGAAAAAAGAGGTTAAGGAAAAATGTACTGTACAAAGAGTAACTTCTAAAAGCTTTTTGTGATAAGACCACGTTTCTTGCAATCCAATGAAATATATCCATTTGGATAAACCATCAGTGTATGTGCCAACAGCATTACAGTAAACGCAGATTAGGGAAAAAGGGAAAGTAAGGTAGGGATTTTAAAAATGTAGTTCAGCATGTCAATAATTTTTGTGATTGATTGCAGAAGATCAATTAAAGTTGATAGCTGTTATTCAATAGATAATTTGATCAATAGTGATCAAATTTGATCAATGTTTTTACATGTATAACATAGAGGAGATGCAGAGGAAAGAGTTCCTCCTGCATGTAAAGTACAAACCGGCGATCCGAGAACTAATAGGCAGCCGTCCCATGATGTGAAATCTCCTTGCTCTTATTTCATTTCAGAGATTAAAAGAGGGATATGAGGGGATTTGTTTTGCAATGTCAGAGAGGACCATTAAAAAGCTGTAAAAAAAAATGGGACTACAAAAAAATCCAATAGAAATGGAAATCAGTAAATATTACAAATTGGCTTATGCGCCAGTATGAGATGCAAGGACGAGTATCTAGCCTTTTTACAGTATACCATTATTATTTTGGTGAACAAATGTTTATGATGGTTTGTTGCCAGCAGTCTAATCTTTATGCTATCACAAAAGTAAACACACTGAAGTAAAGTGAAGCCCTTTTTTTTACCTTCACATTATAATGATTACTATCACCCTTAATATCACCCTTGAAAAAACTAATTAAAGTAACAGTGTAATAATATGGTCTAACAGGAATGAATCATACAGTTACATGATTATTCTACATGTCTGTGGCAGGAAGAGACACAGGCTCTGGGTAATCAAAAAGGATATGAATGGACTAAAACTTTTATGGCGATTGTTCTGATGAAGTGAAACGGACTAAATATGTAAACTGCAGATGTGGCACTGAATCTGAAGATGGCCTTCCCTTTGTTAAGTACTATAAAAGTCTGCAAAGGAAACAGAAACAGAAATCATTAGTGAGAAAAAACACATTTCTAAAAATGTTCTTTCACTTTGTAAATAAAACAAATTGTAATAATTCATCAGATTGTACATTTTTTTGTTATTGTGTTTTTGTTCAAAGGACTTTAAGTTTCATATATTTAGTTTGCATTTTTATAAATTTTATTTATCAGAATTTAAGAACTAAGAAAATACTTTTGCTGTTGCTCTGTTTGAATTATTATCGTATTATTTTAGTGAGAACTCATAAATAACTACAAATAACTAAAGTTCTGTTTATGTTTTGTAACACGTTTCTGGATTTTGTTTTAAATATATATCGGCCAATATATAGGAATATCGGATTTTGAAATAACCAAATATTTGTATTGGTCTTGGCCTTAAAAATAAAAACAGCTGTTTTCTTTCCCTGCAGCGTATGAAAGTTTAGTTGCTCTTTTGAGTCTACCACTCTGTCTACCACCTGTGTTAACTTCCAACATGATCACGTCTGCCTCCAAGAAAGCAGCGAGTTCACAAACACGCAGCCAGCGAGGCCAGTTGAGATAAGGGAGGCAACTCCAAAGCGGGCCGAACCTTCACCCCAACAGATGCAGCATTTATTTAAATATTTGTCCGTCTTTGGATAATCCTCCCATCCAGCAGTGCAATATATGTCAAAACAAAGAGACCCTGAGAAAGACTCCCACGTCCTTTTTCATCTCTCCATAAGCAGCCCATTATGGGCAGCAGCCTGATCTACTGACTCAAAACTTGATAATCCTAGTTCTGCATCCACAAAAGACGCAGTCGCTCTAGTCTGGCGTAGCTGCTTTAAAACACCACTTGGTGAGTTCATTGAAAACCACGGCTAAACTTGATCCCTAACATACGTTCACAGGTCCAGATGAGAGTTAGGTTGACAATTTAACATGCAGGAACATGTATCAGATCATCAAAACCATTTGTTGAGATGCAATCATTTCAGTGAATGTTTAAAGACGCAGAAACATGAATGTTGCATCTGTTTGGAGCAAGCTGTGTGCCCTTAATTAAAATCAGTCGTAGTATAAAAGAAAAAGTTCACAATATTTCAAGTCTGTCTTAGTCGGGTGCACATTGAAACAGTTTTCATAATCTTTCCACCTGTCCCTTAATTAACCGTTCAAAATCCTAGTGCCCAATGTAAGTGATGGGGGACAAAATCTACAGTCCTCGTTGCACTAATGTATTCAAAGATTAGCTGAAGATACTATGAGTCTTCAACTGTCTGAGTTGGACAAATAAAAGTTGTATCTTCCAAAGTGACAGTCTTTTTAGGACCACATTTCCTTTTTGTGTTACTTCTTCCTCTACCACTGCTCATAAAGAAAACACTGGAGAAACAAAAACAAGGGACTGTAAGACTGTAACATTGGAAGATAACAACTTCATCTAGATAACTCAGACTGCTGAAACCTCAGCTATACTTTGGAAAACATTTTTCTACATTACTTCAGGCGGAAGCATGTTAGGAAAGCATCTTTTAATAGCAAATATAAACATGAGGTATCATTACAGAATGGGGAAACTGCTGTAAATGTAGCATGTGTCTATTGTTTTAAAACAGACTTGACAAAAAGTGAAACAAGTCTTAATTCTTTATTCATTAAGCTGACACAATGAGAAGGAACCGAATGTCTGTCTTTTGCCATTTTGTTCAGGTGCCATTAATGTCTGAATATGTTATCTTTTGACCACACAACAGCTGTTTGGCCCCTGCTTCTTCCGATGTCTGTTGAAGAGGTGTAAAATGGGACTGATCTCATCCCAAAGTCCATTTGTGTATTTTTTTATAAATTCCCTATATTTGAAATGTAAAATAAAAACATAAATAAAGGCCTTTCTGCTTTGAGATTAGATAGTTGGAAGGTCAGTTTGTTTCTTTTCTTTGTCTTATTTAGGGACCTTTCCTAATTTCTGGCATTATTTAGACAAGTTCTAGACTTGTTGTTCAGACATACACATGACCACCACCGACCTAACAAACTCACACACACATAAGAAGAGAGAGAAGCTCTCACCCTCTGGTTCTTGTAGTAAAACGGATCAATGTCTTCCAGTGGCACCCCGATAAGTTCTGGAGGGATGTCACCAAAGATGCGCGGCAGCTGCTTGCCTGCCTCCAGGTCGATCCTGGGTTTGGGGGGCTCTGTGTTCCTGTGAGCCTCGTGGCAATCCTTGGCACTTTTGGCCTGCTCCACCGCAATCCGCTGCTCCAGCGCAGCCAAGGATTCGCGAGTGAACCGCCGCAAGCCATCAGGACCCGTTGGTAACAGCATGGTTGCCATCTTTTCATCCTGATTCTCCTGTACTAGAATTTACTTACAGCTATGGGCGGGGATATGGGGAGTGAAGACAAAGCAGAGATGGAGCAAGGTAAGAGAGATTTTTCCATCATACATGGTAATGAAACAGCAATTTATAAACAACAAGGCTTCTTGGATGTGGCACTTCATTCAATACACAGATCAGATAAATCATGATCCTCACAACGCTCATAAAACATCTAACAAAAGCATTCCCATAGGGTTAAAAAAAAACTGTAGAAAATGTGTGGCTGCTCAGCAAAAGAGGCAGGATCGGGACATTAGATTAGGGCCTCTGCTCTCAGCCCATCATAGTGTTGGTACCCTTGTCATGCCTACTTTGCATTTCCAGTGCACTTGTATCCACCTTATTCTTATGGTGGACTTTGCCTTTTGATTGATTGCTCTCTCCAACTCACTGACAATTTGTCTGTCACCTTGTAATTAGACATATTTTTAGACTTAAAGCTAACTAATGTATATAATAACATAGATCATGTATCAAAAAAGGTTGCTTGTAGTGACGCCTGAGAATTACTCTGCATTTCCCTCAGCTCTACGGAGTGTTTTAGCATATTTCAGTTCATTGTTCTAGTATTGCTTCACCTTTTAACTGCACATCGCGAGTCTCCCTGCCTTCATCAGAATCAATGCCAGCCACAGCAGGCAACTATTTCAATTGAAAAAGATCTGATAAACCCACTTTGCACTACATGCTCGGCACCCAACAGCTGACAGACAAGGTGAGCAGCTATCTGGTGAACATAGTGGAGCATTTACGAGCTAAAGAGAAAGATACAGCTACAAGGAGAGTAAATATTAGACATCTGGCATTTTGGTATTATAGCTTTCTATAGAAATGTTTAACATCAAGATGATTTAACAAGCACTTACAATATAAAAGTGGGTTTTGTAAAAACTTCTCTAAATGGGGTCTGAACGTTCAGATTCACAGAAACCCCTGTCATTTATTAACACAGCAATTAGGCAACAGGAAATGATGAATATTCTTTTACGCTAGGAAAGTCCAATTTCAATAAAACATGTGATATTTAAAGGACACAGTCTGTCTCCTCACGTCATCACTGACGCCTTGTTCTTCGTTAAACACTATGTAATTGCTTAAATCACTGAATTACCCCTGCTTTTAATGATTGGAAGATGGTACTGAGGGAGGTCCCGAGACATAATAAATGTGTCAACCTTACCACTGACCAGCAGCTCCCTGTTATCCAACTGCCTCTGTCAAAGTAGGGCAGCCATAGTTGTGAGTCAGAAGGATTAAGTCTACAACTGTAGCTCTGACCAGAGGTTTTCACCAGCACTGATTTGGGAGGGTTGCTGACATTGACCTGCCAGCAACCTTAAAGATGTATTCTGGCATTTTTAACATCCCATCAAAACACACCCCTGAAAGCCAAAATCTCCTCCTACAGTAGCTCTCTTCAGTTTTTAGTGAAAACAGCTTGCTGCTGCTGTTGAAAATTAGGATTAGAGCCGTTAGAAAGAACCATAGTTGTTAAGTTGCTGACATAGACTCTATAAAAGTGGAAAAAGCCACTGTGACGTCACCCATTGGTTTGTGGACTAGCATTTGGAAGCCATCTTGTGTTTCTGGAGCCAGAAGTGATTTTGCCGGGAGGGTGGAGCTGGGAAGGAGCGAGGGGTGGATCTGACAGACAACCTAAGGACTACACAAGGAGGCATGGTAGCAACTTGTCAATCCCACGCTGCCATGCCCTAGAGCATCCCCTGCTTTATCGTCTATTTTAATCTAAATGCGACCATAATTTACTAAATGAATATCATGCTGTAATGAAGAAGACTTGACACTGGCAATTGAGACCATTAACACATTAAGGAAATGTTTATTGAAGTAACAAATCAAGTAAGAAGTCTTCTATAGTCTTCTATAGAAACAGACTTCTTTTTGCAACTAGTGGAGGCTCCCCTGCTCTAAATTAGAAAGAATGCAGCTTTTCTGCATAAAAAATCTCTGCATAGAGTTGAGGAACTGCGGAACTACAAAGACAATTTGTGAGAGTACAGTTGAATCTGTTGCACCAGGGTGCCAATAAACTAGTGATTTGATACGAATATTATGATTACAAAGTAAGACAGCGCTCCTGATACGTGAAAAAAGTGGACACTTGACAATTCAATTTGGTAGTGATACATTTTACAATTTTTAGTGTTTAAATTGTTTTAGAAAATGACGGATCATTTGTACCAGAGATGTTACTAAGTAATTTTAATATCTTGAAATGCTACATTTCTAAAATCTTAATTTCCTTCTTTCTTATTGTCAAAATTGGTTCCTCTGGACTTATATAAAGCATAAAGGACAGTTTGCAAGTAATCTGATCAGAGACCAGCTAGGGCCACTGTCTAAATAAAGACAAAACTAAAGGCCTTTCCACTCCCTCATTTTAGCCATTGACATTCTGATATTTTAATAACCGAGAAAGCTTTCTAAAGAGAGGATTACATTTCTCTGTCCCCCTTCTGACAGAGCAATACCATTGTATCCTTTTCATATCGACTAAGCTCTGTGAGTTCTCCATCTCCTCCTCTCCTGAAATGCATTGATCCCTTCACACGTCCAGCCAGATGCTAGTTATCTGCTTTCACTTGATCTGCTTATTTGGTTGATCTCAGATCAGCTGGTCTACACTGAATCCAGCGCTTTCCCATTTGCTATGAAAATGAATAGGTCTATTTGCACATCACAGCATGTCTTCTGTAAAAGGTGACAAACGCTAATGACCTCTACTCGGCAGCGTCTGTAATCAATCTATGTATCAATATTATTCACTCAAAGAGAGAGAATATCTGCCTATGTGCACTGTTTAGATTTACGTGCTAGGAAAATAAAGTCAAAGAATTAGACAATGCAGAGAAAAAAAAATGATTTTAGTTGAATGAAATTGAATTCGTATGACAGCCAGATGTGACATGGTTATCATCACTGCAAAAAATGATGATAATTAGATTGAAAGTAGAGCGGGGCAATGGAATGGCACGCACACACTTAACTTGACACGTGTGTTCTGCAATACTACTGTTTTAAATTCTCATAACTGAGAGCTGAACAACAGATCCAATGATGTGAAATGACACAGACAGACCTGTAGCCAGAGTGTTTAGGTTTAAACTACACCCTGACTGATACTAGTGTCAAAATCCACTTCTCAGAGCTCTGGTGGACAGACAGTTTCTGAATGACCTCAGAGCTAGTTTGGCATGTCGGCACTATACATTCCTGTTATTTATCTGCCAACATACACAATCAGCCTGGCTGATTTATTGGTCTAGCTCACATTTGAATCCCTTAGCAGTTTATTACTGTCCTCAATCTAAACAGCTACCACCAATTATTAATTAACTTTGAAACTTGAATGGAAATTATGGAAAAGGTAACTAACTTATTTCTAATAGAGTAAAGTATCAGATCCTCACTCTTAAATTATATGAAAGATGATTCCATTTTGAGTAAAGAACCCTCATTTTCTTTAAATACATTGAGACATTTATTGCATAATATGCCTCCCAAGTAGAAATAGCTTTAATTAAACTATAAGTGTGTCATAACGTGCTGGAGAAAAAACATTATTTTGTCTTTGGGGGTAGGAGCTGTGTACACAGACGCTTTCAACATCCTTTCATTTTCTCTCTAATAAAAGTGCAAATTTATAAAAATGTGACATCTAAACTTAAGTATACAGGTGATGTAGAAGAGTATCAAGTGCATCTAACAAGGGATTCAGAATTATGTTATGTATAATATGTTTACTATATGTGTGAATGGATAAACATTGTCTAGCTTTCAGTTGTTACTGAATGGTTTCAATGAAAACCTCCTCCATTCAAAATGAAACAAAAATGAATCAATGTCCTTGACTCATTTTATGGAGGAAGCTACTGATAAAAAATAAAAGGCTTTGTTTGAATATGCATATGAAAGCAGTATGTCTCTTGCTTAAAACATTTTAAAAGCTGTTCAAAAATGCATGTGAAAGTTGTAATTTAGAGCCCAACAATTTCTTGGAATTGCATTTCATCACATTACTTCTATCATCATACTGTAAACATTTGAAATGTGTCAAATACAAACTGTCTCTTGAGCGATGATTACTTGCTCATTAACAGTATCACCTCTGTGCTCCCAATATGCTAATGTTCTACATCGGTTGCACTCATTATTTGTATCACTTGCACTATACCAGGCATTTTGCTCTGTTCCCATATCTATTTCTATCAACCTATATTCCATATTACTTTGACAGGACACACATATTGTTCCATGGATAGTGTAGAGGAGGGGCCAGCTCTCCTCGCCATACTTTGACATTCTGTTGCCACTTTTTTATTCTTTCTCATGAAAATTCTCATTTTGGTTACTTATCCAGAGTAGCCAAATGGTATTATGTGTTATGCAGCTTTGTCATCTGATTATCATTTAAAGTAGGTAATCTGGTCAATAAAAAAAATTCAAAGGCATTTTAGCTGTTATTGTTTCTTCCTTTCTGAGTTTTTTTTGTATGCCGAATTATATTTTCCTGATATATATTCTTATATATTGAAAACACCAGAAATGTATTCATGTGAATTAAAGATTGTGTCTTTGAAATAGAAGTGTTTTCACTTTCCAGTCTTACAGTAATGGTCATTATGTCACATGTGGTATTACTAAAACTAATGCCAAATATCATACAGGTATTTTATGCAACCACAATTATATACAGGTTCATAGTAAAAATACTATCTTGAATTACCTTCTGGTTTCTGTTACTTTTACTCTCATATTAGGGTTTGGTGTTTCTCTTTATTTATGGGGTTGAATCCTTAAGAGGCTTATTTAAGAATTAAATTAAATTACACAAATTAAAAAAAGTGTTTTCATTTAGGGTTACTTTGTTTACATTGCAAAGGTCTTTCTGGTATACTAAGTATATATTTTACATGATAATTTCACGTTATATTACAGAATGGGTCTGTTAGGAGTTTTGTGTTTTCTTTCTTGCAACTTTTCTTCCTTTACCAAGGCTTGCTAACTTTCTCTTGTGTTGTAAAAACAAGCGCCAAATGTGGAATTATTGACAGAAGGTTTACCATCAAATTAAACATTCTGAATATTTGACAGTAATACTTTTGGAAACAAAGCTCCAGCCCAAACTGTGAGTCAGACTGTACATATTGTGTGCACTGGGCCATGCAGTGTGTCTGTATATGCCCTCTCAGAGCGTCATACTGTGATCAGAGGTGCACAGGCTGAACTGATGACCTACTTCTTCTGCAAAAACCTTTCAATGTAATTGCATCAGATAGCTTAAATACGTAGGTTACAGAAAGTATAGACCCACAAAACGAGACAGCAGTGAAATTGTTACCATTAGGGATGAATTGATGACCATTTCTTCCATGAGCTCTGCTGTTTCGGACATATCCGTTCTTATGCTTAACTGAATCCCACTCCAAAAACAGGGCGAATCTTAAAACTAATCTTGAGTTACATCAGCCACATTAGACGAGAAGGCGAAGGTGCCAGATGTCACCAAAAGAGAAAAATGGATAGCAAATGTGACACCACTGCCTCACATGGCATTATGTATTGTGTCACAAAAGACATGGGACACTCAATTTAGCACTAGAAATATACATCCTGTATTATAACAGATTTTGTCACAGTGAGAGATAATTAAAGTGAATAATTCATAATTAAGTATTATAAGTATTCAAACTAAGTATAAGCATTTAGTAATTAACAGGGACCATTAAAACATTAAACATTAAATTTATATTTTGCATTATTCACTTTCTGGTACATTTAAAATATATATAGGCTAATGTATAACAAGTAAGTAAGTAAATGCCTATTGTTTTAAAATATAGATTGACCATGAATACAGATTAATAATAACTAAGCTATGATTTGTCTGAATTATTATTGTTTTCATTGTATTGAAGTTTTCCATCATAACTCAAAGAAAGCAAAGAAAGTCAGACGACCAAATTGTTGACAAATGATGTCAAACATATTTACTCTGCAAGAAGCAATTCACCTATTCGGTCTGTGTGGCCACAACATTAATGCATGCTCAATATTAATTCGAGAAATCTAAGAAATCTTACATACTTACATATGAAACTCTGAGATTTACCGCATGATTTCCAGAGTTAAGTTCTTCGGATATTAGAAGAAGGAACAGCCAAACTCTCTGTGCAAAATCCATGTCTTCTTGTCAAGGTGTATTCTTCATGATGGGCCAAAACTCCAATCCAACAGGACAAAAAAGTGCGTCTTATCACCACAATCCAAAGTTAAGCGAACAGTAGCAAACAAAACTGATTCTAAATAAATGCCAGTCGTTTAATCACCTTATGTTGGACATTTTGAAACTATCACAGGTTCGACGAGAAAGTTGTCCTCTTCCCTTCCATCCGAGTGGCTCTTCTGTATTCATCCCACAGAGGAAAGGTCCCGAGCCGCCGAGCGTGGAGAGGATGCTGCGCTGTCTTCAGCAGCTGCGCAGCGGCGGGAGAGGCGCACCTCGATTTGCCCTTGAGCAAGAGCATGAGGGAGGGAGGACGCTGCTGGACCACCGCAGGAGATTACCGCTCCTACATGTCACGGTCAAATATGACACAATACAGAACGAGAGTTGGCAGTTTTACCACATCCCCAAATCAACAAAAACAAAACATAGGCTGAGCTAACGGGCACGCAGTCCTTTGCTAACCGAGCGTTCTGTGAGAGAATCACTTCCAGAAAGGGGCTTATATAAAATAGACCTCTTTAGTTTTCCTAATTTTGATGTGGTAGCCTACGCGGCCTACAGGCCTTTATTGTACCCCACTAACACAGAACGTTTAGGGAACGTTAGAGAACGTTATTTTTGGTTCTCTAAAGGTTAGTTCGAACCAAACCAAAAACTAACGTTTAGGGACCGTTCCCTCCGAGTTACAACGTTCCCTAAACGTTAAGAGAACCAACCAACTGTAACGTTCCCCTGCGGTTGCGCCGTACCTTCACACAACGTTCCCGGTTGGTTGTTTATTTTTGGTTGTTTTTGGTTTTTCTGAGTTTATGAAGTAGCTAGCATAAAGGTTTTCTGTCACTCGATTTAAATTCACTCAAAAAGTATTGGACTTATACAATCTAAGTAAGATAAACAGCATAGCAAGATAATCAATTTTTTTTAAGGCTGATATCAATTTAGAGTACTACAGTAGCCTACATTTGTGCTTGACTTTGGTTTTTTATCTGTAGGCTATTAGTGAAAATACTTAAAACAAGAATCTATCAATAGAATGATTTTCACAACTAAGAAAATTCACGTCTTTAATTCAAGTTTACAAACCGAACCGTTACCGAACCGTTACCACATGGTTACTAATGATAACGGTTCGGTTTTAGATAGAAAGGAACTACAGCACGTTTTGGAGGATAGGCCTATGGACGAAATGTAGGCCTATGCTATTGTTTTCTATTAACTCGTTTGTTACTTTAATCACAGAACAGGGCATGCTATTTTAATGTTGCATTTACACATTTGATTTAACATGCAGTTCAACTCGGCAACAACTGATTTCATTGTCAACCGCAGAGAGGAATTAATCAATAAAAACAAGCTGCTGTCATCTTGATTTGGAATCAAAAACCTGTTGCACTTGAATGAACCGTAAAATGGCATGGTTAAAAACAAGATGTCAGCATTGTTATTGTTTGTTTCCAAAGGGCTGAGGGGTGGTGGTTTTGGATGACTTAGCAGTGTAGCCCACGCCTACAGTGTTGGTCTCTTAATGCGCCCTCTAGTGGCCTATAATAGACCGTCTTGTACTTGGGAGGGAGAACCAGAACGTGAAGACCAACCTCTCAAAGTCAAGACTGGTTGGAAATTTAAGCAACGTGGAGAAGTTTACCTAGTTCTACTGTACAATTGAAAATGTAGGCCTACACATTCTTAGGCAGAGTATTGTCTTTTAGACTCTTATTATCCCACTGGGACTCTGTATTTCTCAGAAATATTGTATTTCGGTGTACAGAGGGATTCAAGATAGCATTCAGACTTTCATGTTGGATAATGAAATGGTAACACTGGATTTTGACTCATGACTGCAGTACTCCTGGAAATCAATATGTAGGCTAATATTTATGTTCTGACTGGGAAGGCTACAATGAGGCACCTGGTTTTATTTAGGTATTGCACAACTATGATTATTTTTAATCATGGAATAAAAGAGCCCATAAGCAAAAATATCCTCAGATATATTCTTAACTGTTCTTTAAGAGATTAAAGGCCTACTTGGTGTTTTTCTGCCTGCGTGTGTCAGACTTTGCTTTTTGGGGGGGAAATTAAGCACTGACGGTGATAAAATAAGCACAATTATGGCCTTTTGTAAGATATCTGAGAGTAGGCCTGTTTGCTAGAATGCAATTAAACATCATAGCTATAAGGGGCCCTTTTAGTTAGCAGATGCCTGCCTTTTAACATCGTGAAGCCTTCTTATTAACTTGTCTCTGGTCTCCCAAACACTTCCTTCAGTGAAACCATAGAACGTTAATATTAATCATATACACTCACCTAAAGGATTATTAGGAACACCTGTTCAATTTCTCATTAATTCAATTATCTAACCAACCAATCACATGGCAGTTGCTTCACTGCATTAATGGGGTGTGGTCCTGGTCAAGATAATCTCCTGAACTCCAAACTGAATGTCAGAATTAATAAATATGCATTAATAATGCACCATATCACAAAGCTCAAATCATTTCAAATCGGTTTCTTTAACATGACAATGAGTTCACTGTACTAAATCGGCCCCCAAATAAAGCCTCTTTGGGATGTGGTGGAACGGGAGCTTCGTGCCCTGGATGTGCATACCACAAATCTCCATCAACTGCAAGATGCTATCCTATCAATATGGGCCAACATTACTAAAGAATGCTTTCAGCACCTTGTTGAATCAATGCCACGTAGAATTAAGGCAGTTCTGAATGCGAAAGGGGGTCAAACACAGTATTAGTATGGTGCTCCCAATAATCCTATAGGTGAGTGTTCCGACCATAGACCGTTAATATATATACGGTCTATGGTTCCGACACAGTCTTAGGGAGAAACGAGAAGACAGTGTGAAAACCACATTACCCATAAAGCTCAGGTGCATATGTTTTCTTTTTTTTGTATCCGGATGTAGCATCACATGAATTGACTGTCAACATGCAAGATGGCCACGCATCACAGGCAAAATGCTGCTGGGCGGAGAAAAGTACAGGTACATTATGATAGTTGCATTCTTGCTAAGTGTATGGCAACGGCAACATTATGGTGTCCATCCTTAAAAAGTGTTTCACGGATATTTGACCGCCAGCAAAAACCGACCGTAAAAGGCAGTGTTGCTGTTATGAGTCATGACTCAAGCCGGCTAACCTAGCTAGCTTAGCTTACGTTAGTTGTTAGCATCTTCTGCGCACGCTGACATCTAAATGATTGCATATTTTTTAAACAGTTATCATATAAGTACGTGTTATATACATTATAACATAACTACTAAGGTCGTCAATAAACACAAATGAGTCATGCGCTGTTTTAGCTGCATGTTTATGCTGTTACAGTGTTGACGGTGTACATTCTGGGCTCGGTCTAATTGCTGGGAAACCTACGTGTCTCGGTGTTTCTGTCGTGCATCACTGCCACTGTATTAAATTGCTACAAAATCAAAAGCACCCAATGTACGTACTGAATTTGTCCATTGTCACATATGTTTCAATGGGAAATATTTCCCAATATATGTGTAATTTAGCTTGTTTTACGTTTCCTCAACTATTACGTCCTTCTAAGCAAGAGCATGGAACTCAACATTTTAGCGCGTTGAAGCATCGAGATGTGCACAAGAAAGGGGGTTTGTTGTGGGGAAATGTCAGAAGTGGTCGACATAGGAGGGTGACCTTAGTACTCACGTTGGTCTTTGTGTTTCAGGTGTCTTATGTCATTAGAGATGAGGTGGAGAAGTACAACCGAAATGGGGTGAATGCACTCCAGCTGGACCCTGCGCTGAACCGGCTGTTCACTGCTGGAAGGGACTCTATCATCCGGATATGGAGTGTCTACCAGCATAAAGTAGGGCTTCCTAGATTCATAATCTATATTCTGAAATTACACTTTCAATGTAATTAGGTTACAGAGTTGTCACATGCATACTTTTTTTATTTTCTCAATAGTGGAAGTGTCTTAATTTCTTTTCCCTTTCATTGTAGCAGGACCCATACATTGCCTCGATGGAGCATCATACAGACTGGGTTAATGACATAGTTCTCTGTTGCAATGGCAAAACATGTGAGTGTGATTACTAGGGGCTATTTAATTTAGGGTCAAGGCATTGATTAGCGCTGCATTGTATTTTCACTACTATTCTGGCTGGCTGACACATTTTCACTGTCATCTATTTTCAGTGATATCCGCCTCATCAGATACCACAGTCAAAGTATGGAATGCGCATAAAGGCTTCTGTATGTCAACGTTACGAACCCACAAGGACTATGTGAAAGCTCTGGCCTACGCTAAGGACAAGGAGCTTGTGGCATCAGCAGGTCTGGATCGGCAGATCTTTCTTTGGGACGTGAACACACTAACAGCACTCACTGCTTCTAACAACACTGTCACCAGTAAGTATTTGTTTGTTTGTGTGTGACAGTTGTCCCCAATTCTGTCCAATACCTACTGTACTTTTTGGATTATCGTGCATTTGTACGGTTGTGTAATGGCCGATATGTTTCTCTGGGAGATATTCCGTACTTGTGAACTCACTATAATCCACGTCCAACAGCCTCATCTCTCAGTGGGAACAAGGACTCTATCTACAGTCTGTCTATGAACCAGATGGGCACAGTCATTGTATCTGGATCCACAGAAAAGGTTGGGGTTTCCAGCAGTATTACACAGACACATGCACACAATTAGTTCAATGAAACTAAATTAAAACAACACAGATTATTTCACCTTTCATGTTACCATCATATCAGGAATTTTTATGCAATTCTCAACCTTTATCTAGTTTGGGAATGTACTGCACTCTGTTGAGATGTTCATAAGATGTGTATGATATATTGTGTGGACATTAATTAGTTTACCAACCGGGTTTACAGGAGGTGTTCAGTACTTGTGAATGATTTATCTGAACGGTTACCTAACTATTTTTAGTCACATTAATCTATTTCTAGTGTGCATGTACAGTAAATTTAGTGATAAAGGTGCCCATCTTCATTCACTGTTTTTTTTTCTTTCTGTAGGTTCTGAGGGTTTGGGATCCTCGAACATGTGCAAAACTGATGAAGCTAAAAGGCCACACAGACAACGTCAAGTCGTTGCTGCTGAATCGAGATGGGACTCAAGTGAGTCAAGATATCTAAATTATACAGTGGTGCCAGCTGTTAAACAGGAATTTTAAAATCTAAACCTGCTTCCCTTCTCCACAGTGCCTGTCGGGCAGCTCAGACGGCACCATCCGCCTATGGTCACTCGGCCAGCAGAGGTGCATTGCCACCTACCGGGTGCACGATGAAGGGGTCTGGGCCCTGCAGGTCAATGAGGCCTTTACACACGTCTACTCTGGAGGAAGAGACAAAAAGATCTACTGCACTGACCTGCGTAACCCGGACATCCGTGTGCTCATCTGTGAGGAAAAGGCTCCAGTGCTCAAAGTAAGAAGCCAATACACTCTAATCTGGAACACTTTTTTTTCAGTTTAAAATTAAATAATTGTCTGGGATTTTTCTAACTTTTTGTTTAAAAAGTTTATCATTGAGCAGTAAAGGTCTTGTCTCAAATGCTGAACATCTGGTGCCTGCTTGCATTGTAGATACTGGGCGTACTGCTTTTGTTTGTTGTTTTGTTTTTTTGCAACTGACCTGCGATAAGTGTTTCTTTTGCATGCATATTACAGTACATCTTAATTTGCTCAGTGTCTTAACCAGAAAAAAAATCTTAAGAAGAATGTCACATGCATGATTTGGTAACATGCTTTGAGGTTTTTCTTTAGCAGTGACAGCTTTAATTTTAAGAAAAGTTTTACTATGTATGTATTTCTTAAAAGGCAAAAAAAATGAAAAACATTTCTGAATAATGGCCTCTATATTCTCTGTCATTCCCATGCTCATAGCTAACCATTTGGATTCATTCAACCTTTTGCTGTCTTTGTAATTTGCCCAGATGGAACTGGACAGATCTGCTGACCCACCTCCAGCAATCTGGGTCTCCACCACCAAGTCATCCGTTAATAAATGGGTAAGCATGCGTGACACCTCTGAGATCACTGGCAGACTGTCAGCATGACTGTGGAATACAGTGTAGATAGACGTGTCCATTTGGCCACGCCTAATTCAGTAGTAATCCCCCTGTAATTTGTGAAAGAATTCAAACCAGCTTTGTGATGATGTGGGCGATGCACAAAATATAATTGCATTACATTAATCACAGCTATTGATGCAAGGGAGAATTAGGAAGCGATTATAAAAATCCTGGACAATCTCTAATGATAATTATTTCTATATGTATGTACAGTCTCTAAAGGGAATGCACAACTTCCGGTCATCAGGGGAGTACGATAATGACTGCACTACCCCTCTGACACCACTGTGCACTCAACCAGAACAAGTGATCAAGGGTAAACATGTTCATTAATCTACAATGTTGTCTATTTACTTGTTACTTTTCCATGAAGTAAAATTCTGTGTTGGGTTTTCAGGAGGGGCCAGTATCATACAGTGCCACATTCTGAATGACAAGAGACACATACTCACCAAAGATACCAACAACAATGTGGCTTTCTGGGATGTCTTGAAGGTACACTCCAAGTTATTTCTAAATACGTTAGAGAGGGGTTCCATTTGCTGTTCTTTTGTCCAAGCCATAGTGAATGTAGTGGTTCAAATTCTGTTCTAACAAATCCCACCACAGTCCAACCTAGAAGAGGTCGTGGTTATATGTTGCTCACTGGCCCCAATGAGCTTCTACCCATGAAATGAATCATTACAGAAAAAAAAGACTTCTCCTGATGAGCCTGGTGTGAACTTCTTCTTGGTGATACAGTACATGTGGTAGGAATTGACTTTGTATTTTTACCTTCAGGCTTGCAAGGGTGAAGACTTGGGGAAAGTGGAGTTTGATGAGGAGATTAAAAAGCGCTTCAAAATGGTCTACGTACCAAACTGGTTCTCTGTTGATCTGAAAACTGGGGTGAGCCACAAATCTAGTAATACAAGAGCTTCTCATCTGTCGCAGCAGCTGCAACTTTTCCCTATCCCTGGTTAGTTGTCTCATAGTTCTGATTTTTCTTTTTAAAATAGATGCTCACTATCACATTAGATGAGAGCGACTGCTTCGCGGCCTGGGTGTCTGCAAAGGACGCTGGGTTTTCAAGCTCTGATGGGTCCGACCCAAAGTGTAAGACATCTGACCTGGTTCACCCATTTACATGTACAACCATGAAAATAATGCTAAACTGAAGCTAACTTTATATTGCAGGACTGCTAACTTAATTTGCTCCTTCATCTCTTCAGTGAACCTGGGTGGACTGCTGCTTCAGGCTCTGTTGGAGTTCTGGCCCCGAACTCGCATCAACCCCATGGACGAGGAAGAGAACGAGGTGAACCACGGTAAGGCTCTGCCCCCAAAACTGCGGAGGGTGGATTTGTGGGTGCGGAGGAGACCAGCTGAGGTGGATGTGAGGGACCATAGGGGTTGGCAGGGGGGATAGGTTAGTGAGATATGAGGGAGCCAGATGGTGGAGGACTTTGTTGTTGTATCCACTTAGCTGCACACCCGGCATAATTTGCTGCCGCTGTCAGTGAGTGGGGCGGGGGTGTCCAAAGCCTCATTCAGTTTGACTTACAGTAGGATTGGGTTCTTGCCCCCACAGTGAATGGAGAGCAGGAGAACAGGGTCCAGAAAGGAAATGGATATTTCCAAGTGCCACCACACACGCCAGTCATCTTTGGGGAAGCAGGAGGCAGAACCCTATTTAGGTAATGTTCCACCGACATCCTTATCAACACAGGTTAAATGTTAAATTGGAAAGCTGCAGTGTGCTCTGTAATGTCATCGGTTTATAGATGTCTGCATTGCCTCTAATGTGCTGTGTTGCAGGTTGCTATGCAGGGACTCAGGTGGAGAGACTGAATCGATGCTGCTGAACGAGACTGTTCCACAGTGGGTTATTGATATAACTGTAGATGTGAGTACAATTATGTTTCCATCTTTTACTTTAACTTTACATTACTTCGAAGAAAACAAAGCCATCAGGATTATAGGTTGAATAGACTATAAATTAAAATTTGGAGACTCATGTGACTTTGTATGCTTTTCCTACTGAAAATCCAAATTTAGACTTGAAAAGCTATGTCACTGTGTTTTTCACAGGAGTAAATTTTCAGCAGTGTGACAATAAAGCACTCGCACTAACCGGTTGCGGCTCTTTATTTGATGTGATTGATTTGCGTGCATTGTCTCTTCTCTATTTCAGAAAAATATGCCCAAGTTCAACAAAATCCCATTCTACCTCCAGCCCCATTCTTCCTCTGGTGCAAAAACTCTAAAGAAGTAATTTTCTTTTTCTTCTCATGGATTGTTTTTCCTTTGCTTATGTGATGCAGTGAAAAGGGACACATGTGTAACAAACATGCTGCATTTGATAAGAGCTGATTTGACCGGCTGTGTGTTGCGCAGGGACCGTCTCTCAGCCAGTGACATGCTCCAGGTGAGGAAGGTGATGGAGCATGTTTACGAGAAGATCATCAACCTGGACAATGAGTCGCAAACCACCAGCTCCTCGACCAACGATAAGCCGGGGGAGCAGGAGAAGGAGGAGGACATGGCAATGCTAGCCGAGGAGAAGATCGAACTAATGTGTCAAGACCAGGTGGGCACGATGTCTTTGCCTGTCTATTTTGACATGAGTACATCTTGTGCATCCTCAGTCATTATATACTGTAATAATATATATATATATATATATGTTTTTTTATTCTTTTAACCAGGTGCTAGATCCAAACATGGACCTGCGAACAGTTAAACACTTTATCTGGAAGAGCGGAGGGGACTTGACGCTTCACTATAGGCAGAAGTCCACGTGAAAATCCTAATTTTTAAACAAGAACTCTTCGTCATTTGCCAATCACCACCCACCTATGACATGTAGTACCCTAAACCCTGTTGTGTGGTCAGGAGTCACAGTATCAATGAGAATCCAGTCAAATTTGCGAGGAAAAGGCTCATGGTGTATCATAGGGAACTGACCAGACCAGGCCGGAGCAGTCAAGACATCTGGGAGAGAAGTGGTTTGTAGTTTCTTCTGTTTGGTTTTTTTTTCAGTTGAAGAAAGGACTGTTTCTCCAGCGCTCACCAATTTCTTTTTACTTTGACTGTTGTTTGTCCTTTCCTTCTGATTGGCGTTTTACTTTGAAGCAACTGAAGTTACAGTACTTGTGTGTCTGAGCGTGTGTGTATCTGCACATGGATGTGGTAGACTTGTTTGTTTGTTCTAGTACATTCCAGAAGCGGTCCTTGTTCTACCAACCCTTGACACCGGTCTCAGCAGTATCGCCAGTTTAGGAGTGCACTTGGACTCTGGGTAGTGTCACAGTCCCTCAAAGAAATCCTCCGCCGTTCTGCTGTCATCTTAACTTGATCTTGACTTAGACACGGAGTTATTGCAGAGCTTGAACCTCATTGACAGAAGCGCTTGTCTCTGTCCATTATTTTAGCTCTTCTCAATGGACTTTTTTTTGTAAATATATGTACAACATATTCTTTTTGGTTTTGCAGCTGTTTTATTTTGTTGCACAGTTTACTTAACGGTTATTTTTCCAAATCCCTGGAGCACATTCATCAAGGTAATTTGACTTGGATGTTAAAATGACATGTGTTGCATTTTACTCTTAAGAATGCTAGTAGTCATCCAAGTTATTTTAGCAACTGGAAATTATATATAAGGTATATATCTTTAATAACTCATGCTTGGGTCATGGGCAGTGACTTTGATGACAGTGAGGGCTGTTCCTAATGTATATTTCATTCAGATTTAATAGTTCAATGAAACAAGAATATAATTTGAAGGGGAATCTCAATCATAGAATATGACTTTTCATCCACTGTGGGGAATTCCCCAAACTAAAATAAACAGTAATTCCCCACTTCTCTCTTTTTGTCACCAAGCAGAAATTTTCTAAAGTAAATTTTGCCATTACAGAGAGTGTCTTACGCCATAGTGAGAACGCATAGAGTGAGCTCTAATTGGCCAAAAACATGCTGGGTACCATAATTGGGCCATAACACTGCAATACCCCTTGTTGTAATAATTTGTGAAATATGTATATTTTAGGCATTCAAATAAATAAATTGGAATGGTTTTACATTGACAGATGTATGGGAATTCTAAATGGATGTTTCTTGCGATGTAATGTGCTCAGCTGATGACTGTGAAAAACAAGGGACAATGTCTTTTTAAGTGATATGATTGTTTAACCATCAAAGATTCACCAGTTTCACATTCATCAACAAATACTGCACTCATTCCTAATAAAACATACAGTTGATAAAATATCTTCAAAAATACTATTCCTTATTTTACACTGCACCTGATTTGACAATGAAAAAATGTAAGAAGCCCCATAGAAAGATGAAAAACAATTAACAGCAGCATCACTCTTACATACTGTATATAAAATGTAATCTATTGAATTTAAACCTTACCTGTCTATACACAGGCAGTACTTGTCTAGTGTTGCATAGATTACAAAGTAAAAATAGTGTTCAATTAAACATGGGGGACATAATTCCAGTGATACAAACAGTAGAAATAGTTTTCAAATACTGCATGTCTGAATAAGTCAAATAAAAAGCAAGAGTTTCGACCACAGGGACTTTCCCTCAGACCTAGGATCCTTTCTTAGGAACTCATTACGCTTGACCTCATGGACCAGGATCTACATTTAATTCTGTGACATTTGTCTGGGTTTTTTTACTCCCCAAAAAGCCCCTAATCAGTAGGAACTGTTTTCTGAAAGTACAGGACGTTTGGGGTAGGGTTTGCAGGGATGACTGTTGCTGATTGGTTAAATACACAGCATGGCTGCTTCAACTCACTGACCGCTTCGTTCATAAAAGAAGAAAGTACAGAGGGGAGAACATTTCACTTTGTTTGATAACATTAAAATTAAATTAAATTTAGGCTTCCTCAAGTCATTTTTTAAAGAGAGAAAACAAGAGGTCGCGAGCTAGCGCCACACTGAACTGCATCGTTTGCAGAAACGCTGGATATGTCTCAAGTAAACAAAGGAGAAAAAAAATATTTGCTGATTACTTTACAGCGGTTGCTTTCTAAAGCACAAATAAATAACCATGACTCAATAGATGATCTTGTAGAAACACACTTGTTTCATTCTCGAGGTGAGGGACTTAAAAAAAAACACAGATCCTTGTGTCGAAACTCGGCTTAAAAGATAATGTGTAAAACCTGTTGACCTCATCAAATTTGGGGTAAAAACCAGTACGGGACTGGTTTCACGCAGTACACGCACAAGTGCACAAATATTTCCTTATACCAACACTTAAAAAAATCAATACATTGGCCATAAACTACTGTAAAAATGTCATAATCCTATAAGTAAGTTAATTTTCAAAGTTCTATTTTGGGAATCATTTGTTATTTGAAACATAGACAACAGATGCAGCACTGTGACAACTCATATGAACTGCCAACAGTCTGGTAGCTTCTAAAACTTGGATAATGTAATGGCTATTAAGGTGCAGCTGAGCTTTGCTGTAGTAAATGTACGCGTTTGTCTTTGGAAGTGTTCAAGTATTTATCACATTAGTGTACTAGAAGAAAAGTCTTGTCACCCGTATAATCTAATTTTGCACCAAGCATGGAAAAATGTTGATGTTATAACCTTGGTGTACAAATTAGCAGTAACTTTCAATTCCCACACATTTAAAACAAATAGGATAGTCCTACAGTGTCTCAGTGTTTTTCTACTTTATGCTAATGCTGTAGCAGGATTCTGTAGTGTAACTAAACTGATGAAGGAGCCATAACGCTTCTCGTAAGACTATCAGTATCAAATCCGACAGCTTTTCCCACTGTCTGTCCTGTAGATCCTATAGTGTTTCTTTAAAAAAGTGATTGTCAACTTCACTTTGCATTTTTGTACGGCCTGATAAAAGCTTACTCAAGACGCGGTTCTTCTTCTGGCTCCCTCCCATCCCTCTCATGGCTGCAGTGGTGAGCGGGAGCCATATTTGGAGGCTCCGCAGGCTCCTCCGCTGGCCCTGTTGCATCTTCGATGTCCTGAGCAGGAGAATCGGCTGCTATCGGCTCATCAACGGCAGAGGACTGGAGGAGATCGTCAGGAGATGAGCAGGAAGGGACTTTAGCTGGGACAGAGGGCTCAGCAGGAGACTCTAGGGACTCTACGGGAAGAGACAATTCATAATAGGGGAACTCAGGCTATCACTAGATTCACACAGAGAGCCAGGTAGGTCTGTAACCAGGTGAAATGGTTCAGCTGGTGTGACGCCTGAATCAGACAAAGTGTCAGTGGAACCGAGAGCAGAGGTGAGGTCCATGGCTGCCTGGGAGCTCAGCTCTTGTGGGTCACTATGGCTGCCTGCTGACGATGAAAGTAGACCACTGTCCTCTAGCTCCTCTGTACAACAGGAAATACAAACATTCAGTCTATGTTTCTTTTGCAAAATCTGTACATTAAAGTTCCGTGACATTTGTATGAACTGCTGCTTTGTATTCTGGCTCTCACCAGACCAAGAACAAGTTCAATAGAGTTGAGATTGAGCATTGGTCTGGAAAGTCTCCTCTGTATTTTCTCTGCACAAGGGGCGTGACTAACAGGCATAGTTCAAATGACTCTGTACGCAATTGGAAAGTCCTTCAACCAATCGGACCAACGATCCAGGTGATGTATTTTGCAGAGGGAGCTTTTACCAAAGCCGGTCCTTTGGAGGAATTGTTCCAGGGAAAGCTTCTGTTCCATTTTAAGAAAACTAACCTATTAAAGGTTTTGAAACAGCAGCTACAATGGCGTCAACGGGTTGCTGTGCTTCGGTAGCCGACATGTTGAATGTAAACAAGAAGCTGCTTAGTCGCTTCTGTATTGTCATCGTGTTAAACCCGCCAACAGCGCGCAAGGTGGATAAGCCAGTTTGTGATTGGTTCCAGTAAAATTGGGAACTGAAGCAGATGAATGAAACAGGCAGGATTCCAAACCGAGCAGCGGGGCGAAATCAAATCGCCGGCAGAGTGGACGGCCTTTACCCAGTCTAGCTGCTGTCCTTACTTACCAACACCTGAGATTTCCCCGTCCTTCTCCTCGTTCATAGCCAGTGCGGTGTTGGTCATGTCGATGGACGACATGGACAGATCCAGTCTGTCTACCAAATCTGCAGGGTCAGGGTTCATCACTGGCCCTTCAGAGTCTGAGAAACCTGGAAATACAAACACAAGACGCTCTGTTGAGAAGGTTTTTATGAACACAACTAGATGCAAAGGAGACAACAAATGTGTCATAATCTTCTAAAACCACTGCATAAGTCAACTGACCAGGGTCCATGACCCGCTGGACAGGTGGAGGTAGAGGAGCTTCCTGGAGGGTGACCTGCTCCAGGTCTAACAGATCTTCACTTTGACTTGAAGGTGCCACCAAAGGTGCCTGAAGAACAGGAAACAGGATTAAGCTCTACTGCTACTAACAACATTTTAGAGACTAAAAAATGTATCACTTAACACTAAAATCACTTAAAACCTAACCAATGTATCATTCAATAACAACTAAAGGTGGATTGAGATTTACCTCCATAAATCCATGGGTAGGCAGCTCTGGGGAGGGTTTTTCCTCGGGAACAGGATTGGGGGGCTTAGCTGTCGATACATCAGGATGTACTGGGATTCGATGCAGGTAGCCATAACCAATTCCACAACCCAAACTAAGAGCAAACATTTTTAAATGCTTCAAGAATATTCATAACAATTCATACATTTTAAAACAGGGAATACTTTATATTCTGAAAAAACCCTCATTGAAATTGAATGGCGTGCTAATCTAATTTTTGTTTATTTGAATAAACTTTAAACAATAGGAAAGAACTGATCTACGAGCACCTTTCTCTTCATCTAGCATTTAAATGAAAAGTAGTGGATGTTACTTAAAATAAATAAAAACAGTCCTGAAGCAAAAAAAATGAACTCATTTAAAGGTGAGATGCAGTGATATTTGTCAGTAAGTCATCCTGAATAACTCATGTATCAGTGTATGGTCATGTACCTGCCCTCTCCACCCCACGCTCCATTTGGTGTGACCACCACCTCTCTGCAGGCGTCTGTTTGTGTGTTGTACACCATTAGCTTCAGGGGCTTCCCTTCATGGGCCTCAACCAGCGAGAAGAAGTCTTCTGACTGGAAATCAGCAACTCTAAGTTAACTTTAATACATCTTTCAAAGATTTGTTTAAAAATCTGAAAAACATTTAGCAGTAAAGCATTATATGAAAATGAGTCTTACATCTTGCAACACTAGATCGGCTCCAACAATGTAGTCACTGTGTGGCTGAAGCTCTGCCAACGCAGCAGGTGAACTTGGTTCCACATCCTACAAAAAAGCAATAGGTGTTAGCAAATTAAAGATGAAGCTATAACAGGTGTAATATGGGAAGTATAGAAGTTCAAATCAAAGTTAGGTCAGTTGCTTTTGGTTTTCCTAGTTCCTGAAGAAGAAGCTCACCAGAATGTGCCAGACATTCTCATTGGCTCCTTGGTAGCTGCAGTAGCGAACACTGGCACCTAGCAGGCCTTGTCCTCCCCACTTGGTACTGGGCACCACCTCCAGCTCACGCATCTTTGTGGTTTTAGTGCTGTACACCTCCATCCTCACTGCTCTCTCCATGTTGGCTTTCAGAATCTCCTTCAGCAGGTCATTTTCCTCATTCTGGGGAACAGTAATAGTAACTCTACTTATATGTTCCCATGTGTATATATTTGTTTATGTCCAATCTGTAGTCAATGAGTAGTGACTCAACTTCTTACAATATGACAAACAATAAACTTACAAGTCTTTGGTTGTCCAGTGACAGAATGAAGTCAAAGAAGGGCTGTAGTCCAGCCATTTCTGCAGGGGAATTAGGCTGCACCTGTCAAAACATAAATAAATATATATATATATATATATAT
>NC_048418.1:6905556-6913177 GCF_013103735.1 Etheostoma cragini | reverse complement strand
AGAGAGAGAGAGAGAGAGAGAGAGAGAGAGAGAGAGAGAGAGAGAGATTATTCAATTAATCGTTAAATCGTCTTAAATTGCTTGTCCAAAACTAAATAACAATTAAATTAACAATCATGTTAAACAGGGAGAAGCAGTGTTGAATCGCGAAAATGTTCAAATGTCAGTATTGCTAGATCTATCTTGATCGATGTATCAGTATCAGTAACAGACTAATCATTTTATGAGGCCGTTATAGAGATTCATCAGAGAGCGACAAAAAATCCTCATCTTTAATTTGCCCTCACGCTGAAAACCATTTGCTCTATATTAAACCCATTAACGCTAATTAAACTGTTAGCTAATATTTAGCTACTATTGTATGCTAGCTACGAACTACTGTGATAAACCAAATCGTGGGCAGTGTAACAGCTCAATGGACTGTTATAATACTTCATTTGAGACAGGGCACTAACTTGGGTTAAAGCTTATTTATAACCTAATATATGTTACACAAGTAAGTAGAAGTTTCTGTTGCATTTTGTCAACTTGAAATAACAGGTGGTGACGTTAAACAGTGCCAGCTCATCACGTTTTTCTGGTGGGTCTGTAGCAACTACTTAGCTAGCTAGCTGTATGTTAGCATTCATTTAAAGCTACTGTACAAGCTGTCCAAATTCGAAGAAAGCTGAATAATTGTATCCTTACGCCGTGCACATGGTATCCATAGGTTCCTCCTTCGGATACTTCTGAACTCTGCGATAAACCCATTTCTGCCAGGAACTTTTAAATATTAGATAATATCAGAAAATAACAACTGTCTGAGAATGATTACGGTTGACAGTCAACGGCCATCTTGTTTGCAGTCCAAAACAATCGAACATCGCTGGTATCGACGTATCGACCGCAGACTCAAACGCACACACGGCGCACGCGCAGAACGCATACCGTTTTAGTAGATTGCCATTATTTTAAATAGTAGCTAGAAGAGCTGCTTAATTATATCCCACCGTTGGTAGTATAGTCTATTAAAATTGTGCTAATGAAGCCACCCCTAATAACGTTACATGACAAAAAATGAGTATGTAACGAAATAATGGTTATGCTAAGGCGTTAAACGTGATATTTTCATATAATTTATATTTAGGTTTAATCAGGGGCATACATATTGACAGTGGTGGGGCGAGAGGTAGAGAAAGTCGTGATTTAAACTTTTTGTGAGATAGTCAGTTGCAATCTATGTTTGTCATATATAGATATGCAAAGATGATTGATGGGTGTATATATATGTATGTAGATTTTGTCCAATGTCAAGTCTCTATTTGATCATGCAAAGAGACAACTGTAGCTAGTCTAGGCGCAAAATCTATCTTTGGTAAAGACTGACAAGCTGAGCAATATTTGCAAGCCAAGCACAGTGACATACATACACACACACACACACATACGTCTATAGCGCGCTCAGTAACCAGCATGCACTAGGGCCCGTCCTGTGGGCTCGTCCCATTAGCCTACACAGGGGCTTCGCAACATCCAGTTTTGGTTGAGTAGATGTATGAGATGTATGAGATGTATGAGTAGACAAATAAGACTCATTAAACACATTTGAAATCCATGAATAAATTAATGCAAAGGTTTTATTGTATTTCTCCAAGATGGAAATATTTTAAACATGTAGTGCATGCATATACTGGATAATCTACAATCAGCCAGGCAGTAGAAAATAAATCACAACTCCTAGGTTGAAATAGAGGAGTGTTATTTTTTTATTACTGCATGTGCCAATGTGGATTATCCTACTTATACCATGGCAAGCTACCTGGAAATATGCATATTTCTGTTGAAAACTGGGGCAATACTGTTTCAAGTTATTGCCTCTACCTTTATGACCTTTGTAATAAATAAGCTTTTACTTTAAACGACTTAACTTTCAATAAACAATAAGGCTGCATAATAATATATTAATTACTAAAGTGGGGTTTCTCAGAAATAAAGGCAAAATTATTTTTAAGCAATATAAAACATATTCAGATAATAAAATATTTGATCATTCATTCTTTGTACGTTGAAATATTCTTACAAATACATAAAAGAAGTGCTTTATACATTTAATTATTGTACACTGTTGCTTGTTATTTCACTAGAATGCCTTCCTATAAAAGCTGGGAGTTGCTGACTTCATAACCCTGCTCTGGGCCTGGCTCTGTCAGGCCGATCAGAGACTCTAGTAGATAGGCGCTCGATTCGTACTGTGGCAAATTAACAGAGCTGAACAGCTGCAGGTGGCAAAAGCTGTTTGGGTGTCTTTGTACTTTGAAGGAACTGTGCAGAGGTCCAGAGGTGTAGTCACTGTCAAAGAACTCAATGTCAGAGTCAGAGGACAGACTCAGGTCCATGTACCTGCTGGAAAAATAGTCCACAGTGGGGGAGGGAGTGTTGGGGAAGCCCTCAAGAGAGTCATTGTCAAAGAAATCTCTAGCTTGGTTTGCATTCTCATCGAGGTAATCTGTCAGTGAGGTCCTGCTCGTATTGTCTGTGAATGTGTTGGCTGCAAGTGGTCCCATACTGTCAGTAGGTGTGCTGTACGTGGCAGAGTTGCTGTTGTGCTGCATTAGTGGTTCTCCAATGTGCCTCCGTTGGCTGCACGTAGAGTAGTTATCATTTTCAGAGTCACAAATGCTGAGGGCACGTGACAACCCTTCATTAACATCAGGGAGATTCTGACTCCCATTAAGGCATCCTCCTGCCTCAGAGTCAGAGGAGGAGCTACAGGAGTCGGTCAAGTCGCTGCTGCAGCTGTTCTCCTCCACTACCAACCGCTCTGGGGTGAAATGAAAGGAAGGTGTGGCAGGCATGGTGAGAGGAAGACCATCTTCCTCCATGGTGAACCCAAAGGGGCAGCCCTTGTCCTGTGCACTCTCCACCGGATGGGCCTCTTCCTGGTCCTCATCCTGTTGAAGGTCATCTGGAAGTCTAGCCTGGTCCTCTTGGCAAAGTGTTTCATCTTGCAGTCGCCTCTCCAGTTCAAGTTTCATAATGGTGTGGAAATAATGAGTCTGCACACGTCTGGAGTTGAACTCGATGCGTCCCTGAATGTTTCCACAGCCGTCCTTGGTGCAGCCACATGGAAAGTTGATGCGGTCCTCCTGTGTGTAAAAGACAGAAGTAAAAAGAAATCAGCACTGTGGGTTCTTAAATACAATACAGAGTATTGACACCAAGACCTGAAGTTAACCATCACTGAGAAACAAGTGCAGGTAAAATGTGTTTTTTGCAAAAATCTAATAAAATACTAATAATAGTAATTAATGACATTATTATACTTTATTTTTTTCTTAAATAAACAATGATGGACAAATTATTACAATATGTATTTTTATAAAACACATTTTTGTGTAAATCTATTAAGACATTTTTCATTATATGATAGGAATGTCGGTTTTGGCTAATTGATAGTTAGCTAAATGTAATGGATAAATGGTTGTAATAGTTAAACGTTAATATTTACAGTAAATCATTAAAATATCTCTTTCACTAAAAGCAATGGAAATGGTTAACTAAAAGTAAATAGTGAAATGGCTTCAACACACATTTGGCGGACCCAAATGAGATGCTTCATCATCTCAAACTAGAATTTTACAATCAAAGTTGTCCACATTTCAGATGCAAAAATAAAACATGAAACGCATTCATATGGCAAAAGTGCAAACGCATCGAGACCAAATCAGGTATATAATTAGCCTTTATGCTGTTGGAGGTTGAATTGGTGTTTGTTTATGTAAAGTGTCGTACCTGGCACTTGATTCCTGCCAGACTGCATGCGCAGGTCTCTGGCTCACAAAAACCTTGGCAGTCACAGCCACAGGCCTCCCTGGAGATCCGCAGGGCGTGAAGCTGCCTCTTCTCCTCCCTGTCTATGCGCTTCACCCCCGCTGCCAGGAGGAGAGCCTGCCGCTGTTTGGAGGAGTACGGCTGAAGGAAACCTCCATCCTCCAGCTCTGCATCACTGATGTGGATGTCATTGTCTTCATCTGGGATCTGATCCACCGTAAGCCTGTGTGCCTCTTTCTGGTCAATGGCCCCACTGGTGATCAACTGGAATCAGCACAACATGCAAAGTAAGAAGTCTGCCGTGTAGACGAGCAATGCAACCTAATGTAGAAATGAAATGCACTCACTTTGTTTTTCAATGCCTCAAGCTTTTCTTTTCTCCGTCTTTCTCTGAGCCTCTCTCTGCGTCTGTTACGTCGCTCCTGTGCATGCTCTGCCACTGTGTATTTTTGAAAGGTGCTGTGCCTCTGCATCATGCCCAGGGTGGCCCCTCCACGACTGGGCACACTGGTGAAGCCTTGGCAGCGTGGGAAACTGAACACCATCACTTGGTCAAAGCACACGTTGTTTTGTGCACCTCCAAGCTTGGGCCTCTTCAGGATGGACCGAACTGCTGGTGTTAGAAAAAGACAGAGATCAAAAAAAGTGAGACACCGACGGGTCTAGTTCTGAGGTGAGCACATGTTGCTATCATAACAACAGTTTGTGAAACATGATCATGTCTGTCAGAGCAGTCCTGTTCTAGGCCCCTAATTATCAAGAGTACAAAAACAATCCTACATGGAGTGATGCATTTTTGGTCTTGTTTTTTAAGACTAGGAGTAAACGCAACCCAAGAGATGGCAGAAATGGCTTGATGAAAATAAGCATAATTAAAACATGATGTTTTGACAAAACCCATTACTTTTTATGTCATTTAAAGAGCCCTTAATGAGAGTGAACTAAAACCTTTATTTAATGGCAATCATGTTCCCCTGGATATCACCTGCTTAATGGCCAGGCCAAATGCCAAGGCTCAATGTGATTGAATAAGTGAAATCTAATATTAGGTTTTAATATTTTATATATTAATTAGAAATTATAATGGGGCTTTAATATATGACAAATATTTCATATTGTTGTTGTGTATTTTTAAAGACCCAATGATGTAACAGAAGTGATATTTACATGATTTTTCAATTATATTTTACCAAACTATGAGAAAAACTACAATAGGTTATGGTAATTTCTACTTTCTAAGTGTTGTAATACATTGATGTCACACTCTCTCCTAGATGTATTCCATCTCTTTGCTAAAAATCAGTGTAGGAAGCTTCATAAAGTCTTACTCTGAGAGGGTGTTTGTAGACCTAATTTAACGTTCAGCATAAATCCTCAAAAGAATTCCTGGACACTTGATAAAATTAGAACCTAAACTTTGATGCAGGCTTTTCTTCTGTAGATCTCTGAGTGGCCACTAGGTGACACACTACAGGTGCTTCACTGCGGTGGCTTGGGTCAGTAGTTTAGTTCTGTACTGTACTGTACAAGTTAAGGGGAAAAACCAAGCAAAGGATGTACTGCAGCAATGGACAGATCACCAGTAAAGAGAGAAAACAAGTAAACCAGGGTCTAACTGCTGTTCCTTGGAGGTTTACCAGAATAGACTCTTTCTGATAGTTTAGTCCTCAATAGTTTACTGATTGGTTTCAACAAATTGTCTAACCTTTACAAATAACTGGAGCTGAACTCTAGCTCCAAAAGTCAATAAACAACTGAGACCAGCTGACTAAGCTCTTCTCGGCTGCTCTGTGTGTATAAAAAGTTCTTCACTGGGGCACTAGGACTCAATTGTGACTTGGTTACATGATAACAAGCCTAAAACTGTTATACATAAGGTTTTAGGCTGCACAACAAAAGAGAGAGTATCTTGACCACTTTGTGATATCTTGATAAGACATTAGATATGACTTGTTTAAAGGGATCTTGCATTCAAATTGATTCCACAACATCCTACTGCTCAGGCAAATGATCTTCTACCCAACCGGACAGTCCGGAGGCGAGTCATTTTCACTGTGCATTATGTAGAACAGCCCTAAGCTTAGCATTTTCATATCGGGGCTGCTGCAGGCTGATAAGAGACACTCCTATAAAACACTGATGGGAAAAATAAACCCAGATAAGGAGGCTTGCATTATTTGAAAGTAGGAAAAAAAAACAGTGGTCATTGGTTTGGAGACTTACTGGGTAAACCAGTGGGGGAAGGACTGTGAGTTGGGAAATCCTGGTTGTCAGAGGGGCCGCTTTCCCCATCAGACTCCCATCCGGAAGAGGCAGGGGAGGAGAGGGAGGACGGAGGAGAGGAGGAGTAGCAGGGATTGTCATCTACCTCTGCAAACTTTCTCTTCAGGGTGCCTCTCATTGTTTGGCAGTGGGGGTTGATATGCATTCTGTGTGGACACAATGAAAAAAGGCAAGTTGGTTTAAATATGTATCACACTGTGGTACACTATTAAATGCATAGATCAAGACCCTAAGAGAGCAACAAAAAGTCATGCATTGTGTTGCTTCATCCAAAGAGCAGCACTTGTTGCAGCATTCCTAACCCAGGAACATAAGACCAGAAGTTATATAAATCAATACATTAATAATGCAATAACAATTTACTAACAAAGCAACAATGATGTGTTTCATTTTCTGTTCGAGAGAACAAGTGTACACAGTCAAATGATCCGTCTTTTGAACTGGAGGAATGAGAGGTCTTTCCTGTCTAGAGCTGCTGGTCGAGCCGGTTTCAGGGCACGAGTTTGTTTAGGCTAATTACATCTGGTGATTATCTTACAAACTCATGTTTAATGAAGTGTACAAATGTGAACTGCAATCGTACTTTCGTTTGCAAACCAGCTGAGCACAAAAAAGAAGCTCTTTTTCTTTCCCCTGCAGAGTAATTAACATTCCAATGATTCCTCATGTTTTTTGTGAAGAATACGAGGAAACAAACCATCCAATGGCTGCATGCTGAGGGCTGGGGGGTGTAGTAGCTGCTATTTATGGATGTGAACATGGAAAATAAGTCAAAACACGAGTCTATTCAGGGTTACAAACATTAGCAGGGCTGTTCAAAGGTACTGAGTAAAAGAAAAAAAAGTAAAGTAAGTTAAAGTAAAGTAAAGAAAAGCTATTATTAGTCTAGTCCAACATAGTCAGTTTGACAAGTTAAGTTAGCAGTATGTCTGTATAAGCTGTTAAGTCATTTTTGGACACAATGGGAGCCTATGACATATTGGATGGCACACTGCTATTGTTTCAATTAGGGCAGCAAAAAACAGTTATTTTTATATCTTGATTAATCGGCTTGGTCCATAAAATGTTAGAAAATACAAAAAAAACATGCACATCACAATTTCTCTATAAAGCCACATTCAAATGTCTTGTCTAGTCTGAGCAATAATATAAAACCCCAAAGTATTCTGTTTATTAGCATGGAGATCTAAGAAAACCACAAAATATTCACATTTGCAAACAGAATGTTCACTTCTAAAACGTGTACTCTTCTTCATTGCTCCAAACAAGCAGCTGACTAAGATTTAGGCGGATCTCCTATCAAGTCCCAGAGAGAGGGGAAACACTGAAAACAGAACAGCATGTGCTTTTCTTAATGAGAGAGTACACCAGGTAAAACAGTGACACTGCTACTGTTCAGAGAAAACAATTGTAAACAACCCACAGTAACAATCACTCAGTCAACAAGCAAAGGCGCTTCCGATTGTAGTAACCAAGTAGGTAAACCAGGGATGCTGTGTGTGTGTGTGTGTGTGTGTGTGTGTATATA
>NC_048418.1:6766658-6905378 GCF_013103735.1 Etheostoma cragini | reverse complement strand
ACACTTGGAGTGAGCAACTTCCTGGATTCATCAACAATAAGAGGTGTCTTGTGCCCTTACATTGTTTACACAACAGAAGCCTGTGCTGCATACAGTCAGGTGTAAAAGGATTTGGCTCAGCTGAAAAACATCTGCATGGTTTTAATAAAATGACAGTATTTCCAATTATTGCTGCATTACAGTTTTATTGCTGCCACTTGTCCCAATTATGTCACATGTATTACATCTTATAACTGACAGAGGGGAGAGACTGTTCATACGTATGCTCTGAGACCGCATCAATAGTTTAAAGGTTCAAAGCAGCAAAAGCACGTAGTGCACGTGCGCGTTACTGTGAAACAGGAATAGGGGGTGCTAAACTCAGTTCTACTGAAGTAGTTAGGAATAGGCTGGATGGCATTTTATAGTGACACTATGGGTGGAGGCGGGGCTACCACGACGCATAATACGTTCACAATACTATCGTTATTGTTTTCAGGCACTTTAAATCCCTACAGGAATGTTGCGGGAATGTTATACTGAGTTTTCATTGAGAGCTAGAGTCGTTTCCTGTTTGGCATAATAACAGTCATTAGGCAGCCGACCTCTTCACCCCTTACGGAGACACACAGCGATCATGTCAGCTACAATGACAACACTGTTCCCCCTGTCTTTACAGGAGAAACACCAGCAGCCACAGTCCCATTCAAACTAGAGCAAACTTCCTGTGCTGCCTCAGAGCTGACAGCAGACAGAGTGGAGTCCGTGTAATGATAGGAAGTTTGTTTAAACAGTACTTTAGTAAGCTGTTTGAGTCTAAATGTAACAGCCGAATTAACAGTAGGGGTTCAGAAATTTCACAGAATTAACGTTATGGGCTACGTCATTCTATAAACATAATACAAAGTGATAATAAAAAATTTAAGAAAACGAGATGGTCACAAACCAGTAATTACTGATAGAAACCCCATAGGAGTAAAACAGTGATTTTTTTTTTCTTCAGTTACTCACCACAAAGTCAAATGCAGCATAATAACCAAAAAGGCTGAAATTGACACGAAGTTATAGGTCTTGTCTGCCATCCAGCCAGCTGAGCATTGAGTGACTCTGTCTGTCTGTGAAACTAGACTGTAGTCCCAGTTTGAACCGATGGTGAGTGTGGGACTAACCAAAGAGACGACGTTTAGATAGTGATAGCAAGATAGTGCGACGCCTGGAATTTTCTCAGACGTCACACGTGCGTATTTCTATCAGGATAGCGAGCGAATCCTTCATTGTTGTACTTAGTAAGCCAATCACAAGCCAAAAGCTACATGATACTCCACCCCAGGAAACAGTACCACCGTTGTTTACTGATTCATACACAACACAAGGCTGTCAATAAACCTAGCTAAATACTGCAACTGTTACGACGTCTCAAATCAGCCGAACCTCGTTTAGACCAAAATAACCAAAGGTGATACACACTAGCTTAACGAAAGTCATTTTTTAACTTTATACCTTAGCTAATTTAAACAGTTAGCAAGTATTAGCTCGCCTGCTCGACGAAACCGGAAGCGATTGGGAGCATGAATCATCTCGCTTTCCAGAAGTCCTCTCTGTGGCTCCCTGACTGTCTTGACGCAGACGATGACACAAGCAGAGGCAGGAGACGCTCGTCACTGATGCCCACGGTTGTGTTCACAGTCCACACTGTTACAACCAGTAATGTGTGCTGGCAAATAAATAACTTATAAACCTCCAGCTGGTGATTATCAGAAGGCAATCACCCAACCTTATGAACGAGTTAGACATGTTGACTCATTTGGATTGTGGCAGCATTTTACTTGGTTCATTTCCTTATTTGATCCAATAAAACAAAAGATGTTCAGTGAATCGAGGGTGGACAAAATAATGTGAATACCCTACAGAAAAATAGGCTAAGTGAGGCTAATATTTTTCAGCTTTTGTTGAGTGTCAGAATTGTTTATTTCACTTAATTTTGGAGGCTGTAATGTTTTGTATTTCTCTCACTTTGACCTGCATTTATGTGTTCCCCTCTTGGAAAATGTAATAAACTAGATTATATTTGGTTGTCAAATTCAGTGGTACTTAAATTTCAACATTATTGTTAAGTGGTTACATTTAGAAAAATATGCATTGAGTTTCTGATAAGATTTGACTCCTCATGGCTTTTCATTTCCTCAACAGACTGTCTGGTCGTTTGTATCTGTGTAAATTACCTTTAAACCTCATGTAAAAATGGTGATCAGGGCTGTATTAAAGGTGACTCATGCAGCCAGGTATTCATCTTACATTTCTGTAACATGACTCACTGGTATTCTTCTGAGATGGTGATTTAAGTTAGCCACTCCTAAACAGGTAACTCCCTGAAGTAGAGAAGCTGTAGATGGGCAGAGTTATGGAATTGGGTGTAAAGCTTCTGCTTCTTGTAATCATGGAAAAATCCTCCTCCCTGATTTCCTGTCATACTTTATTTGGCACAGATGGCATTAGATAGAAACTGAAGTTTGTCTTTGTGTCCACGTGAAAACATGCACATGCTCATTGTGAATTAATCAAACTGTTATGCTACCGTTCTTTGGAAAAATACTGAAGGAGAAAAAGTAAAGCGACTGGATTAACATTCCACTGTCTCTTCTTTTAAAGATAATCATAGAATACTCTGGGTTCCCGAACGGGAGGAAAATAAAGCTCAAAGAGACAAACAGAGCGACAGATTAGCAGATGGACAGACGGATGAACAGAAAGGCATACAAGTCCAAAATACTCTTGAGCTTTGACCCCATGTTGATACACATCCATGTTTCAGTTTGACAAAAAACTACTAGGCTACCTGTTGGTCTAAACACTCTTGCCAGAGGAAGGACTGCTTGTTCTGTCCTCAGCATTCAGTGGAAGTGTGTTATGAGAGTGTGACCCACTTTGGCTGGGATCACTCTAGTGTATGTGTGTGTATCTTTTCCACTGACCTGCGTGGGGAGTAAACACCATAAGAGACAGGGCTGCAAGAGAGGAGGAAATTACTAGTAAAGTGAAACAGCACATAAATAACAAAGAATTGTCTAATAGATAATGCTCATTCTTGGACTGTTTGTCAATAAATGTGTAAGTATTACTAAAGTAAATGATGTGCGGTAGATTTAGCAACTTCCAGTCTGGGATACTGTGTGACATAATACACACGATCAAAGTGCTGCGCAATGCTACATAACTATTTATAGTCACGCACACTGCCTGACCAAAATACACTTGTGCCATACTGTAGGAGTTTTCTGTTCCTTTTGTGACTTTGTCATATGCTTCAGTGTGTCAGGAGATTTTCCAAGATCACACTAGTGCAGCACTACCAGAGAAGGAGATGAGTAATGGAAGAAATTAATATTTCACAGTAAGTCGCACTACAATGGTCATTTCTAGTTTAGCACAATTTACTGATATTTACTGTATTTGTTCACTTGTTACAGTGATACAGCCATCAAAGTCGAACTAACCCATGTTCCCTAACCTGATTTATTAAAAAAATCTAAATCATTTTATAAACATATCATGCAAATAACAATGAAGTCAAGGTATGTTTACATTATTCTACAGGTGCTTTCAATGTAATATCCTACGCATGACAGGTGATCCTATCTTGAATCATGGAGGACAGGGAGAGTAAACTCTAACTGTGCTTTTTTCTATGTTACATAACTTATAGTAAACCTCCATTGTGGCAGTCTCTCAGGTTGCTGCCACTGGCTCTTATGGCCCCGTTTTTCTGTCAAGATGTGCCAGCGATGGCCCACATACAGCAATATACTGATAGAGTTTGAAAAAAGCTTCAGGCATGTGAAACTGTGCCCCAATTCCTGCTTTGATTTACTCCTCTTTCACATTGAAGACCACTCTCCGTTGTCCTGGGCATAACAGGAAGTATCAGGTAGTGTCAGATTGTGTGTTGTTGCTTCCAGTCAGGTTGTGATGTGAGGTGCCAAATGGAGCCACATGCTGCCAGGAGATTGTTTTGTTTTCTCAAAATACTTCCTTGACAACAGAACTGGAGATAGATAGATAGATAGATAGATAGATAGATAGATAGATAGATAGATAGATAGATAGATAGATAGATAGATAGATAGATAGATAGATAGATAGATAGATAGTCAGGTAGAGACTCAGGGAAACACAGGCAGTAACAAAAGAAAATGAACATGATTCACTTCCTCAGAAACACATACTCCCACGTTTCCTCTTTCTGTCTTTCAGAATTGTTGATGGCTCCTCTTGTGGAAATGTCACCTACACATGAGTTGGCTCCTTTATACATGGCCTCTGATGTCATGTTTTGACAGTGGTCACCATGGTCACAAGGGCAAACGTAGCCTAGACGTTTCTATTTTAGAGCATGGTAAAGCAGTGAATCATTATGTGTGCCTTCATCATCAGCAGCAGCAGCAGCCGCAGCAGCATGACTGCTATCACCATCAACATTGTCAACATTTTTGCAGTCATTATTGTTATCACTATTTATGTCAGTGGTGTTCTTGGTTTTATACATGATGCTCTTATTCTGACTTCAGGCTAACTCATTTTGTCTTGGTATTCATGTCTGAAGCCGTTACATCAGTTTTCCAGATTTACATAAGTTCAAAGACTTCAGTGAGGTTCAAATTTTAAAGGTCCCACATTATGCTCATTTTCAGTTTCATTCTTGCATTTTGGGAAACTTCTGTATTTAGAGCCTTTAAACTCAAACCTTCATCAAAGAGACTCCAAGTTCACTTTTGGCACTCAGGAAATCAAATAAAGGCTTTGGGTAAAATTTCACAACAGGGACACCAAAAGTGATGCGTCAACTCCCGTCTTTTTGTCTGTGCTGTGGTATCAATTCAGGGGTGACACCAGAGAACTTCCTGTGACACCCTAATGGCAGGCGCTGGACTTGTGCCAAGTGAACGTCTGCATAATCCCGGGGACGGTCCAGTGCTGATAGTGTATCTCCATCACTCTGGTTACAACATCCTGGAGTCAAGGGTGCTCTCTGTGCAACATGTAGGTTGAAAAATGTACATGAGCAAGATCTATGCTTTACAATGCTTTATAAAACAGTAGATAAGTGATTTTATTAACAGAATTTTTATTTACAGCATGTCATTTTTCTTAAAAAAGGCATTTCGGTCATTGTAGCACTACATAACATCAGCTATGCATTAACACTTTAACAGTAAAGCTGCAGCCCAGTTTGCAAAGTAGGTTACAAAACTACAACTTCCAACAGCAGTGATCTTATCTCGATGCATGTGAGCAGCATGAGCTTGTAGCAGCCAAGCAGCTGTGTGATTGGGTTTGACTTTCTTCCTTCAACAATGAACCTCTTGTCAACATTAACCAGAGAGCTGTGGTGACCTTTCTTACAAACTTACAAACTGGCCTGTGTGATGCAATGTGGACCCAAAAGGCGTTTTCCCTGAAGGAATGTAGTAAAGACGGGTTTCCCCTTTACTTTTCTCTGTTTCTATTATGCATTCGCAATGACAAGTTGTGTGCATGTGCAGAGAAAGTGTTCCTGTTCTCATCTTGCCACCGCTGCCGTGGGGGCTCCTGTACTCTCTGAGTTCTTGCACAGTGTACTCTGCTGTTGGTGTTGGCTGTCACATGTGGCTCCATGTGAGGCTTTTGCAGGAACACACAGCAGCAGCAGCAGCAGGATGAAGGAGACCTGCTCTGTTCTCAGCTGTTTGCACCAGTACTGAGCTGTGTGGGGGAGACTGTCTGACTACCCTCTCCCTCCCTCCCCTACATGCTCAATCACTCACTGATTGCCTCTCTTTTCTTCCATTGCAGCTGGCAAAACACATGCATTAAAGACTGACAACACAACTGTTAAACACAGGGTGGGCTTCTCACTTGCCTCCCACTGTTACTTGTCAGGTATTCAAGTACTATTTTATAATCTATTTACATCTCTCTCTCTATACATATATATATATATATATATATATATATATATATATATATATATATATATATATATATATATATACAGTATATATATATATATATATATATATATATATAGACATAAATATCTATATATATACAGATGTTTATATAGGAATTGCTTCTCATTATGCACATACATTTACTACATATCTTTTTTACATTCAGTTTCTTCATTTCGCAATAACTGTACTCCTGTCTACCACAATTTTTTTATATTAGATTTAGATGTATACACTGTTATATGTCTTAGATTATTTATGTTTTACTTGCGTGATTTTCTGTAAATAAATTTTTAATGAGCATTGTCATGACATCCAAGGTTTATATTGCCAACGACTGCTTCTCTGTAAGTGTGTATATACGTATATAACAATACAAATCTGGAAACTTGAAAGCATTGAGACGCATTGTGAATTTGTAGGTGCATTAGAAGTTTATGAACAAAGGCAGCCCAACAATCCTTACTTATTGCAAATAGCTGCCATGTCTACATGTGCACTCACCTGTTTAACTGTTCATACAAAAGATGTTCTTTCAACAAGCAAGCAATGATGCCCTTTAACCACAGTTGTTATAGATGGAGGCAGGCATGTTGCTCTGGCTCCATCTCTTGGCTGGTAAATGATATTAAGGACAAAAACCATCAGTGGTGTGTTTTTTTCCATGAAGGAATAAATGAACCATTTTCTCCACTGGAGGTCAACAGTGTCCATGCTCATGAAAAGTCATTTGGTCAGATGAAAGAAATAAATATTTATGATGCTAAATAATTCAAATGCAACCACAAACATCCTCCAGCATGGCAAGCAAAATGTTTACACCTGCATTAACTGATTTCTTAGGGACTTGGGGGCATTGGAAACATGAGGAAAAACAACTTTTAGTTTGACATGATTTTTTAGCAAAATTATTATTTGTAAATTAGCATAAAATGTATGTACACATCCATGAATGAGCAGCAGTAGCTCATTTGCAATTGTGTTTCTGTCCACCTGACAAACGTCTAAGTCTAATATTCACTCTCCTTTTACCTCTAAGTGGCAGGTTATATAAATTGTAAATTATTTCTCATTCACACATACCCTCACACATTAATGGTAGCAAGCTAACATGAAAAGTGCAGGCCGGACCATCTGCAATTTGGGGTTCAGTGTCTTGCTCAAGGACGCTTCTAAATCCTAACCCTGCCATTAGTGAGCAACCTCTTGTTCTACATACAAAGCCATTCGTACCCTTTAGCTCCCAATGCTCCACTGAGTTCACCAGCCAGTCACTAACTTTGATGGTGTAAAGGTAGGATAAAGTGGGGTTTTAGGGCTTTTTCATTGAAAACAGTTGCCTGATGTGTCTGGAACGCTAACAAGAGTGGTGAGAGTGATTTAAAACAGTAATATTTTAGAATGGAAGACCACAACAATGAGCTAAAAGGGCCAAAAAGCTATTTAGATCTGTAGAAAACTGCAGTCAGTGATAATTATCACATGTATCACCACACACAGTCATTTTATTATTCATGGTTACGTAGCCTAACAACGCCAACTTGGAGAGTAGCTTTGGAAAATAGCTTAACATAGCTGCCCATTGCTAAATGTGAAAAAAATGGCATCAATTAATAGCTGCTTTAGGTGAGAACAAGTGTTTGAGAGTTTTATTCAATGCCTTAAAAGTGACTCAAAACATTTGGAATTATAGCCAAAATATAATAAGGGTGGGCAGTCCAAAGTAAAGAAATAAAATTGTATTGCGAGCATAGTTATCAGTTAAATGTGATGCATTTGCATTTTAGCATAAAACATAAGGTCTCAAACTATTATTTAATTCTTATTTTTATGATACTCAGATTCTATGATTTTAGAGCAGGCGAGTGCGTTGTAAACTGTTGTTGGACTACACTAGTGTATCCTTATTACAGTTAATGATTACACCATGTTGCCTACGTTGGAAAAAGGGATTATGTAAAGTTGCCTTTGACTTTTTGGTGAATGTAATTCACATGCCAATAGTCTGGTAGAACTATAACTCAGCTGACTGTCATCATGCAGTGTCAGCTTTTCATCTGCTTTGGATCATGTCCTGTATTGGCAGAGTGGCAGTAGCAACTTAACGCATTATCATCTGTTTAAAGCACAATAAGGAGAAGTGAATGAGTGTGAATCCTGCTGCAGTAACACAGTGGCAATGAGAAGCATGCAAGGTGCAGATAAAATGCTGCTGCTCTAAGGTTTGGCATGAGATACAGTAACAGAGCGGCTACGCCAGGAATTTCAGCACTGACATCTGACTGGAGCAGCTGTCATGAGAACACACACGTCTGCTCTCTGGTTTCTCAGTGTTTTTATCACTGTCATCACTGTCAAAAGCATTTAAATAACAAACTAAGAGATGAGTTTTATTTTTATGATCTGCATAATAAAAACTTGGTAACTATTGATCTGTCAGAGAAATGTATCAGGTGATGTTGGAAGATCTCATGTCCGGAAGCCAAGAATCACAAGGTGTTAAAGGACTTTGGCCACTTCTACACTGGTGTGTCTTGTGAGCTATGCTTCTAAACCACAAGACAGCCACAGATACAGAGATGCACAGGTGACTTCTGCTTCTTCTCTTCAGGTATGGGGCTGAATATATTCTTTTGATCTTGCAAACGTAGCAGCGTGACCTCATTTGCAATGGTGATTTTTGTAACTACTCTGCTTTTTAGCTTATGGATTTCTTTCCAGTGATGCACGAGTTTATAGAAAGATTCTCTGTTCAAACTTATGATGTTGTAACCTTTTTAGTTTTTTAGTTTTATTTTTTTTATTCATTTTTGTAGGGAATGTCCTTTGCAACAATTTAATCATATGTAGCACAGAGTCATACTGAGGAGTAAATTAGGGTTTGTTGGCAGGAGTTCACAAACATTAACAGAGTCGTTTGACTCTCAGTGTGACAGTTGGTTATATAATAACTCAAGTTTGGGTTAAACCTCAGCTTCTAGTCAAAATGTTTAAAGAGGAAGAAAGAGTTTATGGAGTTCATCTTTTCTGCTCTAAATGTGACAATAAGCTCCTCCAATCACATGAATCCGCATTTAATAGTCATATACTTTCTGTTGCAAATCGTTTGTAAGCATTAATACACAATTTTAATGCAATCAAAAGTTGTCACACATTTTTAACATTTCCTTATGTTAGCTGACGTTAAAGCGCCTGCAATGGAGCCATTTGGCCTGAGGAGGACCCAGTCACTGAAGAATCTTTTAGGAGCTCAGGACAGGTCATGGGTCATGCCAGCCTCCACCCGTTGGAACAGAAAGTCTGTGTCTCAGCTGGTGCAACAGTAAGTCCTGCATAATATACTGTACGTGCACATTCCCCTAATCTCTATGAACAGAAACATGTACAGTAAATGACTGCAAATTGTCGTCAGGCCGACCGCAATAAATCCTGCTTTACTTTTACACACATGAGGAATGTAAGTTGAGCATTAATCAGTAGACAGGTTCTTTCACTTTTAAGGTCTAAAAATTCCCATCTGATTCTTGGATTCAAATCAAAAGGGCTGTGGTTAATACATTTGCCACTAACTTTGTTCAAACAGTTATCAAAGCTCTGGGGACCTGAGGAGTGTTGAAAAAGAGGAGCATAAACTTCAGGTAACACATGTTTTTCTTTTCCTATTTTCATCATTATCAGGCTAACAAATGTGAAAATTAGTAAAACAACAACAACACTGCCCCAAAACAAACTGAGTTTAAATCACTGCTTCTAGGTGTCAGAAAGCTATGTGGACGCTCGGTGGAGGAGGCTGGAGAGCGACGACAATGTGTCCCTGTGGGGAACTGGAAAAAGATCTAATTTGTCCAGGAGCCACTCCATGGACTTCCTCCCTCAGAAGGAGTCTACCGGCACCAAAGCTCTGTGTGCCCTGTTTGAATCAAAGGTCACTCTGCAGCAAAACTTCAATAGCAGTCCTCGGCTCAACTTGGCTACTGACCGTAACACAGGAAGAGACTGCCCTCTGCAGGACTGGAGAAGTCACAACACCCTTTTAAAGAAAACAACCGTTCAGGTGTGATTAATACAAATGTTCATACCATTTAGTTCCTGACTGTGCTTAGCGTAGCAATACTTGATTCTTTATATCACAGAGTCAAAGCTCCAGCTTACATTTAATTTAGTACATGGTTGCAGACAATTAACAAATTAGAAATGTGACGACTGATGCCACTCTCATGTCTGTACACTAAATAAAAAGCCAGAGCCAGCAGGCAGTTAGCTTAGCTTAGCATAAACACTGGAGGCAGGGGGAAACAACTAGCCTGGCTCTATCCAAAGGTAACAACATCCACCTACCAACACCTGTAAAGCTCACCTAATTATATGTTATATCTAATTTATTTACCTGTACAAAAAAGAAATGTAAGATTAACTATTTGTGTAGATAGTTTGGGTTAGGGTTAGTTTTATAGGTGGTGGCGGGCAGACTTAAAAAAAAAAAAGAGGACATCTGATGGTCAGACATGACAGTGGTATCAAACTTCTCATCTTACTCTCAGAAAGAAAGCGCATAAACGTATTTCCCCAAAATGTCAAACTATTCTTTTAAGTTTAGCAGGCTACTTTTCCAAACAGGGCTTTTTCTTTGTTCCAACCAAAAAGATACACACTGTAGTGTGCCATGAAACCCCTGAAACCGAACACCAATAGCAGTGTTGTAACTGTTTTCATCACACAATACGTTGTTTACCCACAGAGAATCACACAGGTGGAAGGAGGAAAGACCATGAATGGACTCCCAGAGTCTTCTGAAAGAGCATCCAGATACTCACACGGTGAGCAGGGGTGCTGCATTTCACGTTTATAGACAGTGAGATCTGATAGGGGCAGATGGGGTTGGTGCCAGGGTTCCCTCAAAGACATGAGATCACTGTTGTATTTTGGTGCCACAGTTCACAGTCAGTTGTCCTCACTTTGTAGGACTTTTGACAACTGAAAAACTTAGACTGTTCTTTGAGGAAGTCAGTGTTTTTGTGTTTCTGCTGGTTCTTTGAAATATGTACGTCAGCTGAAACATCATTACAACAAAAACAGTGCTTAAGCATTCACACATCAAGTATCACATGAATCTGGACAAAGTTACCCAAGTTAAAAAAATGCCAGGATTCAGGCCTTGGGTATTTAAAGTATCACTATCTAAATCCTGACAAAGATGCGTAAACAATGACACCTGTGTTCTTTGGCCCTGGGAGTTTCAGGGAAACAGCTAAATAAAGACAAGGATGTAGCGGTGTAAACCCACAACTATGCGTTCGGCTTCAGGCTTAAGATAGGAGTGAGACTGTTGTTGATGGCTCTGACCGTGACGCAGACCTTGGCCCTCTCTGAGCCATGCCTCGGTGTCCCAGAACTGATATCGCATCAGCACAGTACTTGACACTTTAACCGTAAGATGAGTCTATGATGTTAATAAGACACAGAGAGGAATGTGAGTGGACGTAAACAGTGTTTCTTGTAGAATTTGACAAAGTTATCGCGTACTTTCTTAAACACAAATGCAAATATTTTTAAAACCTCCGTTACAAATGACATTTTAACCACAAGAAAAACCTCCTATAGTCCAGTGGTTCCGGAGACCCCCAGGGGTCCTTGAAGGTGTTCCAAGGGGTCCCCAGCTAAAAACGGAATACCTTATTTCACCAAAATGTTCACTATAATTCCATCCATAAGTAATTAATAGTACTATTTTGGTTGTGAGCTTGTATTGTAATAAAACATCTAAAAGCATGAATCCAATCAGATGGGAGGCCCTGAGGCAAAATCTTCAAAATGGGGTCTATGGTCTAATTTGTGTCCGTTTACAGATCCTTTAAGAGGAAAGATTTGGGAACCACTGCTACAGTCTACTGGCATAATCTAGTAGAATACATGCGACAATTATAAATTGAAATAGTCAACTATCAGTGTGGAAAAATAAGACCTTTAGTTTGTCTTTTTTAATCATGTCCCACCAAACAACCACCAACATATACTGCAGGTTCCACCCGTTGCCCGTTATAGTGGGTGACAATATAGCTATGGGAATGGGAGGTGTTAGGGGTGCCCCAGTCCCTCAGTGACTAACAGAGGTGATTGACTCAGCTGAGTAGCAGCAGCCGCCAGCTCACCCTCCCAAAATAGCCAAAGTCTTCCACTGGGGCGGTGGGCTCTGATAAAAATCAGCTGTCAACGAGGCCACAGGACTAAAAAGAGTTCAGTCACAGTGAACCGAGGAGCACTGACAGAGGAGACACATCACAGGGGCCTTAGGAGTCCATTATCCAGCATAGTGGAGATACACAGGGAAGTGACAAAGAACGACGCTGGATGGTATTTTAGTGAGTATCATCAGTATTAACTTAACTGAAATGGAGGAAACTGAGGCAAATGTGTAGCAAAAGTTTAAAACAAAATACTGCATAATAATGGCTGAGAAAGCTACTTAAATATATATTGCTTCTTTGCTCTGATGTGATTGATCTGTAGGACAAGTGAACATGCGTGGAGTCAGCCGTAAATACTCTTTGTATTAATTTCAGTGGAACAATCTTCAAAATATTAAGTTAAAGCAAAGTTTAATATTGTGCCAATGTGTTGATGATAAGCCACTGAGAAAACAAATGCTTCCCCAGATTAATTAAAAGGATAAAGAGTTTAGAATAAATTGTTAAATAACAAACTTTGATCCAAAAAAGAAAAGAAACTATGATGTTCTGAATACTTTCCGTCTTGCTGTTATTTTTGGCTTTATGAATAATATCAGAGGTCAAATTGAAGGGTTGTGACTAAATTGCTGACATCTTCATTAAGTCTTAAGTGGCTATCAATTTTTAGCCCTTTATCCTTAGAAATATTTGCAATAAGAGGTCAGACAACAGAATCACTCAGTCATTAGCTTTACTTCTTTCTATGGTCACAGGAGTGATGATGAATTATGAAATGAGAAGCAACACGTCTCACATAAAAGTAATAAGGAGAATAACTTGTATTACCTGTTGTAACACACAGTGGTGTGATGTGCTGTTTAGGACCAGAATGAGCAGCCTTTTGGCATGCTGGTTTTCATTACAGTCTGTGAATGTGGCAGCAATCGCCGACAGCTGACGGTGGTGAAGGTGGTGGTAGTGAAGAACAAATACCAACTGCATTTCCCCATCATTTGTACAGCTGCCAGCGGCCCAAAACGCACCCCCACATTTCTGTTCCGCTAATAGATCCTCTTCATTCCTGGAGAATGAAGAGGATCAGATCAAAGAGTTGTCAAAGGAAATTTCTTTGAAAGTGTGGGAATCACAGAGAAAGGTATCAAACGTCACTGAAGCTTTGAGTGGTTTATGATATTGTAAAAACTGGATTTCACATATCAGTGTTTTACAAGCTATTGATACAGTGTTTGTGTGTGTGAGTGTACGGCGATGATGAGTAATGAAGTTGACCACCTCAGTTGGAGATGTGAGGGCTTTAACAGGACACGCATGGCACTCGGTTGCCTCATTCTGTCTGCTCACCCATCTATGAAAATAGTTTAAATCCGGACTCGTGAGAGGCGCCAGCTTCCTGGTCCATCCTTTTGTCCAGCGAGGGCTTAGTGTTTGAAAAGGGAAGGTGTTTCAAATGTGGCCATTATTTACAGCTGGATGGCCTGTGCAGCACTCTGGGCTGTTGACCTCTAGCCATATTGTTCACAGTGCTGTTGTTGTTGAAATACTTTCTGAATTTAACACATTTTTTACTCAAACCGATCTACGGTTTTCTGCTAATTTACTGAGGACATTTCTTTTTTCAATCAATTAAAGAACGTTATTAGTTTGGAGTGAAACAACCAGGTGAACTAATGCACACCAAGTTGAGATCATGTCCATGATTTTTCATGGGGGGCAGCCAGGCGCATTCCTTTGGTCAGGTGTTGATGGTTTGATGGCAGAGAGCTCACACAAACAATGTGCAAACAATCTGTGTCACTCCAGCTGAGCAAGCAGTTGCTGTTTTTTTTTCTTCTTCTTGGGCGTCATGGTCTGTCCATGGCATGCGTGGTGGCATGTTTGGTGATAGTCTCAGGCAGTAGGCAGGCTGTGTGGTCCCATTTGACCTGTCAACTACTGTGATTAAAGCCTTTGCAAAGTCACTTGTTTGTTACAATGTTTAGTACAGTAAATACGTAGCTTCATTTAAATATTAAGTGCCCCAAGCTACTCAAAATCCCCGGGAGGATGCAATGTAGGCTGTGTTTCGCTGATGGAACAGTTTCCACAGCTAAATAGGGAGCTGCAACAGTGATAAGAGAGATGCCTACATCACTATAAATATATATAGTGTTATCAGGAAACACGTTGTTGGCACTAGACACACACACCACACTTATTCTGGGATACATCTGAGTCCTAATTTTGCAAGTATGTATAACAAATTTAAATCTATAACAAATCTGAAAAGTTTTTTTTTTTTTACTTCAGTTATTGTTATCTTAGTGAGCAAGCTATATGTAAAAAATAAATATTGTAAGTAGATATATTGGATTAATTTAGTTTTTTCTATTGCAGATGACAAATATAGTCCATCACTGACGAAGGGGGGCACGCCAACAAGACAAAGCAGAGACGGGGTTTCTATTTCCTCTTCAGTGAGAGACAGATCAGCTCTCTATCTGACAAGAGCAGCAGCTATCGACTCTACAGGAGGCTCAACACAGCCAGTGAGTTCCTGAAATGCCTTTCATTCCTTCCCACACATTGAGGTCAAGGGCTTTTATGGGACTGACCACAATGCTCTGCCTTAATGGGAGCAACTCAACATTTCCCGATACATCAAATAATGGATACTTTAAATATATAGCACATGTTTAGCACAGTGATACTATGCTTTTACAGAAAATAATGCAACTTACTCATGTTTCTAACTGATCTAAATCACATTTTATTTGTCTGTTTAACAGGAATTTGCCAGTACTCCAGGAAAAACAGTGAAAAACAGTAAGGTACTGTATAGTTCACTTTACATCCTTTAGTACAGTGTGCAGGTGCTGTTAGTATGTTAGCTGTGTAACTGTGTTCCTCTTATTTAGCTTGCATGACTAAAAACCCAGCTAACCTTTGACCCACAATTAAGAACTCAAGAAGCGACATAATAAATTAGTAACAGATAATTACAGTAACAGTTAGATAAAAGACCTTCAGAAGACTTATGTTCAGTACCATATTCTTTTCCTATGGCCTCAGCATTACAATCAACAGACAAAAAAGAGGTCATGCGTTTCAGGTTTTATGTCAATGTCAGGCTAAGGTGCCATGCCAACAACAGAAGAGGATCCGGATTTTGGACTCACTTTGTTAACGCCCCGAGGAGACCATCATCAGTACCACCATTGCAGATTTCTCTTTAAATCATAAACTGAAAATCTCAATGGGCTCAATCAATATGTGTAAACATTAAATCTAAATTAAGGACTGTAATATTGTCTGTCACATACTGACAGATGATCAATGTAGTCTGTTATGATCAAAATTCTTTATTAACAATGGTTTGAATGACTACATGTACGTGAAAGGTGCTGCTCATGGTGACAAACCTACAGATAGCTATTACCCAACTTTGAAGTTCCCCACAGCTCAATGCAGCATTTCAGCATCTTTTTGCTCAGGGTTTTTGTTTAGCATATGCAACTTTACTATTTTGGTTCAGTCACATTGCTCCATGTCTTCAGCTGCTGCAGCCAGATAATTCTAGCAAAAAAAGAGCTAATAACCCTGTATACCTGCCCAGCAGTAAACATTTAGCAACCAGCTGGTGAACAAAGTGAAGCATTTAGTGGCCAAAATAATATCATGTAAAGCTCGTATAATGAAGATTTATATGTACAAAGGCAGACATTTAGTTATTAATGTAACTTATTGCACTTGCAGTATAGATTAGGTTTCTGTGTGATATCTGCTTACTAATAGATGTGAAGTGTTTTGTTAACCCTGGTGTGACAGAGGATGGTTTGCTGTGAAAAACCTTAAGCGAGCATTGACAAAGGTAAATATGCTTAACTTGCTAAAATGCATGCCATCTAATCTTTGCACGCCGTAACTAATATTGTTTTATACTATTGAAATCTGACCATTTTAATCCTGTCTTTTTTTAAAGATGGCTGAAGCAGCCAGCAAAATCACAGTTTCACAATCATCTCATGATGAAGACAACCTGCCACTCCCCCCACCTCCTCCTGTACCACCTAGACCCCTTGACTATGAAGGGCCTTCAGCATTAAGTAGCCTGCCCCTGCCTCCACCAAAAGAAACCTTTTCAACGTTGTACCAGCAACGGCAGAAGAGTGAGCTAAAGAGGCTCTTTAAACATATCCACCCAGACCTGAGGGCAAGTCTCGATGACGTTGTGGACGATGAGATATTTAAGGCAGTACAGTCAGAAAACACTCAGGCAGCAGACGCAGCTTATCCGTGTGAAGTGCAGTCTATGAGGTGGATCTTTGAGAATTGGACTCTGGACAATATTGGGGATCCTCATGCAACCAAGAAGCTGCTGGATGATGAGGAGTTAAAATGCGGAAACGTCAGAGGCACCTCCTCTATGTTTGAGCACTTTGACAGCACCCAACAAATGTCTGCTAATAGACAGACCTCTGTCAAAGGGGATGTGAGGACATCAACATGGCTATTTGAGTCCCAGCCCTTAGATTCTCTAAATAAATCAAAGAGAGAAGAGGGGGAATTGGTTGAAGCAGTGCTGAAAGAACCCATCCAGCCAGGAAATGTGTCAGGGGCTCGGCTGCTTTTTGAGTCTAAACCGTTGAGTGACTTAGGACGCTGCAACTCCATAGAAGGCCATAGCTTCCTCAAACTGAGATCTGAGCTTCAAGAGCAGAAAGGAGACGTTCAGAAGACTGTAAAACTCTTCCAGACACAACCTTGCTGTGCTATTAGTGACAATAGTGGCAATATACATGAGATTAAATCCATCTGCAGGGAGGAGATCAACAGCAGCAACATCAGTACTGCCCGTTGGCTTTTTGAAACACAGCCTTTGGACCTGAATAACAAGGGAACTGATGGTGTGAAAATAATTCGGGGTATATCTCTGGAAGAGGGGCACAGAGGAGGAGTTGGCCAGAAGAGGTGGATGTTTGAAACTCAGTCATTTGAAACAATACAAGAGGCTGTGGGAGTAGACAAGTTTGAAGGAACGGTGGTTGAATGTACAGAAGAGGCCGATGTTGAGAACAAGAGGAAGCTCTTTGAGACGCATTCCTTGGCAACACTAAAAGGGGACTCTGTAGAAAAGCCTTTGGAAAAAGAAGGCATTATTGCAGGAGATGTCAAGACTTCTCTATGGCTGTTTGAAACCCAGCCCATGGAGACCCTTAGTGATAGCTATGAAGTTGGGCGTTTGAAGAAAGTTACCCTTTCAGCTGACGAACAAGGAGAAGTAAAAGGCAAAAAACTAATATTTGAGAGTAGCAGTATTCAAAAGAACACCTCATTCAAGGAACAAGCAATTGAAAAGGGTGATGTTAAGGGATTCAAACATCTTTTTGAAACAATTCCTCTGAGCAAAATTGCTCATTCTGATGAAGAGCTTATTGTGGAGGAAAAAGCCGTTGCAGCAGGAAACGTAAAAGGTAACAAAGAAATGTTTGAGACTCCTTTATATGCAATTAAGGACAGCTCTGGCTGCCTCCATACAGTTACAACTGTCAGCCGAGAAGAATTCATCAAGGGGAAGGTCCAAAACTATAAGTGGATGTTTGAGACCAAGCCTTTAGACAAACTTGTAGAAGGAAAAGTAAATGTTGAGGTAATCAAAGGCATCACCAGACAGGAGGACACAATGGGCGATGTCAAGATGGCAAAGTGGCTTTTTGAAACCCAGACAATAGATGGGATACACTGCAAGTTCAACCAAACAGAGCAGGATGCTTCTGTAGAAGAGGAGCATCGTAAAGGTGATGTCAAGAACTGTAAATGGTTATTTGAGACACAACCAATGGACATTTTGTATGACAAATCAGAAAAGGTAAATGATAAAGAAGCCATTGACAATATCAATGTCAAGTCCATTACTTGGCTTTTTGAATCGCAGCCTCTAGACAGCATCAAAGATGGTGAGGAGTACAATCTGAAGCTGTGCGACACCATTCAGGATTCTGTCAAGTTGGAGGTTGGTGTTCAAACAGTCAGACATGTTTTTGAAACAGAAACCTTAGATAGAACAAGAAAGGATGCAAATTCTGAACATGATGTGAGAAGTGTCAGTCAGGTCAACTTTCAGTCTGGAGATGTCTCACGAGTCAAAGAACTTTTTGAATCTCAGTCCCTTGATGCAATAGGATCAGAAATGGTGACATCTGATGAACAGAACCAAGACAAACACCTTGAAAAAGGTTCTGTACACAAATTTACTTGGATGTTTGAAAATTGTCCCATGAACCAAATTAATAAGGACAATGAGGATGCAAACATGCAACAAGTCAGTGGTGCAGAAAGTGGTGATGTTCACAACAAAAAGTTTATATTTGAAACCTCCACACTGGACAAGATCCACAACCAACCCCTTGAACAGAGTTCAGACTCTGTGGAACAGCCTGCGAGCAATGTTGACGTCAAGTCGAGCACCATGATGTTTGAGTCCCTGCCACTGTACGCCATCAGAGACAAAGAGGGCCAGTTTCATGAAGTCACAACAGTGAAAAAAGAGGAGGTGATGACTGGCGATGTAAGAGGAGCAAGGTGGATGTTTGAGACAAAACCCCTTGACGCCATCAAGGCAGAGAATGAAGTTTACGTGATCCGAGCTGTTACCCAAGAAGATGTCAAGAAAGGAGATGTCAAATCAGCCAGATGGAAATTTGAGACACAACCTTTGGACTCCCTTACCAGCCGAGATGAGACCTCTGTCAGGGTCATTGAAGACTTGGGAAGCTGTAATGTGCAACTCAATAAACAGATATTTGAATCTGATCAATCATCCAAGAAGTTCATGCGAATGGTTAGTGTCACTGATGTCCAGCATGGTGATGTCAGGACCTCTACCTGGCTCTTTGAGAATCAAACTATTGACAGTTTGAAAGGGGAACCTCAGGAGCAAGGTCTGGTAAAAACAGTCCACAGAGAAGACAGCCAAAAAGGAGATGTGAAACGCTGCACTTGGCTATTTGAATCACAGCCCCTGGACAAGATCAAGGAGCCCGAGGATACCTCAGTGCAAGCTGCTGAGGAGGAAATACCAACATCTGATGTGAAGTGCACTACCTGGCTCTTTGAGACCACTCCGCTGGACAAAATCACTGCCAACAGTGTAGCTGACACCCTGTCCTATCTTTACCAAATGACTTTTGTTCACTCAAGCGGCATCATAATAGAAGCAAATGAAAGTAGAAATGTTAACATGGCAAAATATCTGCTTGAAAGCAATGGTGTGCAAATACAGAATGAAGAGGTTGTTGGGGGAAACATCAGGAACATCATGTTACAACTCTTACTCAAACCAACCCTAAAGCCCCAAATAAGTATACTTAGAGAAGTGGAGAAGGGTAACGTGAATACCACAGTAGTAGAACTTCCAGTCTACCAGTCAGCCACAACTGTCAATCTCGAGAGGGATCAAAGAATGCAAAACATTGCCCAGATGATTGATGAATTGCTTGCCGAAGATAATGATTTGAAAAAAGGAATCCTAATGCAAGAGACTGCAGGGGGGCAAGCAGAGATGTCAGTTTATTCACTCATCTGCAATTCTGAAACCAAAACCGAGAGTCACGTTATAGAGAAGGGAGACATAAAGTCTACGATTGGAAATCTGTTAGCTTCTGCCAATAGTCAGAGGACTGCAGCGTCATGTAGAGTGGATGAAAATGAAAAGGGAAACGTGAATCTCTACAAAAGTTGCATTGAGAAAGGAGACTTGCACTTTCTAAAAAGTCTACATACTGAGCCAACAGGAGATGAAGTTGATAACCACCTTCTGGCTGAGGAGCACATTGAAATAGTTCAGGGGGATGTGAAGGAAGCAAAGAGAAGTCTCCGTCGGCAAAAAGAGCAGGTAGAGAGAACCATTTCTGATGTATTACCAGGGGATGTAAAGAACACCAAAAAAGTGTTTTCATCTGAGTACTCTCTCGGTGTTGAAAACTGCGCTCCAAAGGAAGAAATAATCCCTGGGGATATCTTGACAGCAAAACAACAACTTGCAGTAAAGCAACCTGTCATTGTGGAAAAAGAGGAAATCATGGCAGGGGACATCAAGGCAACAATGCAGTCATTAGAACGCGCAAAGCAACAGAGCATGTGTGTGGAGCGGGAGATCATTACACCTGGAACTATCTATGACATGAACTTGTCAGGTCCTGAAATAGAAGGCAGCCAAGCACAAAAAGAGGTCATTATATCCGGAGATGTGAAAGCGGCTAAAAAGTCCCTGGAAATGGCAAAGCAGCAAAGCCTGCAAGTGGAGCGCGAAGTCATTGTCCCTGGAAAAATATACAACCTGAACGTCACAGCACAAGAGGAAAGCTCCTCTACAGTGGTGCAATCTACATGTTCGTCTTCCTCCAGATGCCAGCAAATCAAGACTTCTCCAAAGGTCAGTGATGCAGATAAAGATAAGGAAAGCGATGTTTCCTTTGAGGCTTGTCAAAAAAATGCAGTTATAGTCAGTAATTGTGCACCAGAATCACTGCCACCTTTTGTAAACTGTGAGTGTAATGGTCAGACAACAGAAGATGAGACAGAAGAAGTTACCAAAGGAGACGTAAGGGCAGCTATTAAGTCTCTGCACAGTGCATCAACAGAGCAGAAGCTCCTAGATAAAGAAGATATTGTAAGAGGTAATGTCCAATTGGCTTTGCAGTCTCTTGAGAAGTCTAGCGTGAACGTATCCAAAGGAGACTATAAAGCTGCAATGATATACAGGAATTCAGGGAAGGCTTGTTCAGGGAGGAGCAAGACTGTTCACAAGCAGTGTGTTGTGGTGTCTATGCCTCCATCTGACACAAAATTGTCTCCTTCAATTTCAGTAACGTGTGAAGGACAACCATCCATTACAACACCCAACTTTGTAGCAAATGGAAACACTAAATCATCCAACTCTGTGAGTGTAACTCCACCTCCACTTCCCCAAAAGACAAGCGAGAAAACACAGGAGCAGAAGCCAGCTTTACCGCCAAAGCCAAAATGGATGAAATCAGAAGTTGTAAAAAAACAGAATACTTTAGCTGCTTCTGAAGTTGCTTGCACCATTAAAGACAACATAAAAAGCACAGGGATTCCTCCCAAACAAAGCCAACCATTCCCTGGGTCCTCTCAAGATAATCAACAAGAGACCACAACACATGACATAATCCGTAAAGAGATCTTGCATGAAACATCCCACCAAAACTGTCTTGAAATATCCCAAGACTCAAATCAAACAAGTGAATGTGTACCATCAAACTTAAAGGCTCAGGAAACTAAGGAGAAAAAGAAAACGCTTACAGAGAGCAAATCAGGCTGCCCAGAAATGATGTTGAACATCACTAAAGTTGAAATGGAGAGAAATGTAATACAGAAAATCAATGCAGCCAAAGAGATACAAATGTGCATGCAGAATTATGCAGAAGACACTGAACATGAAATGAGCTTGAGCTTGCAGGATGCTCTACAGAACTTTGAAAGAAAGGAAAATGAGACTCTAGACAAAAGAGAACCTCTGTTGTCTAAGAAGGTACAAGTGATAAATGATAATAGTAGATACCATAAACAAACCAAGAAAACCACTGCTCAACAACACAAATCCCCTCCCAAGAAAGAACACAGCATTAATGAGCAAACTTCAAAGACCAAGACCAATGAAAAGCAACCCAAACTCCATGATAAAGTTGTTTTAAGAGAGAAGAAAGTGAAGGAGACCGATGATGAAAGACGACAGAGGCTTTCTGTCCACAAGGAGGAGATCATGAAGGGAAACGTGAAAGCGGCCATGGAAATCTTTGAAAATTTGAAGAAACGAGAGGAACTTAAAGAAATCCTGTCTCAAGTGCGAGAGATAGAGGGAGAGACCAGCAGTGTAGACGTTAGCTCCTTTAAGACGTTATACGAGACTGTCCCTGCTTGGATGGTTACACCAAGTGGAAATGCAAAGCAAAGAAAAATGGAGGAAAAGAAAGTTGAGGTAGAGACACAGGATGATGATCTAGAAAGCGTTTCCTCAGTTGAGACTGCATTTGAAGATCTGGAAAAGGCAAGCAAGGAAATAATGAATCTGAAGGAACAAACGTTGGCAAAACTTCTTGACATTGAAGAGGCAATTAAAAAGGCTCTGTACTCCGTCTCCAATCTGAAGTCTGAGGCTGACATTGCAGGGTTGTCAGGACTATTTGATGAATCTTTGAAATCTGAGCAAAACCTTCAACCCACCAACAACATCAGGAAGATAAGTATTGTGTCTAGCAAGGCCAAGTCAGTTCAAATCAAAGAGGGATCTGATGTGAATGTTCAAACAGTTTTAGATTCAAGTCCTTCTAAACAGGAAGTGTGCAAACAAGTCCACAACAAGCCCCTCATCAGACAGTCCTCTTCCCAGTCTTCCCCGTCATTCATCTCCATTCACTCAGCTGCTAGAAAGCCTGCCGAACAACCAAAGTTGTCCATGTCAACATTTCATCCAAAAACAGAAGGTAATTCTCAAAGTTGCCATGATGCAAAAAGTGATTTGGAACAGGAGCCTTCTGCTGCTGCTGAATCATCAAAGAATGGTCTCAGTCCTGCACAACGCAAGGTCAGTGTGCTCGAGGTGAAAACTGTTCCAGAGCAACCAGCAGGAATAGTTGGCACAAAAACTGTCAGTGAAACATACGAAGAGACCGATGGCTTCGGCAATGTATTTGTTTCTTCTGTGACTTCAACATTTGTCACCAAACAGTCTGACAGTAAATCATCAGCACTCTTTGAAGTTGTCGGGAGTCCAGCCAGATACGAAGTCATGACATCCCCATTAATTCGAAGATCTGGTCGCACTTTTGAAGATAAAGTGTTGAGCAACACCAACCAGGATGGAACGGTGTTTGTAACATTTAGCCAACCAAAGGAAAAGCCCTAAACAAGACAAGTGTGTTTCCCCACTTCTTCAGTATTAGGAAAGCAGTTACTCCATCTGTGTATTTATAATACGTTTTTATGAAAAGGTTTTGTTAGTACTTTTGATTTAAAAAGGTTGTCTTATAGATTTTATACTGTAACCACATGATGAAGTGTTAAATTCTTGTATTAAAGCTAAGCATACAGTTGATACTGTATGATTTGTTGTGTAAATTGTCAATTAAATAACAGTTTAAAAGATGTGATTGTAAAAAAGTGATTCTTTGTACGTGTCCCACATTGTTATTGCATAACTTTTAAAACCTATAGTGAATTAAATTCATTCAAAAGTTATCATGTCAACAAATATTGATTAGGCTACATTAAATGTCACTAAGCTGATGCTTTTATCCTAAGAAACTTACAATTGCTATAAATGTCATGATGTCATATGTGTCTGGAGCAACTAGGGTTTATGTGTCTTGCTCAGGGAAACATTGGTTGATGTATTGCAGTGGGATTCAAACCCCGGTCTCCCACATCAAAGGCATGTGTCATAGCCACTGCTCCACCCCCACCCAACATTGACGCTGTAATGCAGGCAGTTTAGCTCACAATCAAAGAATTTACAAAATGGTCACCTCCTTATACATATTTTCTAAATGATTCTAGCAATAGAGAAAAGTAAGTTTTTATAAAGGAATAGTTTTACATTTTGGCAAATACACTTTTTTTTTCTGGAGGAGAGTAAGAAGATCCATATCACTTTCATATTTGTTGCCTTAATATAAGCCAGCGGCAGCCTAGCTCACCTTACAACAAAGACTAAAAACAAGAGGAAACAAATAAGAGGCTCTTTTTGAAGATACCAAAATTCACCTACCTACCACCACCTCTGAAGCTCAGTAATAAGCATGATACATCTTGTTTGTTTAAAACCCCAATTTTCCATTTTACGGGGGGATATGTGCTGGACTACTTTGTGGCTGGGAAAATTTGTTAAGCAACAAGACTCCAGGAAGTTACTTATTTCCTTAAATGTCAAACCATTCCTTATGGTAGCAAAATAAATTTTCTTAAAATGTAGACGGAAAAATCTCCCACCCAATGATAGCTGCTATTGTGTGTTTTTATCACGACATTGTCTGAATTTGAAGTTTTAAATCTGAACTGACAAAAAAAGTGTCACTATAAGGGCAGATCCAGCACTCCAGTAGACCCAGGACATGGGTAGTGTAGCTCAGCTTGGGGTCAAACACTAGAGGCAGGTCAAATCAGCCCCATCAAAAGACAAATATCCCTTAAACTATAATAAATCAATCCAATACAGACCTAATGTAGGATAAATAAAAATATGACAATAAAGGCCAAATGAGATGAAATGTTTAACGTAAAATACCTTGACCTGAATCTGTTTTATCATCGTAGTTCGGGTCATCTACCAAAGATACGTGTTCCGCCTGTTTGACACCTGTCTATCCGATGGAAAAAATGGTGGCCAATAAACTTATCCTGCACAACAACTGTTTCTGCTGTAAACACTGTAAGAAGAAGCTCAGGTAAGATATTTTGCACATGTATGATAAAATTATTTACCGTTGCAAAAAAGGATATTCAATCTAATCAATACTACAAATAACTAGACAGAAAATTTAAATCATAATTGGCAAAAGTTTTTTTAAATTACATGATTATGAATCATTGACTAATTTACAGGTGATCTAGCACAAATAACAAATCAAATGACAATAAACAAAATTTGATTTGAATTTGTTGATTTATATTACAAAAGACTTTGTTTCACTTATTGCAGCATCCACAACCATTCATCTCTCTATGGAGAGTTCTACTGCATTTCTCACTACCAACAGCTTTTTAAAAGATCAGGAAATTATGATGAGGGATTTGGCCGAAAGCAACATAAGGACCGCTGGCTTCAGAAAAAGAAAGGCATGAATGAGCCAGATGCTGCGCCTAATCCCAAACTGACAAAAAACAACACATCTGATGGCTCTGGAGAGTCCTCTGCTGGTGTGTTTGTTAAAAAGTCCTCTGCAAGAGACATGGGACATACCAGTAGTGCTGACATCAAGGGCAAACTAAAAATGAGCTGGCCACCAGAGAAGAAGAATCCTGGGATTAATCCAGCACAGCAAACATATGTGAAAAATAAAATATCTGACATTGGCAAGGCATCTTCTACTTCAGAGCATTACAAAAGTGACAACAACCAATTAAAGATTAACCATAGTGGAGAAATGAAAGATAAAGTGAAGACGTTGTCAAGCTCCTTTGTTTTAGGGGTCAAGAAAAAATCTCAGACAACAGTTTATAACTCATCTGACAAGTTGTCCTCAAACAAACAAGAAACGAAATGCAGGAGTGAAGCAACCAAAGACAACATCTTCCCGACAGTGCTCAGCTTTTCTTTGCCCTCCGTAGAAAAAGGTCTTACTGTCACACACCAGAAAACTGGACAGAAAAATGTGGCTTCCACCACAAAAACAAACTACAATCCAACATCTAACAGGCTAGACGCTCATCCAAATAAAGCTAGGAAGTATGTGCGGTTTGCTCCACATGTTGATGTAGCTCAGTATGACCTGTCCTCTCAACTAACCACAGAGGCCAAAGGTCAAGAGCAGAGTATCCCACTTTCAGACCAAACTGAACAAAGCAAAGTGAATGAATCCCAGGATGTCAAAAATGTCAGTGACATAAACAACTTTGATCACTTGTCATTTGAGTCAAGTAAAGAAGAACAGAGTGAACCTGAGTTGAATTTTGAAATACCTGAATATAAATGCCATGGAGAAACAAGCAGTGTGTCAAACCAAGAGCCTGATAATGATATGGATAGCAGTCAAGAGGTCCCAGAGAATGATGTCAATGTTCTGAATGGAGTTGTGGAAAGGGTTGAAGAATCAATGGATACTCAGAGTTTCACTGAAACTTTTAATTCAACTCAAGATGTGAAACACCAAGAGCCATCTGAGATATCACAAGTCATACCAAAAAATTCCATCATCCTGTGTGAATCAGAAAGACCAAGTACTCCACACAGCCCTGCAGAACACATGGCAGAAGAAGAGTCCAGTCTTGAGAGGAATAAAATTCAATTTGATGAGACAGCAGAGGACCAAGAAAGTGGCATGTGTCAGAAGAAGCCTCTTGCGAGGGCAAATTCTTTGACGGGTTCTGCAAAGCAGGCTGAGAAGACAAAAGTCAAACTGGGATCATGGTCCAAAGGAAAAAGTCCTTTGTCAAAACTCTTCACAGCAGTTGGAAATGACAAAACAAACAAGGTTGAACCAAAAGATGCCAAAAAAGCAGATGTCAAACCCATTGGTGGACTCTTAGGAAGACTGTTTCAGTCATCCTCGGAGAAGGCTGAGAACATCCCAAAATCAGCTGCGCGAGATATAAAAAATGACAAAACACATGATGATGACAAAAAGACAGAGGAGGTAAAGGAGGCCGTTACAAAAGAGATGCAAAAGGAGGGTGAAGTGTCTCAAGTTCCACCTCAGGAACAAGAGGCTTGGGAGCTCATAAAGGAAAAGTCCCATTCTGCTGAGCCCAACACAATGGAGACTAACATGAGTGAGGTTGAAAGCAAACCCACAGATGACCTAACAGCTCCAGAGCAAACTGATGATCAAGAAATAAATTCCCAAAGCAGTGGCCTGTCTGTAACTGAACCTGAAAAAGCTGACTCTGAAGATCTTCCCATTACTGTGCAATCAGTGAATCAAGCATCTCAGGAGTCAACCAATCGTATAATAAATGAGAAAAGTGGTGAAGAAATTTTGAGTGCTCCATTTGATGAGGATATTTTTGGGGACAATGTCAATTCAGCCCCTGTTGACCCACTGACCATTCAGATAAATACTGATGAATTTGTTCACAAGCCAAATGAGCAGCTTGATGCATCGGATGCAGGAAGAAGAGACGTGTGCAGCGGAGATTCCTCTAATGTTTTTGATGCAGACATTTTTGTGAACAGCCCCAGTGATACATTTTTATCTTCTTTCAGTGAGACAGTTTTGACTGAAGCTTCTCTCCCTGATCCTTTTAGCCTGCTTGACACTCCACCAATATCAACTGGGAATGACGTAATGCTTGGCCTGACAGATCAACTTGTTGTCCCTGATTTTGCACCCGTAAACCAAGATGAGGATCAAACCTCAAGTCTTTTCGGGACAAACAGCCAGACAAGTGAGCACGGTGCAGACCTTGACATATTTGGCTTAAACGTCATTCTGCCCCCTACTGTTAATGTGCCTCACCAAGGTGGAGCTGACAATTCTTCAGACCAAATGTCTGTCATTCCTGATGACATCTTTGGAATAAGTGATGTGTTTAAAGTGCTGCCATCCACGCCAGCTACTTCTAACTCCCTGAATGATTTCCTGGGTTCAGAAACATCTTCTACAGCCGCTTCTTCAGCTCAGACTGATTTTTTTGTTGATGACATATTTGCATCAGAACCACAGCTGCTGCCAGTGTCTGAGCCAAATGATGTAAATGTAACAGTGGATAGTCGTTTGGTGTCTGACAATAGCACTGAGCAGTCGGCAGAAAATGCTGTCACAAAGAGCAGCTGGATGGATGATTTGCTTGGGTAAAAGCAGAACTATGTTTAAGTGATTGAATACAAAAAGATGGAATGTACAATATCATATTAAGATGTTTTTTAAAAAGCACTTTTTGGGTGCATGGATATGATTACTACTTTACATTTAATTAGTTAAAAACACAACTAATGTTGATTTCTTTCACTAGTGCATTTTAATTAGAAATCTGTATCAAACACAATTCCAAGTTTGTGTGGTAAATCCAGTGTGTGTTACCGTTTACATTAAAGATGTAAAATCAATGCATTTTTTGACATTATATGATTTGATTTTCTTTCATATGTTCACATGAAGAGAAGCAAATGTTTTAAATTAAGTTTTCATGAATAAATAGTTAAGAAAATTAAAGAATCATGAGTAATGACTAGGTATAATGTGACTGAAATATATGTATGCATTTTGACAATAAAACTGTAAATATTCTGATATGAAAATGCTTCTGAAAATGAGTTATGAATGTACATTTTTGCATTAATAATAATGGTGCCTTCAAACCTGTTCAGTTAAAACAAACCCTGATGTGTTTGACCGGTTCACTCTGGTTCGTTTGTGGGGTCAAAGCCAATGGACCAATCATAGTATCTCTGAGTTGTCCTCCTCTCTTTAAAATGGACTGTTGTTCTTTACTGCTTTAGTTAAGGGTTTTCCACATTACCATTTACCTCATTGCAGATAGTTTCCATTTTATTTGCAGAAATTTCAGATTTTCACTGCTAAGACTTTTGCCCTCCCCCAAATACAATTAGAGGTTAATAGTATTTGGTTTGTGCCTCTCAAAAGGATAAAAAAATTACATTTGAGAAACTCAAAATAAAATCATTTACAGCAAGTTTATTTTCCCACAATGTGCTTTTTGTGTTGAAAAATCCACAGATCACACTGTTAAGAGTTTTTATTGAGTGTGACGGCAATAATATTTCAGTAAAAAGTAGATCTCAAAAATCAGTTTTTAATTGAAGTACCATGTTACTGTATTAGTTTAAGGTAAAAACTGACGGATTGACTGAAAATATAAAGTTTGTCCTGAGCGATGGCAAGAGATAAAGCCAGTGTGTCATTAAAAGGGTTTCTTACCTTGTGAATGTTGTCAGTAACTTTGCCATCAGCTGATCACATTTTGAGTTATCTGACAACACCACCACCAATGGAGTGTTAAGTAATATAAGTATTTTGGTATATTTGATTTGCGCAGGCTTGTTTGATTCACGTTGATTCTTCAGTGTTGTCTCATACAGTTAACCAACCTTGAATTTGTTAGCTAACATCCCTAACCCTGCCAAGAATTATGCAGCCCCAAAACTAATATAATATTAAAGGGAAAACAATGAATACATAAATAAACACATAAATAATATTGGTTAAACGTATGTTAAACTATTGAAATGGACTGTAAAAGAATTAAATTGCTAAATGATTAAAAAAAATATTAGTATTATTAATTTTGTATTATTATTGTGGCCCTTGATGAAGGCGAGAGTTGTTGCCAAGGTGCTATAGCCAACTTTGTTAGCGCTAGCTGGCTAAAGTGCTTTAATAGAAGCTTAACTGTCACAAGAGTTTACAGGAATGCTACAGTATTAGGCTAGAGGTATTGCAACGTTATATTGTAGTTTAATATTATCTACATTGACTTGTTTATCATACAAGTTTGTTGTTTCTCAGTTATCTAAAACAAGTCTTTTAGTTTAGCTAACTAGCTAACTACCACACTGACCTCTATTGCTGCACTGCAGTAAGTAAAAGCTTGTATTTTATGGTGAGACAAGATGAATGATTAAATGTGTATAATTGAGTTTAAATGTGTACCAAGAAAAAAATAGGGAAATAATCATAAATAAAACAAGATAGTCCAAAGCAAATAGAAGAGTTAGTTACTAAATTGTCTCTGGCTGTGGTCACATGAAGATAACAGCTTGTGAATGTGCATCATGAATCAACAGTTAAACCGACTTAACAAAAACTTATCAAAAAAATTTGAGATCGAGAATACTGTACCTAATATGACAACATTCAGTCAAAAACTTTCATAGCCAGTTCCTATAATGAACTGGGATGCCAAATATGAAAAAAAAGTTGGGAGATAATGTAGTTGTTATAGTAAATATGAGAATCACAATGACTGGAATCCGAGCTGCTCGTTTACGACCAAACCCGGAACAGATAAAACCCTCAGGTCACTGACATAACCTTCTCTTTTGTAATGGATATTGATTGAAGAACACATTATGTACAATTTTAAGTAGGTTGACACAATTCACAAAAAGGTCCAAATAAGAGACAACCAACAAGAAAGCTGGCCAACACTGTCTGTGCCACTTCCAAGTAGATCAAACTGTAGAATATTAAACCAAATGGTTAATGGAGAATTTTATGAACATGATTTAAAAACTGTATTATAAAATGACTACGAGACAGACCTATCACTTCACATCAGTGACTAAGTTTTTGAACCACTGCTTGGCAACAAGGACAAGATCTTGGATGAGCTATTATGTAGCTGTAGCTTTACACAGTTCATTTACTAGCAGTATTTTGCATCCTGGTGTTATAATCAAGCACAATTTTTAACAGTAAAACTACACCTTGTGTTAGATTACATTTTTAAAAATAGATAGTAGTAATAGTAAGTGGTATTCGATAGTTGGCATATCATAAAGCAATACCGGCTTGTTTTCAGGGCGGCTGCAAGTCACAACTTAACTTTTTGGAAAATGTAGTTGTGATGACAGAAAACCAACACATCCTCCTGTAACTTCATCTGTGGACTCTCACCACTGCTCTGTTTACATTCCAGATCAGTTTATGCATTGAGGTACATTCTGCTGCTGCATGATCATCCCTACCTTTCTTAGTTCCTCACTAATTCCTGTGAAGAACATATTTCATATTTCTTTCAAACAGCCATTAAGCTATAATTCAATGCTAGTATAGCCCAATAATAAACATTGGTAGTGATTGTAGGTCCATGGAGTTGCTGACTGCTGTTTATTTAAATAACAAGTCAGAAGTATGTTCTCTTTCTGTGTTTTATTTTTCCCACTCAACAGTAATGACAGCAGTAAAGAAGATCTACATTAGGTCAGTACATGAGCAAACACAATGGATGACTCAGCAACAAGAAGGTCAAAATACACACAACGAAAACATCTGTAATTCCAGCTAAAGTTTGGTGGATTTTCTGCTGTTGTGTTCGACCAAGTTGGAGTCATTTCTCGTCATTTTGGTGGTCATTTTGCTAGAATGAAACGGAAGACAACATTAAGAGACCTTCACCTGTTTGACTTTTTTGTAAAAAAATATTCTATCTTTATACTATTCACTACCAGTATGAATGGATTTTCAAAGAACTAAAAGTAAAACGACGAGTTGCAAATTGTCAAATTGTAATTTTTTGCATTTTGGTTTATGTATGGATAAAACATACAAGATTTAACATGTTGGGGAGGGCAAGCTTGGCAAATGCAGTTCTAATGTGGATGTATGCCCCTGGTTGGTCTTTAAGTAGTCTATATCCTTCACATTCCAATTCCGGGATTGCTCCGGTGCCGCAGGAAATTCTGCCGGCTGCACTTCTTTTTGCCGATGTCCGTTACCTTCCGCTTTACTTGTGATGGAATTTTAAACTCCTGTGGATTTATGTGAACTATGGTTGACTGCTCCTCAGATCTCTGCATGGTAAATTGAGACAGCTAGCTAGACTTTCAAATCTGAGTATTCTCTTGCATAAATGTTTTGCAATGGCTCCGTGCGGAGCATACAGCCGCCCAAGATGATTGGGATCGGTTTAAAGAAATGCCAATAAACGTTTTTCTCCCATCCTGGAATGCTGTGTACTAGCCAGACCCTCCTCCGCTCCGCAGCGTGTGGATGGTTCTGACAAAGCGAGACTTGCCTGTAACTGACCCCCAAGCAAAAATTGCCACAATTCCTCAGTAAATCTGACAGCTTTCTTACCTAATGCCCTCAGTTTCATTAGTTGAATCAGGAAGCTCTTTTCTCCTGGTCTCAGGAAGCAGGAAGACGAGAGCTCCACTGGTCAGTGTAAGGCTGCTGAAGACTACGATGGGTATGAACCAGTGGTATACGGCCAACATGTTGAGCAACGGAGACAGCATGCCTGCTCCTCTATAGGCTATAGAGCCCAAGCCAACAGCTGTTTGCCTGAAAAAGTGGAGTTCACTTTCAAATATCTTCTAAATGTAGAACATCTGAAATGCATATTTTGTATACTCTTATTTTGCGTACCTGACAGAAGTGGGAAACAACTCCTGAATGTAGACCATACATACTGAACTGGCCCAGTTCAAAAAGAACTTTCCAATGGTAACAAGGGCTGTTATTACAACAGCGCTGTCTGGAATTAATTTAAGTGTATTAAACCACTGACAGTTAGATGGATGTATCCTCAAGCACTGAATGTGAAGGACAGGAAATGTACCTTGAGGGAAAGCCAGGGTTAACAGGCAAACCAAACTGCCTGCCAGGAGGGTTGAAATCAGGGAGTTCCTTCTCCCTATCAACTCCAGAAACCAGATACAGAGGAGATGTGCGGGTATCTCAAAAATCCCAAACAGGAACTGCACCAGGAAGATGTCCAGACCAAACTTACCCACATTCAGAACAAGGCAGAAGTAGCCAAGATTTAATGAAGACCTTCCAATCACAAGAACACAACAACATGATACAACAATTTAATTGGATCAAAAACCACATTTCAAAATGTGCCAAACTTACCAAGCAAATGATATAATAAATAAATATTTCATCAGGACTGTTGAGGTAAAAATGGCTTTGATTCCTCCACTTTCAACTTCTCGTTCCCCAGTTACCTGAAGGGCAAATGTAATATTATTAAATCACAGCAGTTTCATTTACTGTTTTCTTTCTACCGATCTACACCCGCATCACTATCACTGCGCAGAAGGGGGCAACTACTCATAAACGAGAGGATCCGTAACAGCACGAGATGGGACATTATTGGCGTCCTCCTCGGCTGAGCCGTTACGTTAGCTAGTTCAGGTGAGGTAGCAGTATCAAACTATTCCGTCAGGGCAACCATACGGTTGGCAGAGATAGTTAAGCAGAAAGAACATAGTTCCTACATAAAACTGCCCGGAACCAGGTCTGTGGACTTTCATGAGTAACATGTATTGATTTCTTGAAAGAGACATTGCTGTTGCGTTTTTAAAACTTATTTTGTGGGCGCTTTGAGCACTAGTGCCATCTAATTCCATTATATTGGAGAAAGAGCAGACATCTCTACGGCTGTTATCTCCAACACAGAACAACTGATAAAAAGCTGCAAAATATGTATTGTTGATTTTGGGATATATTGTTCTTTTAAACATGAAACCTGTTAAAAAGAACCAGCCACACAGATGTGATAGCTGTAAACGTTTAAGTCTCGTTTTTCTGAGGGATAATAATTTACACTGTTGATTGATCCCAAGTGTTAGTAATCACTACACACAGGCCTGAAATACACACTCAGGACCTATTCATGCACAAATGGAGAGATGTCAGAGTGGGCTTTCAGCTGCACCTGCGCTTGGGGGTACCTGGGGTTGCCTTGCTCAAGAGCACCTGGCAGTGCCAAGTGGCATCTCTCCAGGTACCAATCCATACTCTGTACTATGGTCCGTACAGTGACTTGAACCAGAGACTCTTTGGTTTTCCAACCCAACTCCCTATGGACTGAGCTACCGCCACCGCCCTCCCAACATTCATTGAAGAATGTCATCACAATTAAATCTGACCTACCTCGTTCAGCAGATTCTCTGGGATTTTTTTTTTATTGATTGCTGCAACTCTACGTATCAACGTATAGGCTTCTTTGGTTCTGCCCTGCCCAAGCAACCACCTTGCAGATTCAGGAATCCACCTGAAAAGATGAATCGCATTCCAAATGTTGGAGTAACACACAAACTATTTCAGTCTCATAAACATAATCATATGTTAGAGTGTAACTCAGAAACAGATCTACCAACCAGGTTAATTACACAGCAAGATTCCTAAACACACTGGTTTTGCATTAGCTCAGTATGTGAAGTAACACTAGAGCTGTTAAGATAAACTGGGTTTGGCCTTTGTACTGCAGCTATGATCAGGAAGTGTTACTTATACATATAGCATTGAGCAAAAATAAAAAATAATAAAATATTACACATCACTTACCATATGTACAACAATACAAAGGCCTGTGCTCCTGCACTTACAAACTGTGCTTTTCTCCAGTCACGGATAGCATAGGCCAGACCAGCCAAGGCACACTGTCCACAAGCTGTAAACATCTGGCTCATACAGGAGGCAAAGGACCTTTTGGAGACCCCAATCCACTCTGTAGCTAAAATAAGGGTTTAAAGACCAAAATCACTGCAGAGCTAGAATAAATTAAAGAACATGCTTGGGATATTGACAATAAATCAAAGCAATGGTTAGATAAAAAGAAGTCATACCTAAAACGGTGGAGTTAATTCTATATCCTCCGAGTGCAGCTCCAACTATGAACTGCGACACTATGTAAACGTAGATATTTGGAGACACACCAGCAACTATGACAAATATTAGCAAGAGGACAACTGGTAACTGGGTGGTTCTCTTTCGGCCGTACCTAAAGTTTAGAGAGGGGGTGTCCATCAAATGAAGGGTTATTAAGGTTTAGGTTTCATTACACTTTGTACATATATCTTTTTCAAGTTGCTTACGATTCAGCTGGAGGTCCAAAGATGAATGAACCAACAACTAGACCAGACATGAAGATTGTCTGCACAACATTAGCCATGTTGGACTTGTCACAGACGAGATCGTACTGTAAAACAGTCAAAATCAGTAGGCCAGTCAGCATAGGTGATACAAAAGGAGAAACCACAAATCATGCATCTTCACTTACATCAGTGACTATGGTGGCCTCATACAGCGTGTTGTTGTACACCCATCCATTCTGGCACCCTGTGGTCTCATTGAGTCCGAATTTCCTAATGTCACCAATGTCCCAGTCCACAGGGACAAACATCTGACACCTGCTGAAGGTCCCGTCCTCCTGCCGGGGCAGAGTCAGGTTCAGCTGATCATCTGCGGTCAGATTAGAGTCAGTCTGAAGGATCCAGTCTGTGTTACAGTGTCGCTCCGGATCTGACTGGATGAAAAGAAAACTACAAAAGAAAACGGGCATTAAGAAATTTGGTAAGGTCAATCCAAAAATGATGAGCTTCTGGAAGAAACCAAAGTCGCCGATTGTTCTCAGAATCTCTCCGAAATCCACCATTTTCAGACACCAGTGTGTGTGAAACTAATTTGGTTAGACCTCTCTAAACAAAGCTTTGGTCAAAATAAATGTTTAACCCTCTGGCTTTAGTCAGTAACTATTTCAAGTCCAAATGGTCAAGCTGTTAAAGTAACACATAACAGCTTTAAGAAATCATATTTCAATAAAAAAATGGTCCTCACTCATTGAATTCCATGATGTGACTTTATTCAGCTACTAAAATCATGTGCATGTGACATTTTCCAATAATCTATACATGTCAAGGAATCTCTTGTATGTCATCACAAATATTCCACTTCAAATTATGCATTTGTTGATGTACACATTTTCATAATGAATATTTAAAAAATATATGATCTGTGAATTATCTGTAAAAAAAGAAAAATGTATTTGCCAATTAAATGATTAAATTAATACTAATTATTTAGTGAATCCCAAAGAGGCAGAACAATTGTTTTCTGATGAGTAAACAACAAAAAGGGAAAGAAAAAAAGAAAAAAAAACATAAGTGACTTTCAGCTCAAAGCCTTTGATGATCAATCATTGTATCGCACAAAATACACACGGGAAAAAAGAAATGTAACCTGTGCCTGTGTTATCAAAATGATATTTGTTCCGTTAGCCTGGGACAGGTTTTGGTGAGAAAACTGCACGCCATGACATCAAAGCTCAGAGTGTACGATAACAAGCTCCATGTATTTCCCAAAATACGAATGTTAACATATCAATAAGGTGCCAATTGAACAAATAATTTTTGCATGATTAGTGATGCTCCGACAAAGGCAAACAATGGAAAACACTATTAAACAAATTAAACTCTTGTGTACTGAACATGAGTATCAATCTGCCTTAATCTATATTTACAAGTAAATTGTTCCTTTTAAATGACATGTACACTAAACAGTCACTGCATCTACATCCTTATACTTAACCTCATGACGTTTGTTTGACAGTGCATGGAGTTGCCATCATACGTACATTTACATCTTTTACATACACCATTTACATCAGTACCTAACAAGGAGCTATTTCGCAGCCCTTTGCACGTGGTACAAACCATACAGCTAAACAGGGAGTGACGACAGTGATTTGTTAGTGAGTGTTTATAAAGCAAAGAGACATTGCTGTCAAAATAACTTGCCTAGCGACAAAAAAAAATCTTAGTAATACCTGGCCTCTGGAGACGTTTAAAGGGTTACTTCACCCGATATATATGAACAATTTACCTCTAGTGGTATCCGGACATGCAGATAGTTTTTTTTATTTTTATTTTTATTTGTTGAGGTTTTTAGAGCTCCATCTCAAGATTCCTGCTGCCCCTCAATACAATGCAGGTAAATGGAATTTAGTTTGTGGCGCTCACAGCCTTAATCAAAAGTCCCAAGCCATGCTTAGCAGCTCTGTGCCACTGAACTAACGGCTAATGCTCAACATGCTAACGTTCACAAAGACAACAAGCTGATGTCTAGCAGGCATAATGTTCACTATCTTAGAATAGTGTTAGTATGCTAACAGCTAATTAGCAGTACACAAAAAGTTCAGCTGAGTCCAATGACAATGGTGTAGGTTTTGTAGGTCTTTAGTCAGAAGCCAAATTTAAATTTTGAGCTGCTGGTGGCACTAAAGACAAACTCAAGGAATCACCTAAGTGAGTAGAATTCATCCTTAGGGCCATTTATTAGATTTTGCCAATGTCAAGGCAAACCATCCAATAGTTTAATATTTTAAATAAGTAAAAAGTTATTTTTGGTCTGATGGCTAGCATGGCTACAATCTACATTCCATTCACCTTCATTGTATCAGAGTCTTGCAATTAGGGTGAACAGCCCCTTTAAACTTTATTTCACTGTGGTTGAACATTTGCAGTTTTTGAGCATGCACTGCATACCTTCACAGAAGTTCAATGTCAGACAGCCTGTAACACGAGCAACTCCACACTCGACACACAGTGCCAGCATTCAGGATTCTTCCCAGCTGTAAGATCAGTAATTTTACACAGGCTAAATGACCTCTTGACACAAGGACATAGAAAAAATGCAATTCACTTTGCTTGTGAAAATTAAAGTAAATTCTCACTACCGATTCCTAAACCTGCATGTTTGGCTGGTTGGCTTCATGAACTCCTAGTGAGGAACAAGCACAAAAAGTGGATTTATTCAACCAAAGAGAAATATTATTAGCAACCAGTGGTCACACACGGTAAAAAGAAAACACATATTGCATAGTACAACAATGTTAGGCAGGTCTCAATCTGTGAAAATAATCCTGTCTTTTAATACATTGGGAGAACGCCATCTGACAAAGTGTTGTAACTGCAGTTATGAGACAGAGCAGTTTGTTGATTTGTGTATGTTTGAATGGTTTCAGCTGTGCAGTCAGAGCCTAAACTCTTTGGTTATGTTTTGACAAAACCACCACACCCCACACGCCTTGGGCTGCCTTATACAGGAGGAATCCAGTAATTTTCTTATATCCTACATACAAATCCATCTGAATTTACAGAATTACAAAACTAAAACTATGCTACAGTGTGTTTCTAAGTTATTTGTATCATGTGTTGCTGGAGATTTCCTTACTTTTCTTAAATAGGCGTACATCAAATACACCTAGTAATCACAGATAGACTCGAGTTTTCACCGAACACACTGGTTAAATCTATAGTTTAACTAAGGCTGAATATACACTTTTCAATTTCAGAGTAGCATAAAGTGCCATATAAAGGTGGCACGACACTCTTGTGAGTTTTGTGGCACAGTTGATTTAAAAAGAAGAAAAAAGAAAAAGGCAATCACTTCCAGTACTGGCAGGAGATGGTTTGGATTGTGCTTATGTATGAAGAAGAAGAAAAGAAAAGAAATTAGGAGTTGATATAGTTGATTGCATCTCTTCTCCCATTTACTGTATAAGCGCACTGTAAACGTTTCAAGTGTGATTCCTGTAATAAACTGAGCTTTCTCAATGTGGTCCTCATGCATCCTGCAGTAGCGCCACACTCCTGCCAGCTTCCTGTCTCCCCCTCCTCTCTTTGGCAGCTGTGGTTTCTGGAATTGACTACAATGCAGCTGTGCAATACCATTAGTTTCTGTCCTCTGTTGATTGCTCTACCTGACTTAACTGATGCTGAGCTGAGCAAATCCAATGAGTTTAATATCATCAGGAATTTCAGACTCCTCCACGCCAGATGCCTGGAAGAGAGGAAACATCATCATAGAATGTACTGTTTAAATCTATCAAAACAATAATTTATCACACAGCAACCTGCGGAAATACAGTATATACAGTTGAATTTCATTTAGAGTGTCGAATCATAACAGAAGTTCTCTCAGGACACTTTTCAGATAGAGTATGTCTGGACCACTCTACAATTAAAGGGTTCCCACACCCTCTCAAACATCAAATTCTAGGACTTTTCAAGGACTTTCTAGGCCCAATTTGCTAAACTCCAAGGACCCATGGGCAACTTTTTTAATATGGATTAAGTTTTATTTTTGTTAGAGAACATTTTATAATGCAACTTGCGGGCCTTAGAGCTGATCAGAGGCTTCTCACTGTGCGGTTAGTGATGGCAGACTAATGTGAACTCATGCCTTTTCCAACACAGCATAACCCATTTACTAACATTAGAAAAGAAAAAAAACACCTTTAAAAATACTTCAATTTCTTTTCATGCACAAATAAATTCAAGCAATTTTATAACTCATGACCATTAAGGTCTATTCAAAAACTTTCAAGACCTTGATACCACCCCCCCCCCCAATAAGAAATTAATTTGATATTTTAAGAAATGTTTCTGTCTGTCCACTTACCAATTTAAAGGTCACATTTTTGTTACTATGAGGATCATCAACAATCTTTTGCAGATTGGCAGCGACTAGACAGATGATAAAAGGAAGTGAGAAAACCATGTCAGATGACCAACTAATGCAACGACAGATGATAAGACTTTTCCATCATGATCAGTGGTGGAAAAATGCACACTATTAAATCATTAACCAGCAATATTAAGCTCATACAGTGCCAGCACATTTACTATAAAACACATATGTTAACAGAGTAATCTATCATAACAAACATCATAAACGTTGCATCAGATGCTATGTGAGAAAACTAAATCCAGGAGTATATTAAGGCGCAAAAACAAAATGTGAAGCTGCTTGCATGAAAAGGTTTCTTAACTGTGATTGATTACAGTATCTCAAGCAAGTTTCAAGTGAACTGACTTGACACTGATAATATCTTATATATATCATACAGGGCTATTTCTTAAGCTTACCAATGACTAAGTCCCTCCCATCAACCAGACCTGCTGAGACTAACTCCTGAGAAACTCCATCAGCAGAATCTGAGGGCAGACATGGAAAAGACAAACCAAAGACTTAGACTTGAGACAGGAGCCTCTCTTAGAACATGATGAAAGAGAAAAAGCTAGCGGATGCACCCTACCTCTGCCGGACATGAACTCAAATCGGATGTCGTTAAGTTCCTTCTTGGGGTTCCTCAGTCTCAGCACGAGGCTGATGGGAACACTGGCATTGGTTGCAGCTGGATCCTGCAACAGCACAACAGTCAAGTATTTCCTGTCCAGCACTTCAGGTTAGAATGCACAACAAGGAGGTAAAAATACTTGATTTGCACTAATGATACAAGGTGATGTATGTGCTGCCAAAGTGACCCTATTGTGGTTGTTCTGTTTCAAGTATTAACATTTTGCTTGCCCATTCATGCTGCCCATGGCCCACCTAATCTCCCTGAGAGGGGACGTTAATGGATAGTTTGAGGTGCTTGTGGTTGGAGGTTTCTGTTGTTTCCATTGATGGTCTAGAGTTGTCTTGCTTACTTATGATCTATTATTTTAATATGAAGGGGGTGAAATGCCTTTTGTAAGTGCAGTAGTGAATTAGGGCTTCACAAATGAACCCTTCTTTGACAAAGCACAATATGTGGAGGTTACAGAAAGCTAAACGTAAAGGTCCACTGCAGTGTTTTTGGTTTTTTAAACCACACGTAGCACTTTGGAGTAGATTCACATCCTGCCGTGGGTTTCTCACTGATCAACAGTTGTTGTCGATAACGTGCCAAGTAACATAATGCCAAAAAAAAAAAAAAAAGTGGAGAAGAAACTAGCAAACTAGCAATTATGGACATAAACAATGCTGATTTCAAACTTTGCAAAATGTTTTAAGAGCAAAGACATCGTTCAAGAAAACTCCACAGAGCTACTTTGGTAAGGCTTACCAAAGTAGCAATTACAGAAGACCCAGTTATACACAATATGATTCGTTAAACTGGTGCATTTCCTACTGAACTGTTCTAATAAACTTGTTAAAAAATAATAAAGACAATACTGAAATCCACAGCAGTATTGCTATGGGTATAACTTTTTCAAAACTTTAAGACAGAGGTACTGGTTTATTAGGTGTTTTTCATAAAACCAGCCCTAAAGTGTGAATGTATGTTTACCTGAGCAGTGGGTGCATGTAAAGGGCTGGCTGTCTGAGTGGGAGCCTGTGGTAGAGCATCCTCTCCCAGCTGGCCCACAGTCGCAGGGCTTTCACGTGCTGCACCAGGTGGCTGCAGATGTTGTGTGGAGCCATCTGTTGGTGGGAAAAGCTAAGAGACACAATTGCAAATAATTCAGTGGGGGTTTTCAGTTTTACATGAATGGAAAAGACAAAGACACACATAGGACAGTCATGCAGATCGCTCTGTCAAGGCATTACAATAAATCAAGGTTGTCAGGTCATGTCCACTACAAATGGACTCACCTGCATGTTCTCGGGCCCGTCCTTCACTCTGGGGGACTGCAGAATGGACATGACAGATTGTCAGGATTAAAAACATGCAATTTTCCTTTTATCCCCTCCAATGTATGACGTTTTGTAGGATTGAAGGAATTTGACAAAAGGTGACTGTAAACACAAGTCTTAACTGAAATCACAGTTAAGATAACAGACAGTAAAATCCAACACCAAGACATGAATTGAGGGTGAACACATGTTGGAGAATAATTTGAACAGGTGGTCTGAGCAGGTATCAAGTGCTTCTCAGTTCTCCTGAATTTGGTGTGTCTATTGTTGCTTTACCTAAACAACGCTGACATTGAGGCCTAAACTTACTGGAATTAGTGAGTCTTTGTAAATTATAGTGTGGTCTAGACCTACTCTATCTGTAAAGTGTCTGGAGATGACTATTGTTATGATTTGATACTATAAATACAATTGAATTGATTTAAACAAAAACACACTCCAGCTTAGCTAACAAATGTTCAGACTAACAGTCCAACAGCGCCATATGCTGGCCATGAGGATGTTGTGTGCAGTGAGAAACAACTGAATTGACTGCTTGGAGACACTGGCATGCAGTCTCACCCGCAGAGCTGCCACAGCAGCTTTGCCCTCTTCACTCTCCTCGTCCAGCTCATCGTCGCTCCACTCCCAACCGCCGTCCTCCGTCTTATGGAGACGGCCACTCGAGCCGGGTACACGACGCACCTGCATAAAAAAGAAAAATGCAACACTTAATATTGACACATTCATCAGCTCTTTCTGGTTAATCCTTGTCAGCATGCATTAGACAGAAAGTTTGGAAACTGGGACACACCCTAGCAGAGCAAAACAATATTAAAGATAGACATTAAATCTTCAACTAGTGTGCATTCAGTGTAGTTATGACTTTCAAACCTTTTTGGATCGCTCCGTTATTGTTGGACCTTTGTATAGAAGCCTCTCCTGCAAATACTCGTTGTTCTGTAACACAAAGACAAACATTTCTCACAGGCTCTATAAAGATTCTACCTAAACCACAAAACAAACTATTTCAGTTCATTTTAATAACAGAGATGTACAGCTCACTTTGGCTTTTGTGAAGAATTTATGCTTCAGCAACTCGGCAGCAGTTGGCCTAAATAGGAAAGAGACACATGGCTCTTCATTACACAACTGGGGAATCTAATCTAAGGAATAACAAGCACAACTTACATCTGCCATGAGGCAAAAGGGTTTGAGAACTAAACTGACCTTTTTTCTGGATCTTTCTGTAAACACAGGGAGAGCATCTTCCTGAAAGACTTGCCATACTTCTTCACCATGTCCTTGTCGGTGATACCCGTCTCCAGACAGGGTGGGTCATTCTGCAAAGTCAGCATCAGCACCTAAAGACATGCAAAGATGAGCTTCAGTCAGTAGAGTGATGCAAAAATCAAATGTTAATTTAAAACCAAGGGAGATTTTATCACCGCCACTCTTTGCAGACTTACTGGACAGTAACACACGAAACAGACTACAGAACTAACTTTTTTGTTAGAGCCGTTTAAAATTGTTTTTTTCTGGTTAAGTAAAGAAAAATGGCATCAGAAGTAATCAAGCAGACAGCTGTAGCGTGTCAAATGTAACCCAAAGAAACAGTAGATGCCTTACTGACATGCAGCAAAGCACCAGTAGGCCCACACAAAGTTACCTTCATTGGTGGGTATTTGTGATATGGTGCAGCCCCAGTGGCCAGTTCAATGGCTGTTATCCCAAAACCCCAGATGTCGGCTTTGAAGTCATAGCCGCGGACCTGCGGATTAAAAACACTCTTCCTTTTATCATGACTTCTGAGGCATTACTGAGAGAAAAGCGACTCAGAAAAATAAGTTATCTTTAGATCAAGCTTCCTACAGTACCTGCTCCATGACCTCAGGCGCCATCCAGCACGGCGTGCCCACAAATGTCTTCCGAACCTTGTTCCTAGTCATGTCTCCTCCTGCTGCTAGAAAGGCACTCACACCAAAGTCTGTGGAGTGCGTGTGATTTGGAATGTATGTCAGAAAAGAAATGAGAGAAAAGCTATTTAATCACTTAACCTCTTAAGAAACTCTTAAAAATCCATGCTTTTTGGTCTAAACCTCATACCCAAATCAAAAGTAGTAGAGCTCCCAAATACTTTGGCCTGATATCATTGGAAAAGTAACACTCAAGTTTCTGTTACAAGTGTCAGATTGATTCAAGGCCTTACTGCCAAAGCGTTAAAAAGGCTAGTATGGAGATTTTCTTTTTCCGTCTTAGCCATGCATCTGTATAATTATTTTAATATACTACTGTAAAACACATCTGGTGAGAAACAGACAACACTATACCAAAGCCACATGTCTCAGCTTAGTACAGAAAAATCCATAAGCCAAAAGACTCAAAAATTGATTTTACATGAATTTTGTTTCTACACATATGTCTGTGCGTTTCTTATTTCCATTTGAAAAGTGCAAAGAAAAATAAAACGGCTTGGATATTTTATTTCCTTTGATTGTTGGCAAGGTATGAAAAAAACATTTTTGGCAATCTTTCACCGCTATGAAAAAAGGCACAAGGAAAAACGTATGAATGCATGACTCTAGACACTATCTGCGCTGTATATTTCTGTATTTCTTTAACTTTATAACAGTTGTATAACTGCTATAGATCATCTCATGCTCATTTTATTGAAAGTGGGCTTAATTGAATCATGAAAGGCTAAGCTTTCAATTGATGTGCCGCATGAGCGTATATTAAGATTTAATGCTTTCAAGTTATAAAAACATTTCTGTGTGGAGTTAAAAGCCACGCCACAGCGCCAGAAGTGTGCCATCCATGGTACACGTTCAAATGTAGAAAAAATGATCTACAGCTAGATAATATATCAGAATTTTCAAAACACAAATTTAACCAGAAATTGTTGAAAGAGAGAGGTAAAACTAGCCGGACAAGCCAGACCCACATCAAGATGTTGGGTCTGGGAACTCACCATCGGTAAGGCTCAATCCGAGGGCGGGATAAACGGTTGTCTTTCAAATTCCCTCTCCACACACTAGAATAATGCTACAACCAACCAGAGAAATGCTAGTTGATAGATTCAACTTTTTGCCGTATTCGGTCGGCAAAACTTTGAACATATCTTCCTTTTTTAGGAATGACTTCAGTGCTTAACTCCAAGTGTTCCAGAGTCATGGCCAAAGCCGATTCAACAAACAATCTCCTTTGTTTTCAAGCAGCAGGAAATTCACGCGGAACCGTCGCAACTCTGATGTACTTATGTTAAGCCCGCCCACCCACCAACTGTATACACAATGTGATTGGCCTGACCAGAATTTGTTTTTTCCAGCTTGCAAGCCAACGGAGAGTTGCAAGACTGACCCTAGCTGCAAATTACATTTGCTGCCATTAGGGTGCCTCTAGAATTCTAGGCTAAGGTAAAACAGTAACTAGGCAGAAAAGCTGAAAAAAATGAGTGAAAGACAATAGAAACAGAGAAAGCAGAATCACAGTACCAGCAATTTGCACAGAGCCATCGTCTCCAAGAAGAATATTTCCAGCTTTTAGATCCCTGTGCATGAAAAGCAGGAGGATTAAAACATAATAAACAATTAAGACATCACAAGTCAGTGGGTGCACCAACAGAGGAGTGGTGAGGCTGTGCATACTGACTCTGCAAAATGAACAAACACTCTTCACTCTCAAGCTTAAACAAGTTTAAGCTGCACCTTTGATCGGCCTCATTTTACACCACCTGGTTTCTGTTTGCATACACAAGTGCAATCTATGCACAAAGAATGGGAGTGGATTGAATATCTTTGAGTTCTGGACAAAACAAGACATTTGAGGATGCCATCTTGGGCTTTGGGAAACAATGATTGACATTTTTCACCATTTTATTTATTTATATATATATATATATATATATATATATATATATATATATATATATATATATATATATATATATATATATACATACACGAAACAACTAATCACTTAATCAACAATAAAATAAAATCATTAGTTGTAGCACTAATCAGGAAATCAAATGGTTATTGGAATTAACAGTGTAGTAACACATCAAAAAAGAAACAGTTTTTAAAAGAAAAACTAATTTTAAAAGATTAAAGAAAAATCCAGGTTTATAAGAGACATGAGCTTGTTAATTTGAAACAATTACACTTGTTATATTAAAAAAGGCACTGAAGGTATAACGGATTTTTCCTCAGTGATGGTTCACATTGTTCCTGGAAGAAACTTTTATGAAAACAAACCTCAATAATGCGGTTTCACAGTATTAAATATTGAAGGAGTGAGGTGTAGTTCAAACCATACGTGCATATGCAGAGAAGTAAGGCTCAGTGCCAGTGAGTGTGATGATGGGACGGACTGGCTACCAGGAACACCGAGTACACTGATAACAAGGCATTGCTCTGCAGTCTTCAGACTCACCGATGAATCTGGCCATTTTTGTGAAGGTACTCCAGCCCCTCCAAGACTTCTTTCAGGATGGTGGCGATGCTAGCCTCGTCCAACACTCCGGTCTTGTGCTCGCCACGGGAGATGATGTGCTTGATGATGTCCAACACTGAGCCTGAGAGAGGCAGAGTCTTGTCACAAGGTATGCTGACAGTACAAGATGAAAGGATTCTCCAGTTTGGTCCAAGAGTCCATTCAAGCCCATTTCCAAATCAAGGCACCAATCACAACCATGGAGGCGGGCATTACACAAGGACAATAGCACAGTGATGGCATATCAGCTTTTTGTTTACGCTCAACATGACGGCCAACAAAGCGCAACAACTTATTGATGCCGGTGTTGCTGCTGCTACGTTAGCCGGATTGTTGGTCTGAGTGGTTGGAGAACCATCCAATTGCACTCAGAGACATTAGAAACTTTGGAAATGGGCTGTGAATGAAGCTTGCCCAGGGCTGGTGTCAACCAGGCTAGGTTGGTAGTGTATAACAACAACAACAAAACACTGCCTGACAAAAGCATCGTCAGACCTCCTATACCTATAAAAGAGGTGCCCAAGATTTCTAACACAGTCCCTCCAACCTCAATCAGGTGATGTAGCATGTTGCAGCAAAGCTGCTGAATAAAAATGGGCCATGTGGAGAAAAGAACACCAGTGTTGTCTCATATACCACAAGCCTAGTAAGGGGAAATACATACAGAGAGGCAAGATCCATTGCTACTGGCATAGAAAAACAATGAGCAATAAGAAAGTATTGTATTAACATGATACATTTAGAATTTTTACATTTGTTACACGAACTATCAAACACTGTACCCCAGGTTTATTTAAAAAAGAAAGAAAGAAGGAGGCACGACAATGAAAGTCAAGTCAAAATCAAGGTAAAGAAAAGAGATAGCCAAGTCAAGTCAGAAGTTTCTTTAAATATTACAGCACTTACCACCACTGAGCAGCTTCATCACCAGCCACAGTTCATCCTTCACCACAAAGGAGGTATAATAAGACACAATGTTTGGGTGGTGGCACTGGCTCATAGCCTGGATCTCTTTCTACACACAGAAGGAAATATGGGATACAAGGTCACAGGAGAAATGGTGCGATATAAAGATCCTGACGCATCTATTTAATTACTCATTATTTATGCAGCCTTTGCATATTTAATAATACACTTTTTAAGCCTTGTATTAGAATTCTTAGAAATGCAATAATTTCTTCCGAAATTAGCTTAATTGGTCTTTATATCAGCATCCCAAATTATGCAGAATCCCTTAATTACTGTATCACAATATACACTGGTATTGCAATATAAAATCTGATATGCCCTAGTCAGATTTGATAAATATGGCCTTTCGTAGTGTTAGCCTAAGTTTTGGTTTGTCCACCAATCAAATTGGTGAATCACAAAAGCTTAACACAAAAAACACAGTGATTTACCTTATATGTAGTTTCACAGGTGTTGAAAATGCAAGGGGGCAAAATCTTGCAGAAATGTCCAGCAAAGCTTAAACTTTCTGTTGCAACTGAATCTATATCTGAAGATCTGATGAAATCACTAGTAAATAACATGTTAAATATGACCTATCATAAGCTGTTTTATCATTTATCCTCTGTCTTGTGTAGACCCCATGGTTCACTGTAGGCGATTGTCAGATTCCAGCTGGTAACTTGGTGGTAATAAGCTATGTCACAGAGTGATGATGTGTGGGTAGTAAACTGACTTTCCTCCTTATCACGTCTGAGTGTTTGCAGTTGTGTCACATTTAAACATCAACCACATTCAAAAGATAAATAACATGAGGATGTTTCAGTGCTCATCAGGAAACACTTTGCTGCACAAGAAAATATTCACATTTTATTTGTCTTCATAGGGTGTCTTACTGATTTTACTAAGCTTTTGTAGTCAGTGGTTGTTGTGGTATCAAGCTTTTGATCTGTCTTGACTGATCTGACCCCACCAGCCCAAACCACTCCCAGCATTGTGACATAAAGAAGATCTGGACACAGATACCGGCCCACACATTTCTACAGCTTCTTACCAGGAGCTCATCCATGCTAGTTTGACACTTTTCCAGATTGATGCGTTTGATGGCCACCTTCTCCTTTCTCGGCTTGCAGTACGCTGCCTGGACAACTGCAGTGGCTCCACTCCCTGAGATCAAAATTAAGAGTGAAACCATCACACTGAAAGAGTAAACGAGCCTTTGGCTTTTGAAGCCAGAAGTCCGAACATGACTATTAACTGAATCGTGTATGTGCAATGTGAGAATCTGCTACATTTGAGTAGAAACTAGTTTCTAGCCAATATTTGGAACTAAGGTAATTTACAGTAATTAAACAATACTGTATTATGCAGCATCAATCAGTCCAATGCTTTCGTTCAAAGTCACCAGTCACGTTACCTGAACTAAAGTATGAGTGACTCACTATAATCCGTGTCATACCTTCGGCAGAAGAGCACCACCCTCTCCAACAATTGACGAATCTTCATGCTAACGTTATGAGCTAACTTGCGTTAGCTAGCCGTTAGTTACCTTAATGCTGACGGAGCCATCTCACTTTAGCTCGCAAACTAGCTAGGTAGCTAGCGGAAACCTAATTCATTAATGAATTAATTAATTTGACCTAGCTAGAGGGACTCTGCAGAACTGTTAACCTTCCTGTCGTGTAGCTAGCTAGCTGTGTTGGAAGTGGCCTTCTGCTACATAGCGTTAGCTAATTGAAAAACTAGCTAGCTAGTTTGCTAGTGGCAGTTAGCAGCCGAAACCGACAGGGGAGGCTAGGAAGCTAACTTTAGCAAGTTAGCTAAGCTAACGTTACTCACCTATCACCTCATTGAGTTCATAGTCATCCCTGTCGATTGACCAGGATTGAGAGGACTGGTCGTCTGCCATGGTGTCGTTGTTTGAACGGTGTAATCAATGTTTCTAAACAACAACAGAGACGCTTTCTGTAACAATATCTTTGAAATTACTCCATTCGGCTCCGATGATGCTGGCTGCTGCTGTTCCGCTGACAACTCCTACTGCTCCTGTCAACACAACCTTACGCACGACTGACGCATCCTATCACGTACCAATTCAAAAGGAGGAGGAATGGAGATGTCGCCATCTTGAGTGTGGCAAAGTCTGTCAAATGCTTTCTTTAATTGTCTATGGTCAAATGTCTATACATTCAGAAAGCACATGGAGGTGGATCACAGTAATAAGTTACTGAGCTGTACTGGGCCCCATGGCATGCAGGTCAGTTGAAATGTTTGTCTTCAGACAACAGTTACTCTCCATACCTGTAAAAGTGTGCAGAGTAACTTTACAATCAATAGAGGGCGCCAACGACTACTCTTCTTCTTCGCATTTTTACGGCGGTTTGCAACCATTGCGTTGCACTACCACCAACTACCGGTGTCGAATTTTACCTACAGTGTCCAGGTAGTTACGCAGATTCTGTCCAACAAATGTACAGTAAAAAAAGAAACCAGAAACCTCCTGCCTTGTTGCTCGTTCACCTCCTCCACATTCCTGTATGTTTCCCAGGTCCCCTCAATCTTACTGCTCTTCTCATTTCCTCCATCATGATCTTTCTCTCTAACATATATTTCCTACATTCAGTGGTTAAATGGGCTTTTGTAGGGAGGGGGAGCCCTCACAAGGAATATATCTGTAATTTATATTTGAATAAATAATCATTCAAAATCGAGCCATGAAATGACTTAATGTGTTTTACACCAAAATATTGTTTGGCGAATATGTAAACATCTTTTTAAACAAGAAAAAAAAAGAAAATGATGGTGATTCAAGAGGATGAGGGACAATTTCTATATCATTGTGACTTATGATGCGGGGGGAGGGGTCCACCCCCAAAATTTTCACTTTCAAAACACTTTTCTGCATTTTGGTGAATTTTTTGCATTATGTATTTGAGTCAATAATAATGTAGCTCAGGCATCATTTATTCTTCCCTCCTCTTATACATCTTTTGCTGGGGACGTTACCTCCTTAAATGTGCATAACAATTAATCACCGCAGTTATACATTTTTCATTTTAATTTATTGATAAACCCGTGGACTGTAATATTCAAGATTTCTGCAAACTTTGTGTATGTTCAAAATATAACTCATAGTTCTACCATCTGTGTTCTCGGAGGTTTGGAGGAGTTGTGATATTTTGAAAACTGTTTGCTTGTTATAATTACAAGAATAAAGTCCCTATATTACAGAAAATAGTCTACCTGCATGTGGACAGCAGAGCGCAGCCATAAATATGAAGCTGCACAGCTTTTTACAGCGAGAATGGACACTAAGCGACAGTCAACATTTTAAGGTACATTCAGGGGTACACTCCAAACATTGGGGGCAAAATGTTTGAGGCTGAAGCAGACGGAGATGTGTTGTGTGACCCGAGGGGGTTAAAACATGATTCACGCGTAAAGCCTTTACTAATTATGTGCCTTTTTTACTTTTTATGTTGCACAATTCTTTCCTTAGTTGTTTGCAGTGACATTTGAAAGACATTTAGGGAAAAAAACACACCAATAGGTGAGAAAAGTTTTCTGATGATTTATTTAAGTAGTAGCCTACACTTAGAAAGACCATTAAAAGTGAAGTCCTGCCGTCAAATTGTTACCAAAATAATAAAAGTATAAGTAGGCCTAGACCTACTAACTTTATTATTTATGAAGATTGGCCCTGTCAATGTTGTATCCATAGACCAAAAAAGTTTAACATTCTATGATTGTATCATATCTTCTGGATTATTGATCATCCACACATGCAAATAACTGCACATTTAGTCCTCAGCGTCTACGATATAAATGCTTTAAAACATCAATATTATAGCTTACATTGCTTGCTGAGTGACTGATACTCCGTTTTTTGAACCTCATACTGTATTGAAAGCATTTTAGTCATTAAGGAATTAAATAATTATGTTTAAAAGGCACTTTTAGATTCGTGAAAGCTGCACTGTCTGTTATTTCACAAAATAAAATAAGAGAGATTCACAGATTCTTTTCACATGACAACTTTGAACAAGGAAGGCCTACATAGAATACCACTTTATGTAGATTTATCACATCTAGGCTAAATTATCCCGAGAGGGCTAAAGATTCTTAAAAAACACTAGATAGGCTAAAGATTCTTACCAATCTTTAGCCTATCTAGTGTTATCATCTCTAGCATAATTTAGTCCCGTTACTGCATTTTTACAAATAGAATAAAGAATTATTTTCAGACATCCTTTCATCTTTCAGTCTCCATGTTGGATTTTGGATCTTGCCAAGAAGTTTCATGAAAACTAAATGGACAGCCCACTGTGCTTAACACTAGATGCAGTGTTCATAACTCAGTGTATTTTCATTTTATTTTTAATATTTGCAGCAGATTAGTTGTTTGTTTTTGTATTTATTGTTTTATATGCCACTTAATCTTTGAGCCTGATCCTAACCCACTGCATAATCTAGGTTACTGAGACAGTGCCGTGAGACATGAGGATGTTTTTGCAGAAGCGCAGCAGAACTATGGATGGTATCTACAGTGGGGCCTGTTCATGCTTGTTCATCAGTCACATCCACCAAGCAAAGACACATACTTGATCAACAAGAGAAGTGTTTTAATGCAACTGTATGTGATCCATTCTATTGCTTTCTACTGATACACATAAACCGTTGCTGCAGGACTTTTCCTGGACCTAATGATTTTTACAAATTCACATCATGCCATGCAGAAGGCCAGGGGGTGGCTAATGTTTGAGTGTTTTGTTGTTTTGAGCAAATTAAGTGGCTAAAAGAGATTGACAAGAGTAGTTCTTTTGTCAAGAAAATTTTTCTTTTCTCTGGGAAAAATGTAAAAAGTTAATTTAAAAAAACGCATATGCATAGACATTTTTTAATGCATTTGAGAAAATAACCCACTTATTCTGTTCTTGAACATGTGTCCAGAGCCATGATCTCAATCTAAAGACAAATCTGCACTTAGTTTTCCTGTGTGTTTCAGTGGACCTCGTGGGTTTTTGGAAGTGTACGGCCCATGCCAGGAAGCTCTCCCCCTGATGGTGCATTAAAGCTCTGTCGTCCTGATGACAGTGCAGTGAGGGTAAGCCAGGCCTGAAAGGGAAGTGCTGAGAGCCACAAGAGCCCCAACACCCCAGTGATTGCAGTGCTATTATACTGCCAAGGCCAAGCGGCACATGAAAAGGAAAGCAAAAAAACTTCATTTGTCCCATTCAGTGTAACCAAAATGCTCACTGTCAACTGTGGCAGGACAGAGAGTCAACTCTGCTATTCAACTTGATGTGTTTACATTGTGTTCAAATAAGAAACAGGTGTTTGCATGCAAAGCCCAAAAAGCTGTTTTAGGCTAAGTCAAATACAGACATGAAGCAATTTGAAATACCCACACAATGTTTCTTATCATATTAAAACCTGAAGATTTCAGTATATTATGGCTTATGGTGCTTGAGTAAACGTCCCTGTTAAACGACTGTTTATTTGTATCTAGTTTCCTCTAGGTGGGGAATTGGCACTGGAAATGTTTTATAAAATAAAACATGGATTACAGTTTTTATTTTTTATTTTGGCAGCATGTGCTAGACCAACTAATGTGGCATGCTTAAAATGCTGTTTGTAGGTCATTATGTTATCTCGCAGTCGCATGGTGACAAAAGATGGTGTCAAGTTGTAACCTACCCTGTCGTGACATCAGCAGTCCCGACAGCCTTGTCAAACCGGTGTTGGGAGTCTACAGAAGTGCTGGCTCCATTCAGCCGGCCAGAAGAAACCCACCTGTGTCGCCGCCCCTGGCTGTCTTGTCCTAGCACTCGGGCCAACAATCCCAGAGCCAAAGTTTTCGTACCTGGAAAACAGGAGCAGGCTAACTTTAGATGACACGGCACATCGAGAAGTGAAAGCAGGAAAAACAAGTTTAGTTGTTCTAAAAAAAGAGATACATCTCAGAAAGGATGGCAACGAATGGGATCGAAACGAAAAACAACGGTAAGACAGATTTTTGAGTAGGCCTAATTGTGCAAATTGAAGTGCGTTCTGCAACAGTGAATAATCCTAGGCTAGGCTGCTAAATTGGAGTGGCTTCTACTCATTTTTCTTACATTTTAGACTAATTGTTGCAATCAATTGTTTTCTTACTAACTGCATCGAACGAAATGTATTCGGGTAAGATCACCTGTAGATTTTTTATTTTTAATATTGTTAATACTCTGGCACAAGGTGTGGTTTGTTGTACCTTGCTGCAAACAGAAACGTTAAACAAAAACAGCAAACAACCTCTAGTAACCAGAGAAGAACAAGCCCCTACTTCAAACACTGTTAGCGAGATACACTAAGTAGGCCAATATATTTCTCCTTGTAGCATTCAACGTATTTGTTGGCTTGTTTTTCCAGCATAATACACACTTTTAAGAGTGAGTGAGCCTCGTCCTGAATAGTTAAATCACGGCGCTTGGGAGTACCGCGATGTCACCACTAGATGGAGCCAGTGACTCAACAAATGCCATACTAAAAGGAAGGCTACTGTATAACGTCAAATTTTACAGTAGGCTAGCTAGCTAATTTATGCATTGTTAAAATGTAGTTGAAAAAAACCAACATAGAAACATTTTAAACAATGGTTGTTTTGTATGTGTAAGCACATTGTGAGCAACAGTGCTCCAAAGAAAAAATCCTCGTATGTGTCCTCATACCTGGAAACAAAGCTGATTCGGAACGTTTTGTTGTCATTTTAGGTAGCCTACTACAGAATCTAGCTATCAACTTTGCGACATTTGAGATTATTAGATAGCAGCTAAAGGAAGATAACTATCATGGAAAGTCTGTTTATTAGTTTCCCTGCCTGGATATCATATAATGCGAGTGTCTGGGTGTTTTAAACACGGTCAACTCGTTTCCCTAAATACCCTATGAAATTACTTGAATGTACCAACACACACCGGAACCACCTCCTGTTGCTGCCTGCTGTTCGTAACGTCACGTCGCTAGTCGTAGTAACGTCACGTGCTTGCTTTCAGCTGGAACGAGATGAACAGTGAACTTTGAGTGGGGCTGGTACACGCCCTCCAACACACTGGTCGGTCTCAACGCCTTGTGAACACAACCTGGTAGCGTTTTAGCACCTCAGGGCACAATGACTTGCCTGGGAAGTCAGCCTAAACTCAGCAGATCTAAGGAATATGCCAGAGACCAGGAGGTTGTCCCAATAAACAAAGATATCTTAGGTAAGCTGTACTGCAGTTATTTGAACTATCTTTTTCAGCACACAAGACTGAAGTGTTTTACAGGGTCAGACTACATGCTTGTCACAGATCTATGTTTAAATCTATAATACTTTGTATGGTAAAGGGCTTTTAATCTGCAAACATTTGTTGCTTGGGTTTTTAAATAGCATGTTCAACTCTTTTCATGCAGTATTCTGACAAGATGCTGGTAAAGCAGGAGGCAAGAGAGCAGGGTTTGAGCTTTAGGTTTGAGAAAACTGAAATGGTGTAAAAATGGGCTTTAGGTTAGTAAGTTTGCAGGGGAAAAAAGTTGTTACAGTTGATGAATCTTACTCTATGCGCCTCAATTTCACAGGTATGGAGGATGATCCAGACCTCCAGTTCCTCCTGCAGGGGGGAGACCTCCTCAAGGTCCGCTCCTCGTCCTGGAAGAAGAACCGCTACTACAGACTCTTGGAGGACTGTGAGACCATGTGGTACGAATCGGAGAAAACCTTCAAGACAAACCAGAAATGTGAGTGCTACCATCCCAGCTTTCCTTCTGATTGTGTGTGAGACCTGCCAGAAAAACTCTGGCAAGCCTCTTCTCTGGTGTTGTGGTGGACACACGCTCCACATCTCTTCTGTACTTGAAGACATGACTTAGTTATTTCCTAACAACATTTGGGTCTCCAGTGCTGATGCAAGTAAATCTGTCTATTCTCAGATCGGATGGATTTTTCCTTCATGGATCATAAAAGTGTAGGACTGATCATAGAAAAAGAAAACATAATAGATTATTTCTGTCTGAAAGTTCTGTGTATTATCATACACAACTGGATTGCTCGTGATAGGAGTGATGTTTTGTGGGTGTGACTATCAAGATAGTGATTTCTTTTATAGGTTTTGGAGGAGTGGTTCAATAGCTCTGGTTGTGACATTGGATTACATCCCATAACGTTTCTCATGTAGTCTCCTTTTCATAACTGCAGTATGGTGATGTCTTTTTTTTTATGTGTGTTGACATGCAACCCTTAAAGGTGCATCCAGCAACTTTGCATATCAGTGGCTCAGTACATTTAGTTCCCAGAAACCTGTCATGTGATGTCAGTGAATTACAAACAGCAGGTTTACGTTTACCAAAACATGCTGCTCTGTGATGCCTGAAAACTGCCTTCTTCTTTTTAGCACAACTAAACATATTGTATGAGTCCTATGACAGGAAATCCCCTTGACAAATGATACACTGGGAGTGTAAAACAATTTGCAACCTTTCTCCTGTCTTCAGTTTTACTCGATGAAATCTCAGCAGTGCGAGCTGGCCGTCAGTCAGAGGGCCTGAAGAAGTACACAGAGGAGAATTTGGAGTCTCGTTGCTTCTCCATTATATTCAAGGGCCGCCGCAAGAACCTGGACCTCATCGCCAGTTCAGAGGAGGAGGCCAAGCAGTGGATCAACAGCTTGCAGAAAATGATCTCCAACCTAAGCAGTCTCAACAGCCAACAGAAGACAGAACAGTATCCTTCTCATGATGGTGAAGGTTTTAGACTGTGAACATGACTCATTTTTCTGTGGTTGTTGGTACAGGAACTCCTGCTGCACGCAGTGCCCTTGTAATTCACAACCAATTAGAAACTGTGGACTGGAAGATGTCGTAATATTCACTCCTTACATTACACACTTTTCAGTTGGATCTTGAGCTGCCTGAATAAAGCAGACAAGAACAGGGATGATAAGATGAGCAAATCAGAGCTCAAGAACTTCCTGCATCTGATCAACATTGAGATGGATGACGACTACACAGAGATGCTCTTCAAGGTGGTACTCTCCGTTTTTTTTTTTTAATGATTCCCAAATCCTACATAGATATCCTGAAGATAAAAAGTCATTGCTACAGTGTCCATAAATGGATGCAAAGTTATGATATGAGAAAAAGATGTTAAAAGCCTGAAAAACAAATCCCTCATACCCCTAATACTAATGAAATCACTTTTAGTAGGAAGTCAAATGTAAAGTGTGGACCAGCTTTTATATTCCATTTTTCTATCATACAGAAATGCGACACATCCAAATCTGGATACTTGGCTGGAGATGAGATTGAGCATTTCTATAACCTGTTGACCCAACGGGAGGAAATCGACGTGATCTATGGAGCGTTCGCTAAAACAGCGGGCTTTATGAGTCCTCAAAACCTGGTGGACTTCCTGATCAAAGAACAGAGAGAGAAAGCTACGCTGGCTGATGCGCACAACATTATCCAGAAGAATGAGCCAGATGAAAATGGTCAGTAACTTATCTGAAATACTGTGTTTTCGTTGCCAGTTGTTACTTTGAAGGGTGGTGGAGCAGTGTTACTCGATCTAGGTGTGTCCGCATCATTCCAGCACGGCCGGTTTTCTGTCTTAAGATCTAATCAGGGACTCACGCACTACTGGGGTGTCAAATTAATGCTGCCAAGTAGCCATGATTGCTTTAATCCACATATCTGTAAAACAGAGTTCCTCCACAAAGAATTATGCAAAAGCACCACTTTAACGCTCGTGTTTACCAGAGATGTGCTTAAAAGCTTCTTGGTTAAAGGTCATTCCTCATGAAAAATGACCAATTGACTAAAGACATCTTAGTCCACCAAGACCAAAACAACCGATTAGTCGGCTAATCTACTAGGAGTGAGCAGCCCTAATACTGTAGCTACTTTAGTTTAACAATGTCTTGCATTTCTATTTTAATTGTTGTCATTATGGATTACATTTATCGGGATGGTGAAGTGTTCTTGTCTTCCTCTATGGCTTCATAATATGAAAGTCATGCAAAACGCAATCAATCTCGTGTCCGAAAACTTCAAAAATTAGCAGGGATCCAATTTTTGGCTAAAAGGGAAGCATTTGGCCAATGAGAGTCTGTGTTACACAGAAGAAAAACAAAAATAAACTTAGGTGCATTTACAGCAGATTTTTTTGTTGTTGCTGTGCCCCTGTTTATATACTGCTCTGAGGATTAAAGAAATAGTTTGACACACAGGAAAAAAATGCGTATTCACTTTTTTGGCAAGAGTTAGATGAGAAGATTGATACCACTCTCGTAGTAAATATGGAGCTAGATCCAGGAGGCAGTTACTTTAGCTTAGCTTAGCATGAAGACTGGAAGCAGGGGGAACAGCTAGCCTAACCATTCAAAGTTAAAACATAACCACAACTATACCTTAAGACAGATTTATTGATTAATGTTTAGTTTTCTGCTCTGGTGAATAGTTTTAGATGAAACAGAGCCATCTTTTAAAGTGTGGGAAAAAAAATGGACGAGATGTGAGTTTAACTGACCGGTAATATGATGCCACTCCATAGCAGCGAATGACAAAGTCCTGATGACGGATGTACAACATTTTCCAAGTCAAATATCACTCTGGGAAGCCAGCCAACCAGTTAAACAGGCCCTTTGATGGCAACTACAGCCTATCAAGATGAACATACAAAATTTAAATACGTTCAAAATCTACTCATGACAATGACAGTGTGGTTGGTGGTACTCTTACTTAAGTAATGTACATGAATATTTACATACGTGCAGCTTAGGGCATATTGTGTCAAGTTTGTCAAGCCTATTTAATGCAAGGAGGTGCTGAACATAACTTGGCTGACACAGTCTTTTCAGCGGGGATCTTTCATCTTGGATTTTAATAGGAAATGAGGACAGGGGAAATCGAATCCTCTTAAGGGAGACGGTGTATGCATTACACTCAAATTCTTTGTCCTGGATAAATGTCTCACGGGTCACTGTTGTTCTGCCGTGCCTTTCTGTTCTTTCAGCCAAGGAGAAGAAGCTGCTGTCCAAAGATGGCTTCCTCATGTACATGCACCATCCAGATGCCTTGGTCCTCAATCCAGATCACAGAGAGGTGTACCAGGACATGAGCCAGCCCCTCAACCACTACTTCATCTCCTCCTCCCACAACACCTACCTCATGGAGGATCAGCTCAGAGGACCCAGCAGCACGGAGGCTTATGTCAGGTAACATCTTTGATCCAGCCCGTAAAAATCGGGAGTCTGGAATTTAGCTGCTATAGCTGTAATGTCCAGGTGCAGATATTAATTCAACTTTTGGTCTCTGGTTTTCTCTCTATCCCAATGTGTGGGCTGCAGGGTGTGTGTAGTTTGTGCCTGTCACTAAGGCAATATGAGGATAAACTCATGTGGTTTAGTTCATGAAGGGCCTGTGGACGTGCAAATATGTCAGCAACAATGTTGTGCATGAATGTCCTAGTGTGCACTGGCTGAAAAAAAAGGAAACTGTTTTGATCAGAAAATAACCAATATGATGTATATTTTTGGTTAATATATGTTGTATTTAACACTATTTAAATGTTGCACTTTACACGTTTATCCAATGACCTTAATGCTTTGGGGTGTATTAAAGACAGCCCTCGGGCTGCTTTACACAGCCTTGGTTCAGGTCACTAATAGTTGTCACTCTGTCAGGGCTCTGCTGAAGGGCTGCCGCTGTGTGGAGCTGGACTGCATGGACGGAGCAGATGATGAGCCGGAGATCTACCATGGCTACACCCTTACTTCCAAGATCCTCTTTAAAGATGTCATCAAGGCCATAAAGGAGTACGCTTTCAAGGTGTGTTTAGTGTCCGAAAAATATCCATTAACACTCTATGGAAGTTTCTTTGATCTGAGTTCTCTAAGTTTTTTGCCTGGTTGTCCCCAGACGTCTGATTACCCAATCATCCTCTCCTTGGAGAACAACTGCAGTGTGAAGCAACAGGAAGTCATGGCCCGGCACCTAACCTCCATCCTGGGCAGTGCTCTCATCACTTCCCCCCTAGGGGATGGCATGCCCATCAACTTTCCATCTCCTGAGGTATCCACTCTTATATATACTGTAGGAACATTTGATTACAGTCCTTTTGCTACCAGTCACTCAAAGGTGTGGGTGTGTTGGTGTGGGGGTCTGTGTGTGTGGGTCTCTGTGTGTCTAGGAGCTGAAGGGGAAGTTCCTGATCAAAGGGAAGAGGTTAAACAAACTGGAGGCCAGCTTTGCTCCTGACGGGGAAGAAGATGATGACAGGGACATGACAGAGGACGAAGATGATGAGGATGAACACGAGGGAGAGAAAAGAAAGGTGGGGTTCACATCAAGGGAGAGTAAATAAATAATCTATGTTAACATATTTAAGCATTAGCCCCCATTTCTTTTGTACTGACACTTCATTTCCATTTTATGCGTGGAAGAAAAATAAGCTGAAACTGGCGAAAGAGCTGTCTGACATGGTCGTCTACTGTAGGAGCGTCCACTTCAGTAGTTTTGAGGACGCAAGAGAAAACCTGAGCTTCTACGAGATGTCGTCCTTCAGCGAGGGGAAGGCTATGAAGCTGGCAGAGGAGTCAGGTGAGGAAGACTTCAGGCTGGATTCCCTCACGTGTTTTAATGTATAGATTTAAATACAGATAATGTATAGATATTTTAAATTTCAAATAATTGGTGTTTCCAATTCTTGTGAATTTGTTTCGAAAACCTTTTTAGTTTACTTTTTCGAAATAGGTTTATATATATACAACACAAACAAATGGTTTAGAGCATTTGTTTATTTTAACATTTTAACGTCCAGCTATTTTGATAAATATCTTCTGAAGAGTTGTGAAAACAAAACTGAAATAAATGTTTTATTTTTCCTACACCACACCAGCTGTCTCCATGTGGTGATTGCAGTTAATAATGGCACCTGTCGGAATGAAGTGCACATAGCAAACAAAAAGCATGCACCCTTCTGTGTGATTAGAAACTAACTTTGAGCTGAATAGATAACTTTGTTCTTCGGTCTCAACGTGTTCTCTGCAGCTAACTCCTACATCCGTCATAACGTGGACAAGCTGAGCCGCGTCTACCCAGCAGGCTCCAGGGCCGGCTCCTCCAACTACAACCCGGTGCCTTTGTGGAACGCCGGCTGCCAAATCGGTACATAAATATTGACCCAAGGAGGGAATTATAAAATCTCACATGTACAGTCCAGTCTGACATTAATGGGAGGTTGTCGCTTATTTTAATTCTTCATTGTCCCTGCATCATTGTATTTCTTTTCAGTGGCCTTAAACTTCCAGACAACCTGCACAGACATGGATGTTAACCAGGGCAGATTCCTGGTTAACGGAAAGAGCGGCTACATCCTGAAACCAGCCTTCATGAGGGATATAGACACAGAGTTTGACCCCGTCACCCTGACCCGAGGAGACTGGCTGAAGCCCAAGACGCTCCATGTCATGGTGAGTGTTCCGCTTTAATAATTCACCGTTACATTATACCCAAGCATTCGCTTACCATTCCCGTTCAAAAGTAGTCTGCGGTTCAGATCTTGAAGGATCTTCTTTTTTTTTTCTCTAACATGACGTATCCCCACCTGTCATTTGTCATCAGGTTATATCAGCCCAGCAGCTCCCCAAAGTGAACCAGAAGAAATCTTCCATTGTGGACCCGCTGGTTAAAGTGGAGGTGTACGGAGTGCCAGCTGATAATGCTGAGAAAGAGACCAGCCATGTTAAAAACAATGGTAACTTTTTCTGTCCAACTTCAAATACTTGTGCATTGTACTGATAGAACACGTACTACCAGTAGTAGCCTCAATAGACCAGAATGCAATGCAGATGCAACACACATACCATTTTGAGTCAGTTTTAAGACTGATGCTTCTTGTCTACTGGGGGAAAAAAACCTGCTCTGCCTAAGCTGGGTATCTGTTTTTAACGTGTAAAGCCCACAGCTGCATACAACTAATGTATTCATGCCCTCTGGGCGTTGTTTTGAAATGCATTCTGGGAATTCATGGCAGCCTTTGAAACAGAAGTAGACAAGGCAGTTTAAAAGATCAACAATTAACTCCTGGAATTCATCCAAAATTAATGATGTGATACATCAACTCACTGTTGGCATTTTCGTCTTTCCTGTTAAAGGTTTTAACCCAGAATGGAATGAAACCTTCCAGTTTGATGTGTACGTGCCAGAGCTAGCACTGGTGCGCTTCACTGTTGAAGACTATGACTATTCGTCTGACAATGAGTTTATTGGGCAGTACACACTTCCATTCAACAGTTTAAAAATGGGTAAGTTTTGCAACCCTTCCCCCCCCCCCTCCCCTCCATTGTTAACCCAAATGATGTAAAATCACTGATAGTGCTTTGTTTTCACACTTCATAAATGAACAGAGATAGGAACTATTCCATCTCTACTCGAGAATAGAGAACTTTGTTCACACCCTGGAACAAAGAGCTCTTCATATTCTCCTTTTTCTGATCACTGACTGCAGCCACTTTGTGCTCCCACACAGGATACAGACACGTGCCTCTGCTCAATAGGAACGGAGACGTCCTTCTCTCAGCTGGACTCTTTGTACACATCATGGTCCTCGATGCGGAGTAAAACGTCGCCGACTGGCATGTGCCTCTGAAGACATAAAGACCTCCATTACGCAGACACATTTCAGCTGATTTTTAGTATTCATTTTATTTGCTCAATAGTTTTAGTTCAGGATTAACTTATTTTCTTAATTCCAGTAGTTTGAGCAGTTATTCTTAAAGTCAGATAGAGACTACATTCTTGTCAAAGGATAGAAAAAAGAACTCCATCTGCAACTGGAGATGAATTGTATTGAGAGGAGGGCATATGTACATACACACTAAAGGCCTCTTTACAGTCGCCGCAGCCGACCTGCCGTGCAACAATGTGACGTCAAAATGACAGATCTCACTGGTGCGCCAGGAGCTCTTTACTGGGTTAAGATGAGTTCTTTAATGGTGAATGAAAGGCTTGATCTGACAAAGTAGGTCATTGAATCTTTGTGCAGACTTCTCTTTGCCATTGTTTACCTTACCTTTGGGATGAATGAAGTATCATCTACCTTTTTCTTTTTCTTCTAGTCTATAGAAATAGCAAAGTATTTTAATTATAATGCTCCCCGAGTCCCATTACAGGGACTTCTATACAAACTTGTAATTAGTTTGTACGAGTTGCACTAGTCTCATATCACATGGTTTGTTTTTAAGACAGCTTTTTTTTTTTTTTTTTATATACAACGATTTTATGAAATCTGGAGAAACATAAGTCGACATGAAAACAAATGTGCTTCGTCTTTATCAGTAACTAATCATCAAGTCTGATTTTTCATGTAACATCATCACGACTACTTTTTTGTAAATAAAGATGAAAAGTTTTAAACATGAAGCCCCTCTTGATGTTTTCTTTCCCAGCACTTTGAACTGTAGTCAAGACCTTTTTAATTCATGATCTTGGGATTTAATTCATGATCTTGGGATTTCTGATCCAGTGGTACCAAATATTACAACTGTAAGGTACTTGATACCTTACTAATTAGGACAATAACGCTTACAGCTCAGCAGTAGCAGTCAGTGAGTACAGTAGCAAAACCAAGTACCTTTTTGAACCAGTTAATTTTATGCAAACAGGAGAAGTAAAGTTGTTTTGGGTTGAGCCACTTCTGCCCTTTCACAGAATAAAACCATTAACTTAGTGGACTTTGGATGGACACACCCCTGGCACACAAAGTGGCAAAAGGAAGTCGGGGAGGTGATGCACATTACTGCACAGCTCATGGTTTAGCTGAATGAGGTGAAAGCCTTTACTAATGTGAGGTTATTGTCTTATGTTCTTAAGCGGCTTTAAGTTCCAACCAATATTCTATAAACAATGGGTAACTGTATGCTAACAGGTTCGCTATATCAAAATGTAACATGTCAGTTTTGTGTTCACAGCTTGTTGCTGCTGCCCTTAAAAGGTCCCATATTGCAAAACTAAGACTTTGTCTTTATTTATTTTATTATAAAGCAGTGACTATAGGGTGCTATATAAATACTGTGAAAGTATCAAAGTGCTCAATCCAGAGAGAAATGCATACAAAACGGTGCCTTTAGATGAGCTGTCAGGATCTCCGGCAGGTTGTGATGTTAAAATGATTAAATAAAGTCCTGCTATAGTGCATTACAATCAATCCGCAGTTGCAATGGTGGGATAAGATAACCTGGAAACGCTGACCAATCAGAGCAGACTGGGCATTTTCAAGAGGGGGTCTTAAAGAGACGGACGCTAACATGAAGCGTTTCAGAAAGAGGGTGAATACAGGTTTATAGACATTTTTCAGACCGACAGTATTAAAAATGTTTTTTAATTAACATTGAAGCATAGCAACATGTTCTGTAGAAACTCCAAAATACAAGTATGACCCTGAAAATGAGCGTAATATGGGACCTTTAAGTAAAATTAACATACTGCCGTTTTTTTAAGAGATTAAAAAAAAAAAAAACTTTTCTTTACAACTGCCAGATCATTTATTTGCCATTAGTCCGTCAACAGAAGACAAGCAAAAAGTCTCCATAAAAATGTGCTTTATTTTGACATGGCTGGGAAGGAAATTAAAAGGCAAAATAAAAGATTTTACAGTGAACTTATTTTAACAGATCACAGTAACATCTTCTCTCATGACATTTGAGTCAGGTACAGACAGTAAAAACGATCACATCAATTTGAAGTGATGATCTTTGGCATCTTTATCATTTGAATAAAAAAAAAAATAAAGAATAGCCTTGACAAAATTGTTTCAATTATGCATTTTATTATGGAAAGAAAGAAAACCGATGTTCAGGATGACAACATTAAAAGTAAGACAAGAATGGACAGGTTTTTGATTTGCTTTCAAAAGAAAGAAAAGAATAACTTCACCAAAAAAAACAGTGACTTGAACTCAAGTGTTGTAGAACTTTGGTGCTGAATTAATACAAAATGATGAATGTGTGATTATTAGTGAGGTGATTACACAAAGAACAAACTAGAAGGAAGCACAAACAAGATGCCCCAGCGCGCGCACACACATGCACATCCCCTGATAGAAAAGACAAGACCTGACTGAGAATTCTTACCAAAAGGCTAGGAAGAAAAAAAAAAAACTAAAAAAAAACTGTTGGATACAATGGGATAATACGCAACTTTTCAAACCAAATACTGACACAAGGTAAGTAGAAAAATATCACAATGATACAAACATTTTCAGAGAAAGGTAATCATTGAGAGGTTAAGAGTCGACCAAACGATTTTTATAAAAAGGACATTGCACTGAAACCATCATCATGAGCTGAACACTCACCGCCAACACAAATGCTTATGCAAAAGAAAGAAAATGTATTAACACGCCTGTAGGAGCAGCAGCCTTTCAACTTGAAAAAAAATGTAGGAAATTATAAAGTATTGTAGGTTGTTTTAATGCAACATCATGGCCCATAAACCAAGCAATAAAGCAAATGATGTTTGATGGAGCATACAATCCCTTGATGGCATCACAGAGCGGTTGTCATGCTTCCTTTCATTGTTTCATAATGGTAATTCCTGGCCATATATCACATTCCATATTAAAGTACTCATGACACAATGCTCTAACGTGTAGATGTAACCTTGGAATTAATGAAGAAACATTGCTTTGGGCCGCCACAGGCAGTAAGGCATCAATGCCATGATGAGGTTCTTCACAGTCATTTTGCAGTGACAGAGTAGTGTTGCATTTAGAAATGGCCCCTAACATTTGGAGGCTGTCTGATGAGCCACGACTGAGCACCCATCTGTAGGTTTGGAAGGCTTCCTTTTTTCTTTCAACAAAAGCTGATAACTATGGCAATGCAGTGAGTGTACTATACAAGATCATTTGGCTGTTGTTGAAATAGACCAAGCAACATTAAAGTTGTTTCAGTATTTTCCTTTTGAAATGTTTTTAGTAAAAACATTTTATTCTTGACTGAAGGACTAAATTATGTGTCTTTATCCAGTTTTCGGATCAAATAAGGTGAAAAATTTGATTTTATTGTGAAAACTGAAAGTCATTGTGATAACCAGGCCAGCCTTTAGTGTCAACCAAATGTCTACCGGCTAGCCTGTCAAGTGTTCTAGACACCCACACCAAATACTTGGAATGGAAACTCCCCCAAAAAGGTTATTGCCATGGTAGCTAATGTTGCAGCATTTGGGTTGCGTGGCTCCTCTCAAAGGTAGGCACTGAGGTGAAGAGCAGTTAAAAAAAGAGTCAGGGAAGGTAAACACCACACAGTCTCCACTGGTTTTACACCACAAACTGTACATCCTCTTATGGAAATTAGGAGAGAGTGTAGTGATTTTAACACTGTCCGGACTCGATCCGACAATATCCTATATTCCATAAAGACACTAACCTTGTGAACAAATAAAAACATGGCACTCGACCCTTAACTGTAAGATACTAGACCATTTGAAACAAAAGGGATACCTTTGCCACCGTGTACGATTATAAAGAGAAAGATCAACCCTTAAGGGTGAATCTGCACCACTTGTGTGTGCCCAAAATAAGAGAAAAGAAAAATGTGGGCTGAAAGCTAGCCATAAGATGAAAGCACGACATGAAAAACAAGGACGTCTTCACATCAAAAAGATACAAATGTAAAAGACAACTTTACAAGAGAATAAAACCTATAATGCTATACTCACTACTAATGGTTTAACAGTTCTAGCTGAACCCCAGTTGAAGATATGAAGCCTGTAAAACGTAAATTTTCTCATTTGGCAAATAATAAAATGAGATAAAAGGGTGAGAAGGGGAGAAATATGAGAGACAGAAAATAAATGGCACAATTTGTCTAAGCTTTCAGATTAACTATCAAATTCAAAGAACTACTTGCAGGTGTGGCAAAAGGTTCACCCTTGCAACCATACTCCTTTGCCTTAAACAAACTATTTCTACATATAACAAATACAGAAAGAAAAAAAGTCACATCTATATAATGGCACAAGCATACCAGGAGAAAAAAATAGAGAATACTATGGAGACATTTGCCCAGCGTTTGATAATCAAAAAAAAAAAAAGAAGAAAAAAAAGAACTTCATATCAAGATACTTCTGTGTCCAATTTAAAGCATATTGTGTATGAAACGTCTGAAGTACTCTGGAAATATGCCATGTAAAAAATATCTCCCGATATAAACAACATACACACAAGGCACTTCATTCAGTAAGAAACGAGAATCACAGTCTTTTCTACTACCAGAAACTGCCTGCATAGCAACAATACGAGGACAAAATCTTTTCAGACTTTTTTGTGGTACCACAAAAGAAATTTCAGACAAAACGTTGTTGTTTTTTTGGTTTTAAAATAAGCACTTCACCGAATAGTAAAATTGTAAAGACCAGAGTTCATTCCTCTTAGCATTTTGTCCCCAACATTAGCAACTTAGGACACTCTGTACACTTCCTGGTATGGTTTTTTGTGAAACACAGTGCTCTTGGGCTATTTAGGGTTTGTTTTTTTCTGATGGCACTCAGAAGGCAGCCAGTCACCAGGAGATGAGAGCAGAGACGGGGTTACATGAAGGTTTCCACAGTGAGACTCCAAAGCGTCCCCTTGGGGCAGAGACAAGAGGGGCGCGTGTCGGAGGATCTGCCTGAGTCTGAGAGACGTGGTTGTAGAAATGGTCGACAGAGAGAAGGATGGAGAGCAGAGGCGCTGTGGTGTGTCCTGTTACCTGCCTCTTAGATTCTGCAGGACTCCATAAACCTCTTCTTCTTTGCTGAGTCCCTCAAAGAAAGGCAGCAGATCCAGGAGCTCTGTGTCATTCATATCATCAAACCAGGATTGGACAGGGACCTTGGGAGACAGGGAAAAACCCACCTGCAGTTAGATTTTAGTTTAATACCAAATAAGACTTTATCAACAAGATAACCACCATCCTCCAACACAGCAACTGAGCCCCAAAAAACTTCTTTGTTTATAAAGCAACAGGATCTCAAAGTAACTTGCCAATCTGCAGCCTCACTGCTAAATCCTAAACACTAATCTTTTTTATATAAGGGTAATAAACAGCAATGGGTAGCAAACAATGGGAGACTTTGACTCCTTGGCAAGGCAAATTATATAACAGAAGTAGCTTCTGACTATGAAAAATAAATTACTTATTTAGGAACTCACTGCATTTTCTGGGTGGAAAATGTAAGACGCAGGTGAATTGTCAACAATGATGACGTTGCTGAGCTCTCGTCCCAGCCGGCTCAGGTCTTTGACATAGTTCCCTCTGTGAAAAACACAGGATTCTCTAAAAAGTCGCTCTCGAAACACGCCCCATTGGTCCAGCAGGTCTGCCACAGGGTCTGCATACTGCCCAAGTCAAACAAACATAGGATAACACGTTACACTGCTTTCAAAAAGAAATTAAAAAAAAAAAAAGACATGCACATACTCATTTAACTGCAATACAACTAAGGAAAATTCACATAATAAATTGCATGTTGTGAAAATACATCATGACACACATCTTTGTGGTCATATACCTGAACTAGAGTGCTAAGAGAATAACTAGTTAAAGCCAGTCATCCTTCACAGTTGTGTTTATCTGACAGGAAAGACGCCTCAGGAAATACTACTCTATGACACAACAAGCACTACTTACACCTAGCTTTTAACTCAGCACGACCAACATCTGATACTACAGAAACAACAGGCCCTGATAACATGGTTATTTCTCTGACTCATTCATTACACTTACCAATGCATTATTGGCTAAGATGCAAAAGACACAGATGGAGAGTGAAGCAGAGGATGTATGAAAATTCCGACAGCAAGAGCAGATGGATATTACCAGAACAAGGAAGTAGAAAATGTCTTTCTATGGCTTTGTTTTTTGTTTTTTTAACCAAAAGACATTATGAGCACAGAAAACATGTTCTGGTCTAAACACACCTTGGCGAGACTTGCTGTAAAGAGCACACATTCAAATAGCTCTCCCATCTTTTGGAGAAACTCATCCACGTGCGGCCGTTTCAGCACATACACCTGCAAGACACACCACATTTTAGGCCAGTTCAGGCATCAACAATGCATGGTGTAACACGAGTGTCAGACGAACACACCGCTGAAATTAGTAAATATGAGAGGAGCACAATTAACTATGACCTTCATAGTGGAATTTATAGCAGTATGAAGACAGTATGATGTTACATGTTTTGACAATTGCTACAAAAAAATTCCCGCTACGCATTTCTTGCATTATCAAACATCTTCAGCTTGGTGTCTCCCTCTCTCAAGGACATCACTTCCCTGAGTTTAGACGCCCTCTTCGCTTTGCCCAGCGGCTGCCACCCAGTGCAAGTAATCATGAATAGGCCAACCAGGAAACACACAGCCTATCCTGGATTACTTGAACTGGATCACAGCCATTCTCTCCAGGATCTTCACATAGGAACAAAATGGATCTTGACCCCCTGATAAAAAGTTATAATTCTCTAAATATTTATTTTTATTGTGTGTGTACAATACCTGATGAACGGTACCATCGATCTCCACGGGAACAATAAAATCTGCATTGCTGATGGGCTGTGAGAAGAAACGAAACAGCACATCAGTGTCATTCAAACGGGTGGTGTAGTACCAGAACTGATCAGCAGAGGTCCTGCTAGGAATACTAAAACTTTGCTATTCACACCTTGTCAAATCTCTGGAAGGAAGAAGACTGCACTTCTGTTTTCAGTGTATTGAAAGTAAGTTTTTTTTTTTTTTTTTTCTTTTTTCAATTGATAAATTTAATAAAGGAATAGTTCACCCTCAAAATTATATTTGTATTAGAGCCCGAACAATATTTCGGCGGGCCGATATTAGGCATTTCCCAATCTATCTATATTCATTCAGCAGAATCATTTCTAATGACAAATAAATGATTCTGATAAATGAATATTTAAAAAACAAAAAAGGGACTTTCAACCATGCTATGAGCCTTGGCGATGCATAGTTTGTCCACCAGAGGACGCTCTACAACGTCCCTGTTGGCAACACTGATTTTTTATTGTTGTTGTGTTTTTGTTCAAAAGGACTTTAAGTTTCATATCTTAAGTTTGTATTTTTACATATTTTATTTATCAGACCTTTAATATATTGTGATGTTCCTCTGTTCAAATTACTATCATATTATTTTAGTGAGAAATTATAAATAACTACAAATAACTAATGTTAAGGAAATCTGTTTGTTTTGTACGGAAGAGGATTAGGGCCACTGGTAAAAAATGTATGTGCGAAATTTTTTCCAGAATTCTAACTTTTTTTCTCAGAACTCACATACATTTTTCAGCAGTGGCCCTAATCATGTTCCATAGTTTTGTAACGGGGTTTCTGGATTTTATTTTTTTTAATATTTATTGGCTGATATATTGGCATGTTGGATTTTTAAATAACCACATATATTCATATCGGTATCTGCCTTAAAAATCCTTTATCGGCCGGGCTCTAATTTGTATGTCAATTACTCAACAAGCATTGCCTTAATGAAGAAAACTGTTATTGTTGCATGTTTGCACAATGAATGGAAGAAAAAAAAGAATGGAGAAGTCTTGATGCATTGAAGTCAGAGCGGTCCACAATTAAACAGCAAAACAATATTAAAACATCCATTTACAAACTCTCGCACAAGTAAGCAGTATCATTTATCTAGTCCTATGCACAGTACTACCCAAATACATGTCTTGCAAGACTGTTTAAAACACTAGGTTGAGAATGCGCTAATTATCTGGTGAGTCTGAGTAGTGGGATGCAAATAGCAGACTGTTTATGCAGAAGTGTTGTCAACAGTCACGTTTAGCAACAACGCATGTGTTTGGGAAGTCCTGAGCATACAACTTGGATTATACTTTGAGTTGTGCGAGTTTGTAAACATTCATTTGTAAAAATGAATTCAATGCAACACTCTGTGACTGACTGATACACAAATGGTCATTTTGAGGATGAAGTATTCCTTTAAGCAAAGACTTAGAGGGTGACTGAAGCCAACTGGTGACTCTTTGTAACACAGAAGGCCTTGGCCACCACACTCACACAATGGCAGCTGACAACTGCTTAACTGTGCACATCAATAACAAACCTATTTTTGAGCTTAACCCTTTTCTTACCTTGAATGAGCTGTGAACGAGCGTTTCATCCAAGTCAATCACCACACACTTTTTGCCATAGTCAGATATTATCATCTCTGGTAGAAGGTATTTGGCTGGTGGCTGTTGGGGAAGACAAGGCATATCATTTCAGATGTATGGAGCGACAGTATCTGAGAAAGAAAAAGAGCAAGAGTGATAGAATACATATACTTTGCATTTAATAAATGTGTTAAGAGTGAGCAGTGAGCCAACACCAATGTTAGGAAGAAAATCTCAATGTGTGACAATGCAGGTGAGATAAAGCCATGTCTGAAATGATGCTTTTACTGGACCCTTCAATATCTGATATCCCACTGCTAAAGCCACCTAACCAGAGGAAGCAATGCTATCTTAAATTCCTTTGGGGTTTTTAATCTATTTTTATCTGTGGAGATTAAATAAAACAAAGGTCATGCAAAGGTTAGCTGCTTTTAGTTTCATTGAAATCACTAAACCTTGTGTTTGCAAATGCCAATAGTTCTTTTATGGAAGCACCTGAGGTGATAAATATCAACAGTTTTGCACTTTTTAGACAGTTAGTGTCACTATGTTTCTGAAAGCATACAAGCCACCAAGTGTCAATCATGCAGATTAGGCACATTTTAAAACCCATAGGTGCTTATGCCATATACTACTTCTGCACAGCCAGATGTACGATCGGCTGAAAATGAAACGCAGTATGCTAGCATTGCAAAAGCTCTCTGAGGAACACTGGAGCCCACACAGACAGGATGTGCCAGCACCAGCCCACTCAGCCTGCATGCTAGGGAAAAGAAAAAAAGGCAATACATACACTAGGGATAGGGACGACCTCGACCTGGTCACACTACAACCCCGTAGAGACAGACACACACATACAAAAACAGGGTGAGGGGTAGGAAGGAGAAGAAAAAAAAAGAAACAACGAAAAGGTCCACGAAGATAAAGAAAGTTTACAAAAACAGATAGCATGTGGTTAGTGGAGCAGCAGCTCACCTTGGGTGGCGATCCATTCTCCTCAACAGGTGGAGGCAGGGAGCTGGTGTTGGTGTTGGTGGCTGGAGGGTCCACATTGTAGTTGCGGAAGCAGCAGAAGAATGTGCTGAAGATGCCCCGGCTCCTCTGTTTCTTTAGGCTGCTGTTCGACTGCGATGCTGTCAAAATAACAGGAGGGAGTGAGAGAGCGGAGGGTGAATAAGTGGATATGCAAATCCATCGTTCAATCAGTACAATGGAGCAGGCTGAGGCTGGGAAGCATCATGTTAGGCTATTTGCATGCTGAGCTGTGGATGCTGGAATAACTGGGAACAAACGGTTATACAGTATGTTCATTGCAAACCTAAGTGACCACAGTGGTGTGAGCCTTAATGAATCACAACAATAGGTGAGACCTTCACAGTGTGATTAAATGACATTAGTGCCAGTTGTGTTGACTGGGCCTAGTCGAACCACTGATCAGAAAATAACTTGGCTCGCCGGGTGACTGCCAGTTGCATACAGCAACAGTTCAGAGCGGGCTCTGCTCTGATTGCCTCTCATTCCAGGACTACAGACCAGGGCCTAAATCAGACACCAAGCTTTTATTAATAGTGACAAGTTGGAAGCTAACTGCTCCTCCCTGTTGCTTTTTGCCTTGCCGTGGATCCCTTTACCTGATTGGCCTAGGAGTCGCCATTTCGAAAGCTTGCTTACATTTCCCTCCCATGTTTCAGCTGGCAGGTGAGTGACTGAAGCAGCCTGGACATGCACAAGAAACTAGGGGAGGGAGGAGGTGGGAGGCCCACATACCCCGCAGAGTCTATACAAGGCTGCATTCCTCTCCACCTATTAGCCCCTCCTCACCCGCTCACCCCTCGGCTCACACAACAAGAATGCTTTTGCAACCAAAGAAGAGCAAATAGCATTATGTCATGTCTTTTGGCATCTTGATATTGTGCCACTCTGTGCTCCTGACTTTAAACAAATATCCAACAGACATTTGTCAATGGAAACACTCTGCCAGCAGAAAATACATCAAATGACTAGTACACAATATAAAAGTAAGGCCAACAAACTTTAGACATCCCTTACAAATACCAGAACTATTTTTCTAACGCAGCTTTGCCAAGTGTTTCTCCAACAAAACATTTCCTACATACCGTAGTATCTTCTTGAGGCAAAAAACAGCTAGAGCCTTATATCATGCAAGCAAGGGCTCAATGTGACTATTGTTTTAAGAAGGTTACAAAAATTCTATATTCCACAGCTATAAATACACATCGGGGCAGGAAAGGCATCAGACACTGACAGAGTAACAGCATGTTACGGCTATATGAAACTTTGCCTTTCCCGATCTCTGTCAATTGCCTCTATTGCTGGCTTCCAGTCACATTAATTACTGCATTTTAAGCCAGGGAATGCCGTACTGGATATTTAGACTATATCTTATTGGGGACAAGTTCCTTCACCCGTCACCACAAGACAAGTTAAGTAGAATATGCATCCATCAACAAGGGAACAACATTAAAACATTCAGTGACTATTTAAGGTACCTTAAAACCTCTAAACACATGGAATTGCTCAGTCAAGCAGTGATAATTGATTGGTATGACTGAAACTATGTCTGGCTATTACTAATATTACTGTTAAACCAAGAGGTTACGATCACAAAATGAAAAGAAGTCAAATAAGAGCCAAATTAACAGCTTTTGGTGAAGAGGGAAATTGACCGTGTCCATGGAGAGACAGGCCATCCCCATCACTTTTAATGTACAGCTATAAGTAAAAGAAATCCCTATGCCATCTTCTTAGTGTCCAAAACAAAAAAGAGCGTACTGTATGTGCTAACAGAGAAAGGGGATTAAAACAGAATGCTTAAGAAATTCCTGCTACTTCCCAATCTTTCCAGAGTATAAAGGCCACCATTTAACCCACTGGAGAAAAAAAAACTTTTACACAACACAGCAACAGCCACCAAATACCAAAACAATTAACTGATTTGTTTAGACAAATGTAACTAACCATATTGAGGTCTCTATGAGGCCCTAGGTTTTGCTGACCATATTGGCCATAGTACAATTACATTGCTTATTTTATAAAACTTGACTTTTCCTCATCCTTGCATCTGTAAAACTGGGACAGGCAGTCGTCAGCTTCCTGTGACTCACCACTACGAGCTGCAGCTGTATTGATTCCTGCACAAAGACCCTCAGAAAACACCCAAGGACTACTGAGTCATGCACAGAACTGGGCCACAAAAACACACACACACACACACACACACACACACACACAGGTGCAGAGTGGAGGGTAGTAAACCACTAATGAGAGGGTAAACTTGGTTTAGTTAATAAAGTTGCAAGTCAAAGTTCAGTTTGTTTTTTTCTTTTTCATTAAAGCCACCTCTCTATCTAGCCCAGGTTGTGTGGGCTTGTGATTGTTAACACATTGTATAGCTTTGGCTAAACTCACAGTGCATTGATAGCTTAAAGCTTTGTATTTTCTCTACTGTTGGCGGTGCATTAAGCGTGGACTGACTTCCCAGATGCATATTAGCCAATAGTAAATAACTGCTAATCGAACTGGTGTAGAGCCATTACTGATTTAATCTACAGAATAAAAATGGAGTGAAGCCTCTCCCTGATGTTAAACATGCATATCAGAAAACTAAGAAAAGGTGTGTGAAGAAGGGAGACAATAGTATATGACCAAATGATTAGGACACTAAGAGTGCTTTATTGATAATTTGGGAACAGTTTGCTTCTAAAATGCCACGTCAAGCTGAATACAATAATCTACAAACTATGCAAGGCAACAGTTGTCGACAGAGGGAGTGATACAAGCAAACACTTATCACCTCAAAACATGTTCACAAGTTTGAGGAATGTTTGTGGACGCACTCTCTGGCTACAACTCAAGCAGCTATCAGAGTCTGCCTCACCTCTACAGAGTGATAAGCACTTAACTTACCGGGAATGGATCTCTGCCTCAACAAACATGTGAATATGTAATGAATTTAAAGGCACAATAAACAAACAGTAAACACAAGGCTTGTCCCACCACCAGAAAAAGAAAAGATCGAACCATTTTCCAAAACAACCTCATTCATTAATTAAAAGTGATTCATTTCAAAATTGGAGATAAAACAATTGGAGATGGAAAACAACAACATGCAAAGATAAAAATTATTTTTTTAGTAGGCTATAGATTGAAAGCAACTGATCTACACATATTCATTCTTTTTCTATACTAGCTTATCTTGCTCAGGTGCCTACCTGCCTACTAGAAATTTGACAAAACCTGTCTGGTTGAAATCACAGTGACAGTCAATGAACAGCTGAGCACTCAGCGAATACCATCACATAAATCAATCCTCGGAAACGTCTCGGATTCCATGATTATAAGGAGTATTTATAATAAAAGGTGAAAGGATCATGTAAAAGACACCTGTTTATGTTATACAGGTATATAATGCATTAAGGCACTAGTGCAAAAATCTGCATGTAGTTTAAACTTTAAATAGATGAAACACCCCTTCATAAACACCCGTGTCCCAACAAACCCTTAACTTCTTTTGAAAATTGTGTTGTTTTTATCCAAACTAAAGCCTTGTATGACTGTTAGAATGAAAAATAAGATCATTGACATCTTTGCATGTAGTTATACTTGGCCTTGAGGTCAGTGGTGTCCTGGCCAACAGGGCAGCAAGTCTATATTTAGGCTGCTGCTTGGCAGCCAAACCAGTGTGAAAGGCAGACACATGTTGTAAGACAGCCAGTAGAGGAACACTGAGAGCAAAGGTGGTCAATTTTTGTCCAGACAGTTTGGAGCCTGTTCAAGCAATGGAAGACTACCTGTCAAATTCCTCAAGGACAGCTGCTGGGAAGAGCTATATGTTAAGTGATATGCAATAGATAAGGGACAACCAAATCACTGGTTGAATATATAATAAACTCAGGAAATAAAATTAAGAATCCTGCTGTGTACTTTGGTTGTGGCAGAGTGGATACAAATATTCCACTAATGCAAAAAAAAAAAACTCACGCCCCTCATTATCAAACCAGTTTTCAAAATGTCCAGAACGGGTGGAAAAAAAGGACATAGCCATACTATTCCTGCATTTTTCCTAGATATGTGAAGACTTAGGTGCATGTATTTGGCAGTTCTCTCAAGAAAATATTATGTTTTTTGACAAAAAATGCAATTTTACATAATTTGAACCATTATTATTAGCATATATGTGTACAAAAAGTTGGATAAGCTAGAGCAGGTGCTCTCGGCTTTGATTTTTCCATTCATTCGAGTTAGGTGGTGTGGCCCAAAACAGCTTAGGATCTGCGCCTAAACCTTATAATGGTAGGAAAACCCTGTATTCCTATAATGGTGGTAATATTTGACTTAGCCCCAAGGGGAAAATTCTGTGTGACTCATTTCTTAAGAGAAATGGAATAGGTAGGAAACAAACTGCATTATCACTGCTCAACTTCATCCTCAACTGTGTCCTGTATAAAACAACAACTCAGTCCATTGTTAGGGTTGATGTTCATGCAGCAGTTTAACACACAATAGTGAATTCCCCTTGCGCTACTCAAACTCCTCTGTTGGTAAACAACCTCGAGAACTAAATGAATGCAAATATTGCATTACCATAACTTCACAAGGAGGTGGCATACAAGCCCAAATTGATGCCTTACATTTGCTTACTTTCTCTGAACAACACATTTTACAAAGAAACAAAAACCAATTTATTAATGAAGCCAAAGGCTGCATTGTCTGGCAATTTTACTGGAACACTTACTTAAACAGGAACAAAATAGCTAGCTGTTGGTATGTGTCGGTGGTATGTGTCACTGCTGTGGTGGAATCTGCATATTGTTTGCTGTCGTACATTTATTTTGTGTGGGTCAATCCCAGCATTTATCATTTGCACTCCCATAACTCCCACATACATGCAATGATAATCTCAAATGACGCACAATAATGTTTAAGTCACATATAATCCATAGTATTTACAGGGGGATACCTTTGTGCCTCCAGGGGAGAATGCATTGTGCTTGAAAGACTTAAGTTCTCACATTACTAATGGTGTATGACAAGTTAGGTTTGAGATTTGATACTGATATAACGTCCCATGGGGCTGGGTGACCCGTGAGAGTAGCCCCAGGAATGGGAATGAATGGACAGCCATGGTCTTGAAGAAGGGATTTGACCACCTCCACTGCAGATCATGCGTGAGTGTGAATGGTGAAATACATAAAGAGTAATACATAAAAATCCCCATATGCGTAGGTTAATTAAAACTGAAAACATTGCTTGCTATTGTATCTAAGAAAGGAATCAATAGTGGATACACAACACAGAATATATATATATATATATATATATATATATATATATATATATATATATGGTAGTCTTCATTGGAGGTAAGGCAGCTCCACTGTAGTGTGTACAACATAAAAAAAGCAGATAAACTGATAGCAATGCAAATCTGTGCATCCTACATGATGGCTTTGCCGCATGAAAGTTTCATGTCTTACAGAAAACGCTATATTAATTCACAAACCATTTCCCAGCATTACTGACAGCAGACAGTTCTCTTCTGTCTGCACGTTTAGCTACTTCATTCCAAAAAAACTTTGTGCTACCCAGCAGACAAAACCCCCATGAACTGTTTAGCTTCTTGTGGTCGTGATTCATAGCGTGAATCATCTATCAGATTTTTAGTCAAGTTACAAAGACAAAACATACACATGTGATCAACTTGTTGCTTACTAAGAATTTAACTAACGCTAGTTGGGTCCAGGTGTTATATGACCAAATCACCAGTGTATTCAACTACGAGAGCAGTAGTTAGCCAGCTAGCATTAGTTATATGTTCCTACCTTTCTCCTGGTTAAAGGATATTATTTCCTCCTCCTTCGGGTTGGAAACTTGGGTTATTATGGACATGTGGTCCATTTAGACGGGTGGTTATTCCGGTTTTGTTTCCCACAATGTTATTCGTACTAGCGCGCTTGCTTCGTGTGCTAGCTACTGTTAGCTAGCTAGCTGTTCAAGATGAGGATGACCAGCCAGCAGGCAACCGTCCGAGGTGAAGTGTAGTGGCAGCAGCAGTGGTAGCCAACCAGCTAGCACGGTGGTGAATGGAAGCCAGTGAATGGCTGTCATTTATGGTTCTCCGCAAAAAATCATTGCTGAAACAAGTATTTTGTGCGCAACAGCGTCAGCGTAAAAAAAAATTCACAACACAACCGACGTTGAATTGCTAACTAGCTGAAGTTAGCAGGTAGCTCGGTTTAGCGAGTTAGCTGTGAAGCTCCGATCATCCAAAATTTGAGGCCGTGTCTGGTACAACGTTAAAAACACTAGGAAGCCCGTCGCAAGATTGTTCTTGTCCAAAAACATATAGCGAACGGCAGTTGTTGAACGTTAAAGTTAGCAAACACTTTTAAGCAAACTGTTATGTATCTGCTGACCCTTCATTCCCCGTGCAACATGGACGCTTTATGTATTTTGAGTTGCATCTGAAGGAGCGGGGGTACTCGGAGTGAGTGGGAGGGTTTGTTTTCTGTGATGGATCCTCTCAGGCAGGCAGGCAGCTTCGGCGCACTACATTGCTCAACCCTTGCAGCTGGCTTCACGCGACTTTCTCAAGCGTTCTTTCCTCTGTAATTACTGTTCGTCTCACGCAACAAATTACAACTCTAGATAATTAGCATAAAATAATACATTGAAACATAATACACTTTGTGTAGCGGAATATGGTGAAACCTAGCTTTTGCTTTAACATGGTCCCTGGCAAACAACAGCCTGCAATCAAAGCAAATTGTTGACGTTTATCCAAAACCGTTGTCGTGTGTTTTCCCCGTTGTCTAATTTTAACTAGTCGAGAGCGCCACCTTGTGTCAAAATTAGAAAAATGCTCCGAGGATTCCCTGCATTCAAAATGATAAACTCCCTGCAGTCGCAGAAGCATATCAAATAAGGAGAAGTCATTTCATATTGGGAAACGAAAACTATAGGGAAAGAAATCACCAGATTCCTTAGATATTTTCATGACTTTATAATGGGTAGCCTATGATCTGATACCGCATAGTAATAAAGAAAACACATAGCCACATGATAATTTCTTCAGTTTATCCTTTTCTTTATGCTTTTGCATGTCTTCTGAAGTCTAGTGCATTATAATTTTTGACTGGAGGATCATCAGAAGTACGCCCCTCTGATTATGTCGGGCATACTGTAGCTGTTAGTATTGATTGATGCAACTGCTTCCTCATTTTAACCATTGTCCCAGAGTGGTTTTGCGCTCAAGTCTGACGGGCTCTCTGTGGACCCCCCTCACTGCGTTGCAGTACTAAGGATAAATATATCCCCCTCCTCCTCCTTCTCCTCTCCCTCCTCCTCCTCCTCCTTTCGTTTAGTCCGCAACATCCTGACTGGCCGAGGCTGGTGATCGCAGGCAGCGGCAGTGGCGAGCCCCCACAAGACGGATGAATTAGAAAACCTGCTGTAACCACCGCCACCCCCTTCTCTTTTCTTTTAATCATTATTTATATTGAAGAGTCGGTCTGTAGGCTAAACATTGCTGCCCTCATCTTGACAGTGTGAAGCGGATACAAGGTTAGTAAAAAAACAAGTCTGTTTTATTTGTACATAGAGTTAAATATAAGAGTAAGCATAACAATCAAAGCAAAACGCTTGTGTGTTATCTGCTCTGTATGCATAGAGCAGTGAAACAGTAAATCAGTATTTGTCCGCAGGACGCTTTACTGGGGTCCTGCTTATAGCCATGGTAACATCTTGGCATGGACAGGACTTGTTAGTCCAACTCCTTTTACTTCAACTCAGAGTGTGTGACATGAGTCTAACACACACATGCGCGCCCGTTCACACACACACGCACACACACACACACACACACACACACACAGACACACACACAACCAGTGCAAGTACAAGTGCATTATTCCCCACTGGAAAGTAACTGTGTACATGTTTTCCTACTCCAATGTACCATTCTTGGTCATTCCAGTCAGTTCTAATTATTCTGTGAAGTGAATCCCCAGCGCCTCTCAGATAACATAGTACTGCAGCTGCCCTGCTGTACAGCAGACCAACTGCAAGGGCTATAATAGGAAGAAGAGGTAGGGTTGCGCAGCTGACGATGCTGATTCGGATGAGCCACAGCTCTGCAGTAGCCTACTATTTAAGTCACTGCCCTGTCGATCTTACAGGCTTATTAGTAAATTGTTACCTCCTTAAAACACCTTGGTCTGTATCAGTCATGAAGAACCTGTGTTGTCACATGCTGTGTTACATTTAATGAACATGAGTTTTTGTGGGTGTATAGTTTTTTGTGTACAGGCATTCGACTGTTTTTCACTGGGCTTAATTGTAAAATCATTTCTATGGGAATCCACATAAATGGTACTCATGACTAAAGTGAACAATTTACAGTAAAACAGTAGGCTAGTAGATACTGTTTACAGGCCTCAAAACATTTTGTGTTATTTTTAGTCATTTTTTTATCATTTGCCTTCAGACAGGTTTAATACTGTTTTGCTGACTCCATTTCAACCCGTTAGGCTTCCATAGACAGATTCACTATGGGGATCAAAGCTGCCCTCCCCAGATATGAGCTGTATCTCTACACAGCTGTACTTGCCGGGGCCTTGATATGGGCAGGCAGTTGGATAGCTGAAGCTTCAAGTGGTGAGTGCACGACGTATCAAGTGAAGTCCTAAGCACATACAATAACACAATTCTAGAGTTTATTGATCTTCACTAAAGTCGATTCATATGTATTGGAGTTGGAGCAAATTGACACATTTTGAGCAGCTTTTGTTCCAACTTTATAATTAAAAAAATCCACAATAACACAACTCAGTCAACACTTTCAGTCAGAATAAATCTCACTGAAAAATCACTTAACATGTTACAATGGAAATTTAATATTAACACAGGCTTTAAAAAACAAGACCCCCACCTATAACACTGCTCTATTTAACTCAAAACTAAGTAGACTAAAATAGACCTAACTCCCCCCCCCACCCCTCCCCTAAGGAATTCCAGCATGCTCCTAATAATATAAAGATCATTTAAAGATGGTCCCATTACTTTCTAATTATTTTCCTGATGGAGATATTTCAGACTAAGACTCAATTACACTGAGTCAACTAATACCAAAATAGTCCTCCTGAAATACTGCCAAATGTTTGCATGTATTCAGAAAGTAAAATGCTTAACTATCATCTTAACACAATGATCAGAATGGAGTGTAACCTGGTGAATGGTACTGTCTGTTGCAGTCTGTGCAGTCAGATTAGCCAGGGCAGAGCCTTGTTGTCAGTCATGATTTTGTCTCAATTCTCTTGAACTGGTCAGTTTTGGCTGCTCAGTCTATGGGCTTTTATACTGCTCCTGTCTGCATGTTACAGTAGCACTGTACACCCGTAATAGAAGCTTGGCTATGTTCCCAGAAGTAAGAGGCTTTCCCTGACTGACCCTCAGATTTTTGATATCCTTTTTCATGTCCATTAGTATAATCGGGCAAAGCCGGAGGAGCTACTGTGCGGGTGCTTTTGTTGCCGTGTACTGAATGTCTCAACACCACTGCCATGATTCGGATTACTATCAAACTTATTTTTACTATATTTAGTATTTTCAATTTCCTTTTTAACATTTTTAAAGCAGTAACCTAATCACCTACATCCAGGTCATGACCGGTAGTGTAGATGTCAGCCCCAAAAATAGAAAGCTTTGCATTGTGTAATATCTGATGTTATCAAATGAACTGAATGTGCACTAAAACTTTAATATGACTGTGAATGACCCCCCACCCACCCACCCCATCCCCTAAAAAAACAAGCTTTTCAAAGTCCTGATTTGGTTTATGGATTTTGCACTCCTCAATCTAAAAGCTCAACCAAGAAGACCCAACACCTTATTGATTAAACACTACGTTTTGTTTGGTGAATATCCTGTGAATATCCTGTTTTCTTCTGCATTCAGAGAATGTAAACAGAAAGGCCTTTAAAGAAAGTGTGAAACCAGGATGGCATTACTTTGGCAGGAAAATGGTAAATTCCTCATACATGATCCCATTTGTGTATCTCATTGTGTTCTATAATTGGATTTACTGATGCAAGATGTCAAAAGAGAATGGTTGTCGTGTGTTACCAAGGCATCTATCTTTGCCACAGGATGTCGCAGACTTCGAATGGATGATGTGGTTCTCTACATTCCGCAATCATATCCTTTTTGCTCTCACCGGTCACGTTATCTTTGCAAAAATATTCACCCTGCTCGCTCCAAAGGTGCGTACATGTAAATGAATGTCCATTAGCACTCTCAATCTGATTGCATACATGTATAATGGGCTGTCTCTTATTAAGTGTAGATTATGTATCTATGTATTGTGTGTATATATACATATGTGTGTGTTTGGACTCAAGCTTTGCTCATATAAAGACCATGCACGAGATTTGATTTGATATGTGCTGTAAACATATTAAATGCAAAGCTACATTGTAAACAGTAGGCCTTGGGCCTTACAAATAATTCAATCCTGTTCAGTTTAATTCTTTTTTATTCTATTGAGCAAAATATAATTTGTTACACTGTATATTTGTACCCCAAGGTCTAACACATAATAATTGATGCTTCAGCATGAGTTGCCTGCTGTCTGTTGAGTGCACCAGTTATTCTTTCCTGTGAATACTTTTGACATATTTAAAACAGTTACATGTGTTTTAAACATGTTTTCTGTTTTGTACCATGCTTACAATGAAGATTGGCATACATGGATGTAAGGTAACATTAATAAACTTGTGAATTGTATAACATTTGTCGTGTTTTTCATTCAAACCATTTTTCATTCCATTTATACATGAACAGAAAAGTTGATGTGCTTTTTCCACAATTTAACTTTTCCATCCTAAAGTATGTCCATTGTTGTAGATGCAACAGTGTTGTTGTAACGGCTTTCTGCACGTGTGTTGCATTAAATCATGTATAGTACAATAGCCCCGTCACAATGTCACACTGACGCTGGCCCCTCTTTACCCACAGCACAGATCCTTGATCTTTGGTGTGTACGGTGGTTTGGCAGTCCTGATCACGATGGGCTGGACCTTCATGGCTCTGGTTCTGTCTCACTGCATCATACTCTACAGCATCGCCCTGGTAAAGATGAAATGGTTGTGCTTTGTGGCTGGCCTTACCACGCTGGCCTCCCTTAAGCTGGAGCCCTATAACTCCTGGCAGGTGAGTGGGTGTTTCCAGTTTCAAACCTCAAATCAGAGGACAGGCTCTTCCATGCCTTGGATGCATTAAAACTGAACACTCGAGCGCCTGATATAGAATAAGATGTGGGAATTTGTATCTCATTATATCTCATGTTAAACAAATGCAAGAAATGAGCCTGAATGGGAGGATACTTTATGCAAAAAATGATGTTTGAGGCTCAGAATGAGTGACTCCTTCTTCAGGAATCCTTGGTGACTGGCTCTTTTGACCTGCAAGACATCCTGTTCTATGGAGGCTGTGGCTTCAGCATCATGCGCTGTATGAGCTTTGCTTTAGAGAACTGCGAGAAAAAAGACGGAAACTACACATTCTCTGACCTGCTGAGATACAACTTCTACCTCCCCTTCTTCTTCTTTGGACCTATCATGACTTTCGACAGGTTTCATGTTCAGGTGAGGATATTAACAGAAGGTGACGTGGAAAAATGAGTAAAAGTGAAAAGTGAACAGCAATCTGAAATTTGACAGTTAGTTATTAAGTCATCACTCATCATGAGTGCACATAGTATCGAAGACTCCTTAAGGCCCATGTAATACCCACACATAATGGCATGTGTTTCTATAACTCAATTTAAAGCCATGGGTACAGACAGAAAACAAAGACTTGAGGCATATGAACACTTTTATTAAAATGACTTTCCACACATAGCTGTATGGAGTTTTATAATCTGATCAATAATAACAATAATAATAAAGTGCAATTATATGGCACAATTCATGCATAAAAGGCAATACAAAGTGCTTACCATAGAAACACATAATCAAAACATTTATAATAAGACAATAAAGACATCAAATTAGAATAGCAGATAAAGACAAGATAAAGCAACCATCAGCTGAAAACACTTCAGGAGAAGGCAATGTACAGGTGTACATGTACATGTACATGTGGCCGTTGTAAATTATCTTTAATATATAGATATGTTTGGGCCAAATCTGGTTAAACATCTGCTGGGATGCTGGAATGATCATAATAATTTCACAAAACAGTGACAGCTTGTTCATAAAACAGAATGCTTTAAATTCCACAGGTGAACAACACCCAGTTGACCCGCAAGGACAGGGAGATGTGGAACATCACCACCAAGGCTTTGGTGCATCTGGGAGTTATTCTTGTGGTGGACGTCTTCTTCCACTACCTCTACATTCTGACAATCCCCAATGACATGAAACTGGTCACCAAGCTTTCTGACTGGTGTTTGGGTGAGTTAGATTTATGTTTCCACACTGTTTTCATGTGGCTGCGGTCATTATGACCCGCTCACATCGTATTTACTTAAGGGCGAATATCTAACATTGCTTCCAAGCATTTTGTGCTTTATTAAACATGGTAATCTACCACTCTATTAGAAGATGATTTATTAATATTTCTCAATGTTTGCTTGGTTTCCATGTTCTGTACCTTTGCAGCTGGTCTGGCTTATTCCAACCTGGTTTATGACTGGGTGAAAGCCGCCATGATGTTTGGTGTCATTAACACCGTGGCAACACTGGACCACCTTGACCCTCCTCAGCCTCCCAAGTGTATCACCATGCTCTATGTCTTCGCTGAGACGTACGTATGACCTGACTTGTGTGTAATATTAAGAAATAGTTGTGTTTCTTGTTGATCACGCTAAACCTTGAAATTGTGTAAAACATTTACTTGGAAAATGTCTTCTGTCTTTTTTTAGACACTTTGACAGAGGCATCAATGACTGGCTGTGCAAGTGAGTGTTTGAGTTTGAAATCATGGGTTCAAATGACAGAAACTACAGCATAATATAGAGGAGGATTTTGGTTCTTCGTTAAGGTGAATTTGAGTTGTAATTTCGCAGGTATGTTTATGACTATATTGGCGGGGATCACAATCAAATCTTTAAGGAGCTCTTGGCAACCATCTGCACCTTTGCCATCACCACCTTGTGGCTGGGCCCGTGTGAGCTGGTTTACATCTGGTCCTTTTTCAACTGCTTTGGCCTCAACTTTGAGCTGTGGGTGGCCAAGCTCTTCTCCCTTCCACCATTGTCTACCATAGAGGTGAGAAACATTAAGATAAACAATCACTTTTTCAAACCCACAGTTAATATACAGAATTGTGCAATGTGTCATTTTCTGCCATGTCCCTTACTGCACCTGTGTCCTCTGCATCTAGCGTGTGATGGGTGAAGCCATGTCACGCAGGATCCGGGGTTTGTTCAATGCTGCCAACTTCTGGAGCATTGTACTCTACAACGTTCTCGCCCTGAACAATTTGGAGTTTGCCAAACTGGTGGGAAAAAGACTGATTTTCAAAGGTGGGAAACAACCACGGTGTATTATATAAAACCAAACCAAGGCTCTTTTGTCACTTTTAGTCAGAACAACTCAGACAGACATCAAAAAGACACAGAATGTCAAGGGGCGCCATCCCCTAGATATCACATCTTCTCTGTTGCTTTCTTTCAAATAAAATAAAAGTATAATAAAATCAGAGCATTGGCTAACGTAGACGTTGTTTATCTACAGCTGAACATCTACTCCGAGCACAGCATGAAGAAAGCTTTAAACCCAGACTGTCTTCTTCTTTTCCCCCCTTCACTTCCTCTTTCTATCTTTCTATATTCTATCTTTTCTTCCAGGGTTTCCTCTGTCCTCCCTCTCAGTGTTACTTGTGACCTACTGTGGCGTGCAGCTGGTGAAGGAAAGGGAGAGACAACAAGCACTGCTGGACGATCCGGAGCCAGTGAAGCCAGTAGATGGGGGCAAAGAAAAAGCAGAATAAACAGGGAGAAAATAACTGACTGTCACAGACTTCATGGTCATCAGTCCCCTCACATTGTTCCATCATCGGCCTCGTGAACTGTACCTTACCAGACTGTAACAGCCAGTCAGCACCTGTATTGTTCACAAGCCTGCGTTTTTGCTTTTGTTTGTCAGAAGCGAGGCAATGTTTTGAACTGTGAAATATCCTCAAGTGCACTTGCTGTAGATAATCGCCACATCCTTTGGCCCAAATCCACCGATGGTGCATTTTGTATTTTTATTTTATTTGAACAAAAGATTGTTTAACAAATGATACCTAATAGTATATTATTAATAGTAAGACATACAGTATTGTACAGGAACTACTACTTTGCTCTGTGTGGTCTCCTGTGTTTATGTTTGATTCTTCTCAGATTTGGACATTCTTCTTTTTTTATAATCATCGTCAATATGATTATTATTATTGGTAGTGAGATGATGTCTTAATTTTGCCTTAGATCACAATCCTTACAATGTTTAACACTACTGAAAGGGTTAAAACTTGAAATTAGGGTGCCACATAAAAAGTGCAATGAAGAAAATAAACAAAGGGTGCTGTGGAGGTCCTCCACATAACTTGCAGCTGATTGTAATGTAAATTTGCTCTAATGTCACAAAGCACATTTACAAGTCACAAGGTACAGGATTATCTACTTTAAAGTTGAGGGAGAATGTATTAGATCTTTTGTAATGCTAAATAATTGAATGTAGTTCAACCGTCCAGGGAACGATAGCTTTACTCCACTACCAGGCGACTACTGTATGTGTGACCTTTTCCCTCCATCCTCTTACACATGATCCAGGCCCCCTCTGCTCGCTGTGAAAGGCAATAGGCCCTTAAGAAAATATGGGTCACTCTTATCTTGCCTGTCACCAAAACCTGCTGTCCGTCTACAGTGCAGCAGGCAGAGAGAGAAAATGTGTAAACCTTTTTCTCATTGTAGGGTTTAATTCAAATGTGTCCAAATGTTTGACTTGAAATAAAGTTTAGTTTCATCCAAAAGTGACACAAGTATAAGCTTTTTTTTGTAGTCTGGAGATGAGACTAAAATGAGTGTATTGATGTTTCCTTGGATGGGTAAGCACAGCCTGCATTAAAACATTTTAGCAATATAATTGTGTTTAAATCAATGGAAATAGGTTACTAGTAACACTGTGTTGGGTTTATTTGTATGAAAGTAAAACAGGCACAGCAAGATGGCCCAGTTTGACTTAAACTGATCATTGACTGCAATTAACACACGCATGATAAAAACATGTAGGCTCATCTACACAGGTGTTTCCGTTAGTTTGCCTGATTAGCTCTTTTGCCTTTGTGGGCGTGTACCATTTGAACTTAATGGACATCGCCCTCACTCTCCAATAGGGTGGGACTACATAAACCTTCACCATGATCCTTTTCATGTTGACATATCACAAAAGCACAGGTGTAAATAATAATAATGATGGCTAAATTCCATTTAGCTGCTTCAGTTTCTGGTACTGTACATACTGGTTCACTGTCACAGCTTACTGGGTCACTGGGAACAGTTAAATATTGTTAGTGTTGTGCTTTTCCTACTATGACAAGTCAAATTATCTGCTGTGAAAAACCTTGTACTTACAGGTGCTTGTATTTGGTGACATCATGTAATTTTCAGCAACTTCAAATGTCAGATTAATACAACTTTTTTTAAGTGTGTGGGTGTGCAGTGCTTTTAATACACAATATGTTTATCCTCTCATCAGTTGTGTTTTTTCCCCCTCATATTAAAAAGCATTTCAGGCATGGACACTATACTTCTTCTAGAACTAATTTACAGTTTGACAAGTTTGCATGGTGCAGGTGTAATTCAAAACCTTATTGTGACCTACTGGCACAGATAAATGGTCCAGAGCTTCAATTAATGTTATCACTTTCCCATGCTGTAGACAAGTCAAAATCCCTATTGTGAGAGGTTTGAAGGTTTAATCTGTGTTCCCAATTAATAATCAACAGGTGACACACTTATCATTGTTCATTTAATAGTTCACCAAAAAGGTTCCCTTATCATTTAAAACAAATCCATATAAATCAATAAAAACATCATAAGCAGAAGACTTCAGATTTCAGCACAGATGGGTTTAGGCACTAATTCATAAAACATGACTCAGACACAAAGTGAAAAGTCCTAACGCCAATTGTATGTTCAGTCATTATTTTTTCCGTTGGCCTACTCATGTCCTCTAAGTAAGCCTTAGATAAAGCAACAAAAACAATTTCTGTGAATGTTTGATTGAAAGTGGTCGACTTAATCTCAATCCCACAAATTCTACTTGTTTCCCCACTAGAGTTGGTGTCTGTCTCATTTTTGACCAATAGGTGCCAGTGTTGTTTATGACATGTAACTCCTGATTGAATGATTATGTACAAGTGATTACACAAATTCCACATAGTGTACCCAATGTAATGTGTGAACATGTGTCATAATTGTCCATGTGAATAATGAGAAGAATTTGACTAGCTATCTGGAAGATGATTCATTTTATAATAAACCATGTTGTCCAAACCTGGTGTTAAACAACGAATGTTTACTTCAATGTTTTACTTAAATGTTTTAATGTGTTGGAACTGACATTTTATTTTTTTGTAAAAAAAAAAAAATGTGAGAGGGACTCCCTGGGGTTATATAAATAGAAGGGCATATCAAGTGTTAAACAGTGAAGTGATAAAGTGTGTCACTTGCTGTGTTAGGAACCTGAGGAAGGTTCATGGGGACGCTGTGAATACACAATACATTTAGGTGTTGTGCCCATGTTTGGTGTGTTTTTTGTTCTAAAGTTTATGCTATTTTCTGGTGTCAGAGTTTTATTATGTATATAGCAGGCAAATCTTCCAAGAACAACACACCAGTATGCACTGTATGCTGTCCTGTACCTCCACTTATGTACATGCAATATGATGAAATGCTTAGTGTCAGTGTAGCTATTGCAATAACTTTTACAATACAAGTCCTTATTGGACTCCAGAGAAAAAAATACTTTTAAAAAGTGTGTGTATCAAAGTAATAGAGCCCGTCAGATTGTCTGGTGAGCGTTCCTGCTGGATTTAACATGCTGTCACACCTACGCTTAGTCACTCAGCTGTTTGTGGGGGTCTATGTGGTGCAGGAATGGAAAGGTCCAGCAAAATGGATTCCTCAGCTTTGTGACGGTCCTGTCTAAAAATACCCATTGAGTTACAGAGTGACTGACGGCCAGGGACAGCTGCAGCCACCAGCCAACCAACCAACCAACCAACCCGTGGAGACGGTCCACGGCAATCTGAGCAGCCCTGTGTACTCTGACAGTCCTGCTCTGTTGTGGGGAGTGAAACGGAACCCAACCAGGACAAGGAGACCGAACAAAATGGCTGCCCTGACTATAGACCCGATAGAGCAGCCTCGGATGTACCAACAGACCCTGCTTCAGGACGGACTGTGTGACCTCTTAGAGAATGACAAGTTTGTGGACTGTGTACTCAAAATTCAGGACGAGAAGTTCCCCTGCCACCGCTTGGTTTTGGCCGCCAGCAGCCCTTTCTTCAAGGCCATGTTACTGTCTGACCTGGAGGAAAGCAAGAAGCGTGAGATTGTCCTCAAAGATGTAGAGCCAGGTGTTATGGGGATGATCCTGCGCTACTTGTACACCTCTGACATTAATCTAACAGAACAGAATGTCCAGGATATCTTCATTGTTGCAAACATGTACCAGATCCCCTCCATCTTCTCTGTATGTGTGTCCTACCTCCAAGAGAAGCTAGTGCTGGGAAACTGCTTGGCTATCTTCAGGTTGGGACTTCTGCTGGATTGTCCGAGGCTTACTTTGATTGCTAGAGAGTTCATCTGCGAACGCTACCACATCGTTGTCAGGGACCCAGACTTCCTGCAGCTGGGCCCGAGTGAACTGGCCATCATCATCACCTCTGACGCCCTAAACATTGAGCGGGAGGAGCTGGTGTTTGAATCTCTGATGGACTGGGTCAGACATGACGAGACAAATCGCGTTAAGGACCTGCCAGAGCTGTTGCACTGCATCCGTTTCAGGCTCATACCTGTGAATTACTTCAAAGACAAAGTAGAGTGTCACCAGTACCTTCGGGCCAACCAGGATATAAAGAAGGAGCTGGATCTTGTCAAGGATGCTCACAGGGGATGTCTACCAAAGCCCAGGAAGCCCAGCAGTGACGAGGCAAAGAAGGGAGAAGGAAGTGATGATGAGGACGATGAGGAGGAGGGGTACTTGCCTGGAATACTCAACAACAACCCTCGCTTTGGGATGTTTGAGCTGGATCTGATACTTATGATCAGTGTCACAGGGACTGTGGCCTATGACCCGGTAGGAAACGAATGCTTTGTGGTCTCACAGTCCACAGAAATTCCCAAGAACCACTGCAGCCTTGTGACCAAAGAGAACCAGGTGTTTGTTGTTGGAGGACTTCTCTACAACGAGGAGGACAAAGACGAACCATTCAGCTCTTACTTCCTGCAGGTAGTGTGTGAGTCCTGACAACCATCAGTGGTTCTTTGTAACCTAAATATACATCACTTGTCATTTTAATTTATCTTCCTTATGCCTCTCAATTCCTCACATATCTTTGTTTTCCTCCCCAGTTTGACCCAGTGAGTTCAGAGTGGTTAGGGATGCCATCACAACCCAACCCTCGCTGTTTGTTTGGCCTGGCGGAAGCTGAAAACTCCATCTTTGTTGTTGGAGGAAAGGAACTAAAGGAAGGCGAGCATGTCCTGGACTCAGTCATCATCTATGACAGACAGTGAGTGTGGATACCAAATTTAACCTTACTAATGATTTGTTTTTTATTCATTGTCTAAATGAAAACACTGTAATGCGCTATATTGCAAGGCACGTCTTTTCTGAAAATGTATTCTATTCATAACTAATCAAGCCTAATTTTAAATAGTCAGAACTTTCTATTAGATGTTGTGACATGTACAACCATCACTCTCATAGTCACATTAAAGAGATTACACATGTTTGATAGATAACAATTGATATGAAATGCCAAATCAAAGTTACTTTCCTGTGAAAACCATGTATATCCAAAAGGTCATGAAAAACAGCTTTTTCAGCTTTGTGAACATCATAGGCTGTAAATTGATGGACAAAGCATCCGGTTTGGCAAAGTGCTGCAAATGTCAAGTGCCTTAAACCTGCATTCTATCTTAATTCCAGCAGGGGGCCACACGTGAGATAGCAAAACGAGGTGGGTTTCTGTGGAAGTCTGTGAGAAAGTGACCCACTTCTAAATTGATTTGTTACCTCAGTAAACATTTTCATGAAATGTTTATTGTCTCATTTGCTAGTTTTAAGTCTTCTGCAACACAGAATGATGTTATTTTGAATTATGGTCAGGTAAGTGAGTGTGGATACCAAATTTAAGCCTATGTTTTGGTATGGTAAGCAGGGGGTGTTTTATTGCGTGGCTATGATGTGATGCCAGTGAAAGTGGTCACATATGCTCTGTCCATTACAGTAGTGGAAAGTAATATAGTAGTAGTTTTAATAGTATAGTAGTTGTTTTATTTGTTAAATCTAAAAAGTTGGAGAATTTCTCAACTTTTGACATAGCCATTCAGTTTATCTGAAAAATCTGCAAATTTGAGATACAGTTCTTTCCGTTTTATTTGGACGACAGCTTGGCTTCTTGAATTCCTTGGTATCGCCATTATGTTTTGAATTGTTGCTGCATGAGTCTGCAGATTCACTGTTATCAACCATAGGATAAATTCATGATGATGTATCGTCATTTTTGTACACAGGTCATTCAAATGGGGAGAGTCTGACCCTCTGCCTTACGAAGTGTATGGCCATGGAACCGTGTCACACAAAGGTCTTGTCTACGTCATTGGAGGGAAGTCTCAAAGCAAGTATGTGGTAATCAGCCCAAAATTGCATTTTCACATTGTGGGTCCATTTATAAATACCTGTTACCTGCTACAGTATGAAATGTACAGTTTATGACAGTGCTATCATATTGGCAACAAAATCCCTTTGGGTATCATCATTCATTTTGTACAATTCTATTATTCATTTGGTAACAGTATCACTTTGAATGTCACAAAGAGTTTAACATTTAACAACTGAACCAATCAATATTTACTCCAGCATCTAAGTATTGTACTTCGTTAAATGGGTTGGACACATTAAATAAATAAATAAGTCGAGGCAGCACAGCCTGAGATATCCTGACCTTAAGTCTCTAGTATGGGCCAAGTTTAAAAATGATTGATCCTTTTTCCCATAATGCAACACAACAGCATATTTTATTAGACCCTCCCTACCTCCTAAATGCCCCATTCTTTTGAACTCCACACCTCCCGTTCATGACGTCATTAGTTCTCCTTGTGACAGGTCAACTGAACTTCATGTATAAAATGGAGAACCCCTTTAACACACTGTATTAAATGATTTATGCAGGAAATGCATGAGAAGAGTCTGTGTCTACAACCCCACTAAGTTTGAGTGGAAGGACCTGGCTCCTCTGAAGACGGCCCGTTCCCTGTTTGGTATCACCGTTCACAAAGACCAGATCTTTGTAGTGACCGGGGTCACAGACGAAGGCCTCACCAGCTCTGTGGAGGTCTACAACATTGCCACCAACAAGTGAGACAACTGATTTTTCTATATTACCCGCTTCATCTTATTGTTATGAGGTGAAGCATCTGTTCACAGAGGTGGAAGGACCCATTGAGCGTGAAGAGTAAATCATTATTAGGTCATGAAATAGAACTTGTTGCACTGCTGTGGGCATCATACAGCATATAGCCACGCTTTTAACCCCATCATCACTTCTTAGTGTGTGTGTGTGTGTTATTGTGTTCTAGCTGGTCTGAGTTCACAGAGTTCCCTCAGGAGCGTAGCTCTCTCAATCTGATCTCGATGGGGGGTTTCCTGTACGCTGTGGGGGGCTTTGCCATGATGCCCAGTGAAACCAGTGAGGAGCCCGTCCCAACAGAGATGACTGACATCTGGAGGTGAGAACCCCCTTCACTGGTACAGTACACACGATGAGTGAATATATTGGGATTACAGTAGCTGTAACAAAAACAAGTTTTACTAAGAGATTTCATCCTACAAGTACATTGACATAGTACTGCCATGATTTGGCCAGTTATATGTTTGAAATGAACAACTTTGAAAAATGTATACACAGCAAAGGAAATTCTGATGCCACACTAAGATTAAGATGATGTTGAATGAGGTTATGTCTTTCAGGGATGTATTGAATGTTTTGTTTAGTGTTTTTTTAATATGTTATTGTGCATGGCAATGTATAGCTATAAATATATATGTATTATCTCCTGTACGTACTTTTTTTCCCAAAACTACGGTGCCCATCTGTTTTGGGAAATTACCAAGTCTTTTTAAAAATTCAAACGACCATGTTTGTGACCTGATCTAAAGTTTTACATGTTTAGTGGTAATAAATGGGTTTGGGCCTGAGTGCCACAGTCAAGGTACATTATTGTTGGTTTAGATCTTGTCATGAGATTGGTTGACAATAAGAAAAATATAGATTACACCAAACTTAAAATATGAGAAAATACTTGAGAAGAAAAAATCATTAACTACAAAAGTTAACTTCCGGTACTTTACCTTTATTTCCCTATACTTATACTTACAACATCCAAAAGGCCCTCTCAAGGCAAATTGCAGGCACAGAGATTGAACATGTATTACTGTATGCTATCTAATGAAGCTATGAGGGCACCAAACACAGACATATTTATGTTTCCCACAGATATGATGAGTCAGACATGTGCTGGAACGGGATTTTGCGAGAGATCAGCTATGCAGAGGGATCCACTATTCTTTCAGTGCGTCTCAACACTCTGCGCCTCACCAAGTTATAACTGAACTGAGCTGTTAATGGTGCTAAGAGCTTAATGGTGTAACATTAGCATTGAATTGAATGATTGTAGTTTTCTCATGACGGACATTGGCCCAAAATTGGTTTAGGGTACAAAATGTTTCAGTTACAATTTAATTTGGTCTCTGGAGATGAAAAAGTGTTATGAAATCAGCAACAAATTGTTTTACCTTGTGTTTTACAGCAGGGGGAGACAGTTACAAGTTAAGTCTAAATGAGGCTCACACCAAATGTATTTTATAAAAAGCTAAAATGTTAATTTGTACATCTGATTTTTTGTTGTTCTATCATGTTTCTTTAATACCTGTTTGCTTTGTTTTAAGCGTAAATAAAGGTTATGGTTGACTCTATTGCTTTAAGTGGTGCATCTTACTTTTAGTTGAAGGCCTGTCCACAGTGCAAACGGTTTTATTCAATTTCATTTAACATTTTGTTCAATAACATATTTGCAGGGGATTCCACATGATAAACAAGACACCATATTTACACATGATGTACATTGCAACAAAAAGGATACACTTTAGTTACATTATGAAAATATGAAAATAGCATGAGTGAGTGGCATTTAAATGTAAACATCAATTTCCAGTTGACACCTGAGCACTATAAGTCACCACCACAAAACACATTATAAACAATTTTTTAGCTGTATCTACAGTCTCGTATTGTATACAATAACTGTGTGTAACAATTAGTCTGAGGTACTTTCAGTTAGATTTAGTTCAGTCTCAGTTTTGCACACACCGCTACAACAAGAAGGGGCACTAAAGTAAACATCAAACTCCAACATTACTCCCACTTGAAATGTGACACTGTCACTGCCTGTACATATTAACTACTAAAAAATGTCTATTGTATGAGCTGGAGGTGGCATCAAATTGATGTTTAAAAACATAATCAAACACAAAGATATAACTTCTATCATGCATTATGTCATTACACTTGATATGTCCTATTACATCAAACAAGACTAAGCATCTACAGTCAAGCAAGCATCAGTTTGAGACAGCGCTTTGAGTTTAAGGCCAGCATGCTAACATGTTCCCAGTGAAAATGCTTTGATTGTATGTATGTTTAACATGTTCACCATCTCAGGCATGCTAGCATTCGCTAATTAGTACTATAGTCAAAGTATAGGCTAATGAGAATGCCATTAGTTCTGCAGTTACCAGTCATAAATCAAAGTATTGACGACAATGCTAAATGAAAAGTTAAATGTCTTGTGTGTAGGATTTAGGGGCATTTAGCGGCGAGGTTGCAGATTGCAAAACGTCCCCCATGTGCCAAGCATGTAGGAGGCCGACACAAAAATGCTTCACCATCACCAAAGTCATTAAGATTCATCTACTCGGAACAATGAATGTCTGTAAAACATGTTGTGCTAATCCATTGTGTAGATAATGACATATTTCACTAGATAAGTGGAAAGCTTGACATGCTGGTGGAGCTAGATGAAAGTCAGAATATACTTAAAGTCATTAAGGTTTGTCCTCTGGGGACAATGAATGTGTGTACAAGATGTCATGGCAATCCATCCTATAGCTGTTGAGATATTTCAGTCCGTACCAAAGTGATAGGCCCACCGACCAACGGCCAGGCCATGAATATAGTATATATACAGTAGAGGCCAAAAGTTTGCAATTTACCGGACCGACTGACCGTCATTTCTTAAAGTAATGATGGCGACTTGTTTCTCTTTACTTAGCTGATTGGTTCTTGCCATAATATGAATTCTAACAGTTGTCCAATAGGGCTGCTGGCTGTGTATCAACCTGACTTCTGAGCAACACAACTGATGGTCCCAACTCCATTAATAAGGCAAGATATTTCACTAATTAACCCAGACAAGGCACACCTGTGAAGTGAAAACCATTTCAGGTGACTACCTCATGAAGCTCACTGAGAGAACACCAAGAGTTTGAAGCGCTGTGATCAAAGCAAAGGCTGGCTACTTTAAAGAAACTAGAATATAAGACATGTTTTCAGTTATTTCACACTTTTTTGTAAAGTATATAATTCCACATGTGTTCAGTCATTCATTAATGTTGATTGAGAAGGTTTGTCCAAACCTTTGGCCTGTACACCTGTAAATATATATATATACAGTATATATATGTATACAGTATATGCTAAAGTATGATACAATAATAATCATATTAATTTAATCTGTAAATATAGAATAAATTAAATAGAGTAGAAAACTATTTATCAATGCAATGAAATTAATTATCCATGCAATCCAGTAAATGGAAGTTAACCAGTGTAACTATATATTTATTCACAATGTTGTGTATTGTGGACTAATAATGCAATACATCTGGTCCATTAGTTGTAGAAACAGTAAAAATGAACATATGCTGAGCAACTGTGCAATCGGACAAAACTAAAAGCCTTTGGAATCTGAGATAAATTTCACAAGCGGGAGCTTTAGTGTCTCCTCTGGAATGTTATTCAGCAGTAATTCAGCAGAGTGTATGCCCCCGATATAACTGTCATAGATAGAATAAGATGTCCAGTACAGAAGTTATGCTATATATTCCTCCTCTATGATTACTGTTCATGGCAGCCTGACACTGTCATCGATGCTGTTACTTTTGGTCCCCTAAGCAACATGGGCCATTAGATTAAGTGCTCTGATCCATCTTGTGTAACACAGCCTTTTAATAAACATCTTGCTTCTTATAGGACACAGCTTGTCTTTGGCTCTATCCAACTATTGCTTAACATGAGAAGGAATTGTGGGCCAAGAGTTCCATTTCCATTTAATCCACATAGTGGCCATGAAGATCTTTCTCCCTGCAGTATTCTGTAGTGTATTCTTTGTAAAGGACTCTGTTAATCTTATTCCGGGCTTTGATTTTTTAACAATTTATCAGAAGCCAGTTTGAATTGACTCATCACGTGTAAGAACCAGATGCCTGCCGATCAACCTGCGATACAATGGAAGTTCCATTGTGATCAAAGCTACATTATAGCAATCTGTTAAAGTGTTCTTTTTTGCAAATTAAAGGTTATTGTTTAACCAATTTACCAAACAAGTGCTATGTTCCGTAAGTTGCTGCAAGAAAAACACTCCTCACTTGTCATTTTTTGACAGGTAACAGATAGTTAAAATGAAAAAAATATTAGTTTCAGCACTAAAATGTCATATTAACCTCCAGTAACCAATGTCAACTGCATTGCAACAGTACATGTGTGTACACCTTAGTACTGTCAACTGCATTGCAACAGTGCATGCGTGTACACCTTAGCACCCTATGATTGAAACAAAGAAAGGGTATTAACTGTAAATGGCTTTCAGATGGCAGAGAGGTGCTCCTGACACTCAGAGGCCCGGCGTGTTGTAGGGCTGCATTTTGTAAACATGGTGATCTGGGTGCTGAAGTTGTTGCCATTGCTGCCTATGGAGGGCTGCTGGTACTTAGTGTCAGCCACCAGGAACCTCTGCAGCATCCATCTGCGCCACTTACGCTTAATCTCCGCCTGCACCTGCAGGAGGAAGACAAACAGGAAAAAAGAGCATTAAGAGCGTTAAGAGGGTATGACACGCAGGAGGTGGAGTGAAAATTGGATTTAGTGACATAAAAGGAGAGTAAACATCTTGAAGAGCTGTTTTTGTTCAGTTTGTATTTACTTACCTCTCCATTCATGAAGCAGTACAAAACTGCAACGACAAAACCCTAAAGAAAAGAGACGTAGATAAAATGTATAAGCCCATTAAGAGCTGTGTAAAGAAATACCAGTGTGATAGTGCAGCTGTGGAAACACTCAAAATGTTTGTGTATGAATAATGACGGTAAGATTAAAACTGACTTTGGGCTGGGATAGGACTTTCATCAATTAGATCTCTGGGAAATGTTCCCAGGAGATATCATTCTGAGCTAAAAACTGTTATAAATTAAGAATGCTTTCCATCACTAGGTTTCCATCATTGCACTTGGCTCTCAGCATTCACTTTCAAATTCATACTCATTTTTCAAGCATACACAAATTAAACACGCCAGCTAAACAAACCATTTACTTGCTTAATCAGACAAACTGTCTTTGTGTTAAATAAGGATCACTTTGATTTTCTATCTGGTGGCATATTCATGGCACAAATCTTTACCTAAAACACAATATGGTAATCCTGTAAAGGCAGATTAGGTACATCAAAACACTTAATACATCACAAAGTAGTGCTGCTTCTGTCTGACATTTGGAAAGTTGTAACGTAGCTGACAGACTGCTAAATAACACCTGCATGCTGTTATGTGACATTACCTGAAATGACCCCAGAATGAGGTCGAACACCATCCTCACTTGTGGGTGGATGTGGTCAGGGATAAAGGCAAAGATGATGTAGTTTATGCCAAAGAGTGGTATCAACAGTAGAGTGGATTTAGCTAATCTCCTAAAAAGGTAGAAAAATGAAAAAGTGAAGAGAAGGTTTGTGTTCACCCTTGTGAAAACCCACAAAAACAGGCACACACCTTTGACTGTCACTTTGCAAGAGCTATAATTGCTCACCACCAACAACATAAAGGCAGAAAATGAATTAATGCAATGTCACCTGATATGTAATGACTGAAACCCATGCTATGATAGAGATGTTGACATTCTGTACTGAAAACCTACGAGTACTGATTGGATTCCTTTCTTCCGATGTCGGGGCAATTCATCTTCTGCCGCAAAATCCGGATTATCCAGATAAAGAGGAAAAAGTTCACCTGTCAAAATAGTAATAGAGTGATTAATATGATTGCATTATGAAGAGCTGCATACGAAATATTACTCATGAAGAGGTGCCATGACTTACAAGTATGGTGACTAAAATGGGTGTTTTGATGATCCACCATGGGATGTCGTCAATTATCTCCCAGCATCTGTCAGATGAGAAGTAAAAACAAACTTTTTCTCACAAAATAATACATTAAAATAGAACAACCCCTTGAACTGTGCTACAAAGGCAGAGAGCAGGGCTTGATGCATAGACTGGCTGCAGTCTAGGTCATAGATCCCGCCCCGTCTATGTTAGCGGATGGGACATAGGTTAAACAAACTAAAATCAAAGTTCAGACAAATCACTTTTTCTCAAAGATGGTTTCTGTCATTTTAGGTAGGCTAGTTTATATCACACTGATATTTGTCCAAGTGTTCATTTTTTTGACTAATTTAGTTTTTATTGTTTATTTGATCCTATAAAAAGAGGGTGAAATGTCATGATTGACAGCTGTGATTGACTTGTACTTCGTTGGGCTGCTGTATGGGGGAGGGGGGGGGGTGGGGGTCTTTGATACCACAGCTTCACCACACAATCACTAATGTGCAGACTCTGGCTCCAAAATTACAAAATGACAGCACAATTATCTGGGATATTTTGGCTTTACCTTCTATGGAGTCTATGGCAGAGAGCAGTAACTACAGTGCACACATGAAGATAAGAAAAAGGTTTAAAGATTTGAAATTGTAAGGCTAGTAAGCCAAACTGTACTTTTGGCCCATCTAAAGAGTGCAAAAATGTGTAGGCTCAACTCTTTTATCCATTTGAACTAATGAACTAGTAAAATAACTTAAGGGGCTTTCACAACTGCCTTGTTTGGTCCGGAATTTTAAGACTTTTTAGATTGAACCGAACCAAAATTACAACCGTGAAACCTCCACCGGACTATGGTCCACTACCAACGCATACTGTATTCATTTTTAGATGTTAAAGAACATTTCAAAAAGCTTGGTCTTAACACATTTTGAATAAATAACTGCACTTGGGGTTTGTAAGATAGTGGAGCCATTTAACAATCATCATTGCTTGTTGCAGACTTGTAGTTCACCACAGACCTTCACTGAGACCAGCCATTATTGTTATATTTGGATACGTGTAAATGTGTATTGTTTAAATCGGTGTTACTGATAAGTAACATTAATCAAGAAGACTAGAGCAAAGATAAATGATTAACTCACCCAGGGTGATTTAAATAAGCCTTTGTAATCACCCATGCTGAGATAAAGACAGTTGGAGCTCCTGCAAACAGAAAACAAGTTATTTCAACATTAAAATAATCTCTATGTCACAGAGATAAACTATTAATTATGTTCAAACAACCCCCACACTGACTCAACACATATGACAGAGAACCTTGAGCATGTGTACACTGTTAATCTTTTGGATGATTATATAGCTTAAGTAATATTTTTAACTAGACTCATATGCTCTGTGCCAATATTGGCTCATCCTGGGCATCTGCAGGAAAGTCACAGGCTTGTTTCCATTTTCCTGCTCGCAGACACAACATTTCAGGCCTATTTATAGGTACTTTATTGCTCTCATGGAAAGAAAAAAAACATCAGAAATTTGGGAAAATGGTTGTTGAATATACATTTCAAAGGAAGGCTATGATATTTTGATGAAGGCTCTCAAGGCTCACACTTCTGAATAAATTTACACATGTGTATTTTTGATAAGAGCTGTCATAAAAGCATCCGTGGTGCCAAATCTAGCCACTAAAACATTTTCTTCACACATTAAGTCTGCCATGGATTTGTTCAATTAGGTATTTTCCTTCCAAGAGCATCAAAAGCATGGAAAGACTCTTAGACTGAAATAGAAAAAGTGGAGCGGAGTGGCAGCTGCCTGCTGCTACTAATCTTAAACTGGCAGGTAGACTCATTTATATGCAGATGGAAAAAGAATGCAAAACCTCATTTAAAAATTCATTTACATATTATCATATATACTATGGCTGTAAAGACAACGAAACAGACATTCAGGTTGCCTGATGATGATGCTTGTCTCTTGATGGACATTTGACGATTTCTGGCTGCCACTTCAGACAAATGGATGCATCAAATCCCCTTGCAAACTTTTTCTGAGCTATCTGTATTCATCAACATGTGGTATAAAAACTGGCACGTACCCCAACCATTTAGGATGTACCACCAGAAGTACTTCCTCTCAGGGAAGAAGGAAACAGCTAGCAGAGTGTGAAGATAGAGGCCCTCCACCAGCAGCCAGAAGTAACTCGCCATGACCCCGTACTGGAAGAAGACCACCACTGCCTTGCAGCTAACCTACAGGAGAACTAGGATTTTAGTGGCTTGTTCCATTACCACTGAATGTAGATCAATGCAAGTATATTACAATTCAAATGAAGACAAATGTTGTTGCCAGTAGAGAATGTTTTTAGTAAATTACTCATAAATTAGTATTGATGACTCACTTACGAGAAAAGGATTCTGTTAGACTTGGCAAGTCAATCGTCAAAAGCAGCAGCGAGGAGACATTATCACAACTAATATGAGCATATGATAATTAGACAAAATTCTACAGAGGTTACCTTATGGTTGTGCTGATTAAAGTAATTATGACTGCTAGAGTGATTCAATCTGTGGTCAAATTGTATGTGAGATTCATGTTCATTATTTTTCATATTTAAAGCCCCTCAGAGTACAGTAGCATGGTAAGATACTGTTTTTAGTGGCTGAGTAGGTGAAACATTACAGCTACGACAGTAATTTACTTGCAAACTTCTTTCCGCTTTAATATGTAGCTTTCTACAAAGTATTTTTTAAACCCTGAGTTTGGAAACAGTTGAGATGGGCAGCAGCTGTGTTTGGAACAGGACAATCTGTGCACCCTAAAGGGGAAATCTAAACTCGACCGTCAACATTAACAAAAGCATTTAGAGATAGTAAAGCAGGTGATTTACAGTCTGCTGGTCTTATCCTCTCTGGATATAAAGCAGCGGATTCAGCTGGAGCAAGACCTGAGAAAATACCACCGGCGTTGGTGACTTGATCAAACAAAACAAATGATCTTAACCCAGCACTTAAGTCGTTTGGATATTGTTGCTATCGTCATGTTATTGAGACAAAGTGATTAAAACTAGATATCAGAACTCTGAATGTGATTTATTGATAAAGCTCTCTGTAGTTCAGGTTTAATGTTCAGCAACCAGGAACTCTCACAACATCCTGCTGGAGAGATGAATGAGGAAACGTTGTCACAGTAGTGGAAGGGACTTGGCAAACACTGCTACACCCACACGCACTTGAGCGCTTACATGTTAAGTAAACTCCGAGACAAAACATGAAGTCAGAGTGAGTAATTAAATAGATGCAGTTTGCCTCAGCTAAGCACAGAAACTAGCAGCCATCAGCTGCTCTTAAATCAGTTGGACGAGTTAGCTTGACCTGTGAAGCAAGACGTTTTATTATGGAGGAAGAGAATCAATCAAATCTATGGCTTTACGTCTCATTATGCATACATCATTACTACAGTTGTTTTACATTCAGTATTATTTATTTGCAATACTGTCCACACAAATGCATTTATTTTTTTATTACATTACATGGAACATGGTGACATGGAAGGAGGAGTGTATGCGGTCTACTCACAGGTGACTGGCAATTTTCTGTCTCCCCGACTTCATACAGAACCACATCCTTCAATAAAACAGCAACAGCTTTCAGTATGAAAGACACAAACAGATGCATGTGGATGTAGTTTCTTGTGCAGTGCAGCTTCCTGCAAAAAAAGACAAAATCAACAGTTAGAGGATTTAAATCAAGAAGGAAAAGCAACATGAAAGCAAAATTCTCTTAAGAAATTCCCACTGATTAATGATCTTAAATAAACCGTTCATCCCAAAAATGATATTATAAAATGGTGTGTTTATGGCACCAAAGCATACAATCGTAATAAACATCAAGCAAATATCCACCAGAAACTTCATGGATATAATTTACGGTGGCAAACTTTAACAGAGAGAATGTGTATTTTATCTGAGGAGAATAGTTGTTATAAGCACTTACTGAACAATGTTATCGCTTTGCAATGTTATCATACAGTTCTGTGCTGTTATATAAATGTCAAGCTACATGTAACTTTCAGTTAAAGATATCTGTATGTGTCATACTTGGATGTAGAATGTATTCTTCAAATGAAACTTATATTTACCATGCAGAAAAAATGTGAAACATCCTTGCCATTCAGCCCAGAGGTAAACAAGAACAAATCAGTTCTGTTTTGTCTTTGCAGAGAAAATGTCACTAATGTAAATTCTCTCCTGGGTGTTTTAAAACAAATGCCTTCCTGGTGAGCTTGTGATTGGGGGTGAATTGTGTAAACCCATCAGGCGAGTCATCCCAGCAGGATGGGTGCGATGACACATAGCGTCAACCAGCTGCCTGAACACGTCGTCTGCTGCTGAACATAAACAGCAAAAGCTGTTCATATCCTGTGTCACCGCTAGAGGCCAAATCATTGGCATTTTATAACCCCGAGGAGTAAACACATCCCTTTTTGTTTAGCCCTTAACACACAAATGCAAACACACACAAACGAACAGACCAGCCACTTCAACTTATTCTAATGATCTGTTCTGTTTCATGCCAACATGTGCACACGCCTTTCCTCTGCAACCCTGGGACTGATGGTCAAAAGGGAACATGCTGTGAGCAACAGAAAGCTGACTAAGTGGTTTGACTGTTTGAAAAAATGTTGCAAAGTAGATAATGTAAAATGTGGACATCTTGTCCCACAAAATCTGGCAGAGTCACATTACTGACTAAAAACACTGAAACCTCTATAAAATACAGGAAGTATGGTTCGAAATGAGAGATCAACAGGGTTTTATCGCTCTAAATGACAGAAAAGGTGTTTGATTGCCTTCACACAGGGACGTTAAGTAGCCTTTTGATGAATCTCCTTACCGAAAGAGAAACAGTATGATGATGGCGATCGTCAGAGAGATGAGGGACACGCTGTGACCAATGGTGTAACCCACTTTGATGGCGTCGAAGAATTTTCCCTGCAAAAACACATACTTACGCTTACTGAACACAGTTGATCTAGACTAAGTTTGACATATAAAGGGGAGTTATTATATTGCATTTTAAGGTGCATACATTTATTTTATGTTTTCTACTATAACATCCTTCCATACTTTAAATTTCAAAAAACACATTATGTTTCTCTTACTGCCCTTGGCTGCTGCATCTGTATACCTCTCTGTATAAGACGCTTTGTTGGAGCGCCTCTCTCTTTAAGCCCCCATCCCAAAAAGGCCCAGTCTGCTCTGACTGGTAACCTTTCACATCGGCGCTCCTGTTGTTACTGTCTTCGTAAAGTCAGTGGCTTCAACGGAGTATACAGCAGACTTTTTTAGCGTTAAATAAAGGCTTTTAAACCAAATAATACCCAAGTGGATATGTTTCAGAAGTAATGTGATCCGAAATTGGGGAAAAGTGAACAACACTGGTAGCCAAGATTACAGCCTCTCTGGTTTTGAGTTTTGAACTCAAGTTTGAGTTTGGTTGCCATACCGACGTATTATCATCTATGGTGTTGTTGGGATTGTAACCACAGTCCATTATGTAGGAGTCCAAGCTGATTGCGGTCCAACCATCCTCTGTGCAGGTCTTTGACAGGTTACCTAATGAGCAGAGGGACAGAGGGCATTTTCAACATTACTCTTGCAAGAATACAACTCATTGCTCTGGCAGATGCAATGCGTTTCAATTAGAATGCAATATTTATTTAATCAAAATTATAATATTGTGTGTGTGTTGGGGGAGGGGAGGGCAGTACAAGCCACAAGGCAAAACTTCACCTCCATTTACTCCCTGTTATTTATGTCACACTGAGATGTGTGTGTTTCACTGGAATACTCCAAAATACCAAAAGGAAATGGAAGGAATGACTGAAGGGGATCAGTCGTCCCACCGGCTCACACAAGCCAGGACGGTTCCCATGTGTATTTGCATCCATTTGTTTTCTAATTACTCTCTGGCCACACACACACACACACACACACACACAAACACACACACACACACACACAGCAGGAGGCCAAAAGTCGAGCAGAGAGATATATTTTTAATCTTGCCTGCCCATGGGGGCAGAAGGGAAAAGTCCAAGTGCATTAGAGTGACCATAAAGAGAGGAGTGGGCATCATCTGAGAGATTAGAGTAGAGCTCTGTACAGCAGGAGAGTTGAGCTCAGACTAGGCTAATATAAGCAGAGTAGAGCTCTGTGGAGTACAGTGCAATAGAATAGAGCAGTGAAGAGCTCTATAGAGATCAACTCTACAGTACAGTAGAACAAGTTTAGTCTAGTCTACGCTGCAGACCATTGACCACCGTTGTACAGTAGGCTAGAGCTCTGTAGATTACACTAGCGTAGAGCTCTGTGGAGTAGAGTGCAGTGGATAAGATAACAGTGTAAAAGACTAGAGCTCACAGTAGAGTTCTGTAGAGTACAGCAGTCAAGAGTTCAATAGTAAATCTCTGAAGTAGAGTTGAGCTCTAAGGCTAAAGGTTGCTAGAGTTCTGCATAGAAGCCTTGAGATCAGTAAAGTAGAGAATAACAAATAGCACAGAATGAAGTAAAATGTTGTGAATAAATAAGTGCATGGATTTGTATATTCACCTCTTTTCTCATCACATCTTGCATTTTATACTGTATGCAGTACAGAAACCTGCACATTTTACAAAAGTAAAAATGATCTTAGTATTATTTGTCACTTAAGCAACATTAAAATCAAATTAATGCTCTTTTTAACATTCTGTCCCTTGAATTTTAAGAAATTTACCAGAGTAAATGTTCAAAGAGCTATTTCAGTAAACATACATAACTTAACCAATTATATGATACCTTCAGGTGGCTTGGAGGTTAAGCTGTTGCATCTTGCCCCCTATCTCATCCCATGTTCCCTGTCTGTCTCATATATCTGAGACTAAAATGCTAAAAAAAAAAAAATCCTAAAATATTATTATGCATATCAAAATCCTCAAGAAAAGCTTTTGATCATTGAATCACATAACATCCTTTAAAAGTCCTACATGTGCAGATGTTGGCAATAGTTCAAATTCTTTCCTAAATAACAGGAAGACAATTCTGATGAGAATCTAGTTATTCATTGGATTGTAAACCCTTCTTACAATGTTAATGAGGCATATCTAATCCTCTAACCGGCAGTAAGAAGCACAGGTTGACATCTCAGTCTCCTATTGTTTAGTATTTATTTGTAGCATTTCCCTAATCTCCTTTCCTGTCAATAAAGAATGGAAGATGCATGCGTTGGAAACAAATTAATCCTTGGACTGTGTGCTGCTGTAGAAATCTGAATGTAGGACATTCCTTACATTTCCCAACCGTATGAGTCAACAGCCACTATCAAATCAAGACCAAGTAAATGACCAACAATCCAAAGTCTTGAATGTATGCCGAATGTATTTGGCATTAAAATATGGTCAGCTCACAAAATACCTGAGTGGCGTATTGCAGAGAAGACGGAGGCTTAGCTTCCTCAAACAACATGACAAGACACAAAAGCGATGATAAGCCTCTGCTGTTTCAGCCCATGCCACCACTGGATTTGGCTTGTTTGAGGGATTGCCAGAAGAATGCTTTCATCATCCCCCCAAAACTTAACTGCAAGGATTTTCAGTGCCACGCACGACAACGAGGAGAGCTCAAATAAGTTAATCACACTGTCATTGTTTTAGTTCCAAGGCTTTGTTTATCTTGGCTTTTTTAGGTTGTATAGTCAAATGCTTAATCCTTCCTAATTATATCTTGGAGGAAGATTAATTAGCATGAAACTATTATCTTCAATTTAGCTGAATATTATGGCATGTAAGGAAAACCATTGACAGCAAGGCACTCTGTCACTCTGATGTAGCAGAGAGGGTAAGTCGTCTGTGTTATTGAGGTTAACAGATGAATGACTGTGTGTTTGTGTTAGACCTTCTAGGTAAAGAGTTCATGAGAATGACAAACTCTATCTCAACTAAATTTACGACTATCCGCGGCGCCATGTTTTGTAATGCTTGTTTTTGTGCGTTCAAGGCTCGTAAAAAGAATAGCTCGAGACGTGTCAATTACTGTTGCAATTGACTGACATTGGATACATTTGATGAAAAAGCAAAATCTGACTTTTTGTTGATACTGCACCACTTTCACAAAAGGGCAACTTCTTAAAAAGTATACTTCTCTACCCTCTCAGGGTTCAAAAACCTTTTCAAAATAAGATGAATAAACTGTAAATTACAATAATCGGACGAGCTAAACACACAAGGCTGTTTTTCTTAGTTCCTCACATTTGGAGATAAAGGTTTCTCACGCAACTGCAACTGTAATTTACAATGCACTGAATCCCAGACCGTTCGTCATCATCCTCATCCCTTAATTAAGTCCTTGTTACTTGACCTGAAGGCAGAGCATTGACTGTGTAATTGATATCATGCACATCAGTGCAGCAATGGCCACTTATAATCCCATCTCTTTCTTTTAAAGCCACTTTGCATCATCCCGGTTCCTGCTCGGTGGGGCGTGTTGACTCTGTGAACCTTTGACATGTCAGTGAAATATGCCTCTTCTGCCTTTAACCCCACAGATCTGGTGATTTGTCATGAAGCTCTTTTCCCTGGAGTGCTCTCAGGTCACACTTTTTCCCATGTGGGTCACATCAAAACTTCCCAGAAAACCCTTCTCCTCTGCACCATGCCTTTGCATGCTGATGATAAATTCTTGGTTTAAATCCATCCCATGTCCTTAATATGACCTGGAAAATACTGACTAGATTACAGGGGCAGGATCCCCCTCACTATGTGTGCAGATCTGTAAAAGCACCACAGTTACTTACTGCTGAAATATTTACCTTTATAGGAGCTAAGGAGCACAGCACAGGCGAGGGAACATCTGCAGGTTAAGTTTGTGAAGTTGTTTGACTTATCAGGTGTCATACACACAACCAAAGTCAGGAACAAAGCAGACCACATTTAATGCATTGTAAAAGAGGTGGATTTGCATTTTAATTGATTTTTGTAGCCACTTGGAGGCAAAGCAACATACTTATATATATACACATATATACACATACATATATATGAACACATACATATATATGAACACATACATACATATATATATATATACAGTATATATATATATATATATATTTTCCCAGGGCATATGTTCCTCATATAGACTAACAGTGTAATAGGTTGGTAAGGACTATCTCTGCAGCATATGAAGGGAAATGGGCATCTTAATTTAAATGGTAAATATACGTTCAGCCAATGTGGAGATGAAATGTCTACAAAGAAACAGAAAAATGTCCGCAAATTTAAGAGTGAATATTTCAAAGAGTATACCATTAATAGGCTTTTAGCTGAAGGTGGGTGAATTCAACACAACAAACCCTTTTGAAAGGTCTTGCTAATGTGTCATATTGCAAGTATATTAAGATGGGGGAACTTAGGACCCTAAGAACAGATTAAAATGTTAGCAGACAATTGTATATGCATTCAGCTAAAACAAAGCAACATGGGCATTCATAAAATCGGGTTTCTGGCCACCTGGTGAATGCAAGTCTAAAATTTGTTCTCATTTTAGGTCGGTTTTGGTCTAACCGACCATTGACAAAAAAATATCTGGCTCTTATCTGCCGAAAGTTACACTGTGCTAAATGCTGATGTGTTACAGTAGCTAGTTACTAACTTTGTTTGCCATTTGTTGCTGGGCAGGAAGAATACACTTGGTTTATCAGAGCTTTTCTACTGGAAGAGCTACCAGCCACGTCTTGACACAGTTTGAAAGTTTGTGGCTAGAAAAACCAAAACAATATGCTAGAACGGCTAAAAAGGGCTAAAAAAAAACTCTGTAAAGCTGAATAGCTGCCAAGTTTGCATAAGTCCCTGTGGGTTTATCACTACAACTGACACATGATACCTATAGCCATCTGATTTCTTTTTAAGTACAGCTCATCAAACAACTATATCAGTGTTTTTCAAGCTAATTGCAAGCAGCTTCAACTCAAAAATAAGAACATTTCTCAAGGCACCAACTTGAAATTGAGGCCTTTCTGCCAGCTGAATACAAATAAACAACTCCATCAACTTTTACAGCGTAATTCCACTGAGGAGACTCAGTGGGGTAATTAATGACAAAATAAGATATACGGGAAACTCTGTGAAAACACTGCAATTCAGCCAACAAATTCTGAAGAGATTGGTTTACCTTACACATAATTACTGCTACAACTTCCATGCAAGGCATCTCATAGATTAAAGGAGGTCAAATAAACAGAATGTGTCTTTGATGCTTTGATGGTGCCGGGATGGGAAGTTGTTTGTCTTTTTGTGACTAAACTGTGTAGTGTGTTTTCAGTTTCACTGTGGTCTCTGTGATATCTGAGCTAGGGTGTCAGGATAGATAGAAACAACAGGTAATCATGCGTCACAATGACACCATGAGTATGAGCCCCTAGGATGCTCAGTGTACTTTGCATTTCCCATTTCTGGTCTCAAACATGGAGCGTGATGATATGGACAAGGACTCAAGAGCATTGCATTGCAGGTAAACTTCAAGCCCTGGTTGTGGGCCATGACACCAAAACAATAAGCTAGTTGTGAGAGAACTGCATAACTGGGTGATAATTCTCTGTGGGTTTTGTCGCTATAAGTAAAAAAAATTCAGGTTACAGATCATTAATTGATCTTTGATGAAATAAAAATATTGATTACAGCAGCTTTAATTAATCTTGCTAATAATGAATACATTTATGTAGTCACTGAGCAATTGTCTGAGTGTGCTCATTATTTTATTTGTTTAATTACACATTTATCTTTCCTTTCTTGCATTGTATTCTTCAGTTCTTTTAATTTTAACAACCGGGTAACGTTTCTGTTTTTCTTTCTTGCATATGTGTGACTATGTCCAAATGCCATCTTGAAGGGACATGACCACTGACTGATGCATGACTGAACCTACCTTCTACCCATCTAACTTCTGCCAAAACAAATTGTGCAACCATTGCACAAACAAGACAAAATTTACAAGACATCTATATGGTCTACATAGTATAGTGTTGTAGTAGCATTGCCTTCCCTCGCCCCATTTCTTTACCACACACATACACACACACCACACACACAAACACAGCAAATTTTAGAATCCTGATTCTTACGTCTGGGAACGTTCCTGGAGAAGTAGAACAGATATTTGGGGCAAGGGATGGTGACCAGCTCGCCAACCTCAGCACTGGGCCAGCAGGTGATCTTGTCCCATGTCCCACTGCAACCTGACCGAGACAGTGAAAGAAAAAGGCCAAAAAAGGCATGTTCGTAATTGTTAAACATAGCAACCCCACGTGCACCAAGATAACAACATAACTATTTTTGGACAGTATGTATATCTAACACTGTTGACAGAGGACTCCATTCAAGTGACGAACAGCAGCCTGCTTCAGAAAAAGGTGGACCGCTAGAGTTCCCATGGCAGCCAATGTGTCTTGGCTCAAGTAAGCTGTCGTTCCAGCCCCTGGGTCCATAACAGATGATGACCTGAGTAAACATGCTGCCTCCATGACTAATAAAACAGATCCTTGTCCTTTGTTACACACTGTTATTTTGAATTCACCAGACCACTGTAACTATCTACAGTGCATCTGCTCTCAGGATGCAAAGTCAAGTCACGGCAGGCAGGTGTCAAATCCACACCTGGCTGCCATTTCATCACTGTGAAAAATCTGGTTAGCAGGTGCTATTTGCATTATCACCCTGAGGACTTGGCAGCATTTATATTTGAGGGAATCCATAGGGAGCAAAATGATCTAAATGGGAAAACAGTAATGAGTGTATAATGATTTTTTCATTGTGTGAAAGTAAACAGAGTCTCTTGACACATGCATTAGAATCAATGAGGATTTGGTTACACACAGAGGTAATATATGCTCAATGAAACATGATTATATCTCTGTAAAACATAATTACGTGCTGCGTGCAGTGAGGATGCAACACCCCACCTCGCAACCTGTAATTCCAGCTTCATCAACAATACATCGAAACAGATCAGCTAAGTAAGTTTTGTTATTGCCCACACTCAATGTGTGGTGAAATATAATCAATTAGAAAGTTTTCTTTTAAACTGAACAAAGGCAAATGTGACAGACGGCTGGCATTAGGTGGAAAACAGTGTTCAGCCATGCAAGCTATAATGTAAAGCCAGAGGGGAGGTTTGAAAAGACTTTGTTGTCTTTAGAGCTTGTTGTGTCACTTCGATCAGAACCTACTTGTGGATAAAGCAAATTAGGATAAAACAGAATAAGTGCAGGAAGACATGTCGAACACACAAAAAAATCCACATACCTGTCGTTTTGTTCTCAATCTCAGCCTCGCACAGGTCCTTCTCCTTCGCTATTTCCTTCACCATGTCACACATCTGACTCTGCACTGAAAACACCTGCATAGAGAACATTTTACACTTTTTATCTCTTTTTTTTAAGATTATTTTTGGGGCAATTTTAGGCCTTTCTTTGACAGGACATCTGAAGACATGAAAGTAGAGAGAGTGGGAAAATGACATGCAGCAAAGGGACAGTAGTAGAACCCACGCCCACTGCATCGAGGAGTAAACCTCTATATATGGGCGCCCGCTGTACCAACTGAGCCATCAGGGCACCCGTTTTCTGTATATCTCTTTAGGCCACAGTGACATTCGAAAGTGTCACTTGCAGATCATTTGTCCATTAGTGAAGCCTGCACGAGTTCTGCTGCATGTCTTCTCTCAACAGTGCTTCACATATCAAGGTAACCACATCTATTGTCTCCACTGGGGTCTTTCTGAGATGAGCTGAAATGCAAGCTACCATTAATCTCTCCACCCGACACACATGGTTGACACAAAATCAATCTTGTGACTGTGATTCAACCATCGTATTCCAAAGATTTGCATGTGCGTGTTTGGAAGATGATGAGTGTATATCCAGCCAGTTTCAACATGAAGCTGAATCCATGAGGATTCACCACCAGATATACAGATCCTCTACAGGACTAGAAGATTTATTGCTGGCCACTTAGGGGAATGAGTCTCCTCTCTGTGGGCATTAATCAGACTGGTACTATGTGGCTATTGTTAGCCATATGACCCCCACCCCCACCCCACCCCACCCCACCCCACAGACACAAGGTGAGCCCCCCCCCCCTGCTCCCATTTAAGTTATGATTTATCTCACTCCCTAGGCTACGAAGCACATCTTGCGCTACTTTATCCACAGTGCACCTCTGGACTATGATTAGAGAAGATGTCAGTGATGTATCAGCGCTGCCTTAAGCAATGCACGATGGAGTATCAGGAGAAAACTTCCTGCATTCCGTCACCATGACTATGATCATCATTTTTACTTTCCCCACCAGCAGTGACGACCCATCTTTTTCTTTACTTCATTTTCAACACTGAGGCACTGAAACAGTTAGCGAGTGTGTACAAAGACATGAAAGGACATGAAAGCCAGCACGTTATTCTAAGGGCTTCGACCTCCAACTGAATTCCAGCATGAATCGTATGTTCTTCTCTGCAGGAGACAGTTGTGGTTAAGGAGACCAGAGAGTACAAAGGCAGACAAAGGAGACCATTGCAATGGCAACTCATCATAATCTAAGTCACGAAAAGAGATCAGCAATAGGACCTGGAACACATGCATGCCATTGAAAAACAATCAACGTCTTGCTTTGGTGACAAATGTCATTTAAAAAGCTGCAGGATTTGCCTGAAGGGATTGATACACCAAGCAGTGGCTGAAGCTGGAGGTAGGAGACTGGTGTTGTGATGATTGGAGAGGGAGTCATTCTTGATTGAAGTTGAAATATTATTGGTTCTAAAATGTGTCTAATAACATAAGCAATGATGATGAAAACCTGACTAGACTAAATCCCAGTATTTTCTGAATGCATCCAGGAAATACAAATAGATTTTACAGATTGTAAAAATCTAACCCATCATTGTGAATTGTATTCCAGAGTGGGATGGCCATCGCTGTCAAACAGCAGATCAAGGCATTGGCATGTTTTTATCTATAAGGCCATGCTAGGTCTGTTGCCATCCTACATCAGTAGTTTAATCACATGGACAAGTGTTGGTTCCCATTCATTGCGATCAGATGATCGCTTGCTGCTCTTCGTTCCATTTGCCCGTACAAATCTGGGAAAAATGGCTTTTGTCTACTCCGCTCCTTCTGCATGGAACTCTTTGCAAAAAGACTTGAAATTATCTGAACTTATTTCTTTAAATGCTTTTAAATCCAGATTGAGAGAACTTGAAATGACCTGTTTACATTGTAAATGTTTTTAACAATCTGTTTTGTATAACTTTTATAAATGTAATTGATTGTGTTTTTGCCTGCCTCTTGGCCAGGACTCCCTTGAAAAAGAGGTTTTTAAACTCAACGGGACTTTCCTGGTTAAATAAAGGTTAAATAAAATAAAAATCCCATTACTAACTAAATCATTCTCTCCACAGCTTCCCTCCACACATGTTGACAGGTCAAAGAGTGGAAGATTGGTGCGCGTTGCATCCAAAACCGCGCGCAACGAACTATAGGCTAGCTACTTGAAGGCAACGCTGACATTAAGGTTAACGTGGTCACCCTTAAACTGACATATTAGACGAGCATCTGACGCATAGTTAAAAACAAGCCCAAGTTCAAGTCATGAGAAAAGTCAAAAGTGTTCAAAATACTCACGAGTTCCAGCAACATGCAGGAGAGCAGAATGCACACGCTCTTCGAAACTGTCACCAACATCTTCTGGAGTAGTCGATGCTGACTGTTGTAAACCAAAACAGGTAAAGGAATTGAAAAAGTCGTAATCCGCAACTGGTTGGTACGAGTCTCCTTCGGACTCTGTGCGTGCTTGCGCTCTGACTCTGAGTGAATAGCTCCGCTCCTGATAGCCTCTTCCTCTTCCTCCTCTTCCTCCTCCTCCCACTCGAGCTTTTACATTGAACACTCTGCATTGAACAACCGAAAAGTAACCAATGATATCACTTTTGAACGTCAGTAGATGAGGGCGTAAAACACTCGGTACAAAGAAAGAAGGATGTACTGTGTCGGTAGAGTCAAATAAAGACATGACTGACCCTTTGTTACATTTTCTATGTCCTATTTGTGAAGAGCAAACAATGTAAGCCTATCATGAAATGTCATACAAAGTCTGTTGTAATACCATTTTTTTAAGTAACTTTCTGTCTTATACTTCACATGACAATTCAAAGGTAATATATTGTACGCTCTAGGTTTATTTAACAGCTATAGTGCTGAGTTAATGTACAGATTAGGAAGAAGAATAAACCTGTGGTTTCCACACTTTTTCTTCTTCTTTTTTGTTTTACTGTTTGTCTTGTGACCCCTTGTTATGTTTCAAATGTCCATGAGAGACCTCTAAACCTCTTCACCTCTGAACCTCTTCACCTCTAAACGTTTCAAATGGTTTGATTTAAAAAAACGTTTGAGGCCCAAACATGAGAAAAAGATTAAAATACTTGTAATTGCTAAAAATTAGTTTAGCCCGTTGAAGGGGTCCAACCTTTAGTTTGGGATCTTATACTTTATGATCAGTAATAACATTCAACAGTGTCATATACAATCACATCAATGGCAATTTTTGTGTGCAGAATCAGTAAGCACAGAAGTATGAGTCCTTTAAGGACTTAGAGACGCAAAAAAGGTAAAATCTGAATAAATGTGTAGGGGAGCATAAATGGGATGGATGCTACTGTTGAATCAGCACCTTCCAAAGAGATTTTTTTTTTTTTTTCTCATCTGTATAGTGCATATACAGTGGTTTAACACCCATTCTATAGTTGATTAAAAAGAGGAATGAAAAAAAAAACTTTTGGAAAACGATCTCAATGCCTTAATTCAAAAAATGTAGAAAAATACCAATTTTCTTTGTGAATGGATAATGTATTGTAAATAAATAAGTGTTCTTCCTCAAAACACAGCGGGCATAAGTACTGTTTACACACCCCTATGTTAAATTCCCATAGAGGCAGAAAGATGTTCATTGTTGAAGGCAAGTTATTTCATGGATCCAGGATACTATGCATCCTGATAAAGTTCCCTTGGCCTTAGAATTAAAATAGCCCCCCATCATCACATACCCTTCATCATACCTAGAGATAGGCATGGGGAAATTTCCATGAGATCATCTCTCAATGAAAATCAAACCAGCTATTAAGCTAACTGAAATAAAACCATGCCAGTCTCTGGGTATGGTGAAGGGTATGTGATGATGGGGGGTTGGTTTAATTCTAAAGGCCACGGGAACTTTATCAGGATGCATAGTATCCTGGATCCATGAAATAAATATTTGCCCGCTTCTATGGGAATTTAACATAGGGTTGTGCATACTTACATGCCCCCTGCATTTTAAGGAAGAACATTTATTTATTTACAATACAGCATTCATTCACAAAAAAAATTGGTGTCCTTAAAAGGTTGGATTTTCCTAATTTTTAATTAAGGTATTAAGACCAATTTCAAAACTACATTTTTTTATTCTGCTTTTTAATCAACTTCCGCCCGGGTTTCTCAAGACACTGTCCCTGAAAGAGGGTGGCTGGAGAATATTATAGTTACACCTTACAATATAATCCAATCCAATGAAACATTACAACAACTACATCCCCTAAAACTGACATGAAGTTGAGGCAACACAAACATGCCTGTGTTTATAAATTGGGTCATCAGCATTTACATTTACAGTCCAACAAAATACACACAAGAACCATAAAGTTTTTTTTAAATTGTTGGTTCAGACCCTATGTGGTCTATGTGTTGAAGACCATACTGTAAAATTCACATGAACTGTGAAGTTACATGCAATAAAACATTTTTCTCAATTGGCTCTCAGATATGGAGCCAGTCATAGCTGAATAACTGCTCTCAGATAAGATAATGCTACTGCTTAGAGCATGATGTATGGTGCACATATGTGATGAGTTATAGAGCAATAATTCATAAAAAAAAAGTGTGTGAAGACTGATAAAATGACTGCTTTCTCTAGAATGTCCAGCAATGTGGAAATGCAGAGTGTTTGTCTGTTTTCAGATGGTTGCTCATTGTCAGTGTGCATGGTGTGACGAGATGAGAATTGCGTCATTTACTTCCAACCATGTTGAAAACACGTAACTGAAAACAATCCACAGAACCGATCCTTGTTTCCCCACGCACTGACTCCTGTAGTGGCAGCATGTGCTTTACCTTGTGTTTTACTGGTCTGGTTTTACTACGAGCGAGTGACTCACCGAGGCTTATGAAAGCTCTGATGGATGTCAGAATAACCTTCATATGAAATGAAAGTAAATGTTTGAGCTTTTAAGTTCTGATGGATGAATATTGTAGAATTTCAGGACATAACTCTCCGTTCCACCTTTAGTTTCTTGTGCTTATTGTGTTGTTTTCTGGTGCCTATCGGTGTGAACACTTCCTTACTTCTAATATGAAGTATTTTAACATTGTCTATGATAATATACAATCACATAAAATTCCAGAATATCTTTGTTTAATGACAGAAATAAATAATCCAAATAAGAAAATGATTCTGTTACTTATGTGTCATTGCAGCTGACATTTGACACCACCATGTTTACTACTTTCTCAGTTGGCGGCGGTGTTTTAAAAGTCCCAAATCATACTCATGTCTAGGTTTATACTGGCATTTTGGGTTTCTACTGGAACATGTTTACATGCTTTAATGTAAAAATACATTACTTTTGTCATACTGTCTGTCTGAATACAGCTGTATTCGCCTTCTGTCTAAAACGCTACACTCAGCACCTGTGTCTTCAAACCCCCCTTCCGAAAAAGCCCAGGTCTTTTGCATCTGCGCTCACGGGGTTCGTTGCACCATCATTGCAGCCGGGGAATGACTGTGACGGCACTGTAGCAGAAATTTTAACACATATGTGTGGTGTACTTTGGACATCACATCTGTCCGGAAGTCCTGACCAGTTGTATAAATGCACAGTTTATGACTACGGGTTTTGTGCAGTTCACTGTTGATTGAGCATTTGATACTTAAAACAATATTCATTTAGCACCTCCATCTGAGGTGCTAATCAGAAAAGACATGGAAATCTTAGGAACACGTTTTTCACAACCCTCTGTAATAAAGATGATCTTTGCTTCCAAAGAGGATAAGCAATTTCTCTCTCATCTTTTTTAGATTGTGACACTGGAAACATAGAACATAGAAGACTTAATTGCTCAAAATGAATGTGGAAATTAATTATTGTTGGTAATTGTTCCGGGTCCTTCCCCCACAGAGAGGAGATGTTCCACGTCCCCAGAGCCAGCCTCTACCGCCCGGGTTTGGTCCATCGAGGCCCCTGACCTTCGCTGTCACCCATGTGGCAGCGCATCCGACCCCAGCGGTTTCTCCCACAGGTGGTGGGCCCATGGGACGGAGAGAAAGGTGCTACGTAGCTTCTTCGGACTGTTCCTGGCAGGGCTCCCTGGAAAACCAGGCCCGGGACCCATGTCTAGGCCTGGCTCCAGACGGGGGCCCCGGGCTTCCTCCGGGCAGGGTCACACCCTCTCTGCCTCGCCCACTCATAGGGTTTTGAACCATTCTTTGTTTGGCCCCTCACCTGAGACCACTTTGCCATGGGAGACCCTACCTTGAGCACACAGCTCCAGACAACACAGCCCTCAGGTTCATAGAGACACACAAACCTCTCCAACACGATAAGAAGTGTCTACCTGTGTTTCTGAGCTCTAGACCTCCCATTTTCATAGCCACAGAGTTTTCTATGTCAATGGGCTTCTGATGTGCAAAACATGAATGCAGACATCTGTGTTAAGTATTCACTATATGTGGATAACTACAGCTTCTCTGCCACTCCTTCTCCGTCGTCTTAAATTAATTCATACAGTTGGGAAATAGTGCAGAGAAATAGTTTGGCATAAACATCCAGGCTGCTCTGAAGCAGTGTGTCTTTTGTCCGCTTTCACTCATCAGTGAGAGGAAAGGCCAAAGGGTTTGTCAGAAAGTAGGATGAAATAAGAATAACAACTATTCATCAACCAAAGATTATTCATCATTTTGTCATGATGTATTTCGCATCGTATCGCATTAATCCATTCATGAAGCAATTGCATTTCTCCACAGAGATAGGAGGCTGTTGGTGTCGTCAGTGTCAATAGAGGAGTTTGTTCCATGCATGGTTGGAGAGGCTACACCAAGGTTGCACACGTTTGAGGGTTTGAGTGAAAGGTGTTTCAACAATAAGGAATCTGACGTCATCATTTAGAACTGAATGCCATTTTGCTTTCAGTGAGCAGTCAAGGACAGACAAGGAATGAATGCCTGAATCAAGTCAGCTCTGGTGGTATGTACTGTGAATTATTCAACAATTCTTTCACATTTTATTTCACAGCTTGGGGAAAATAGGATGGAAACAACAGGGGAACAAATTATACAAATGACAGGAGAATTTATGACCATACATGTAAAACAGGTGTGTATACACAGTCAAACTTTGTTTGCCAAGAATCAGCTATTCAGGACACATAGAGAGGAAGAGAAAAAGGAAGCTGGGAAAGTCTGTGTTTACATGTTTACTTTATGATGCACGGGTGTAGGTATTATGGTGTCCAATGATGGCAACTTCCAGTAAAGACAAAATCAGAGGATTAGATGCTTCAGTGTTGAGTTTACTTAGGTGATCTTGAACTCTGCAGGGTCAAATCTGAGAGGTCATGAGATGGATAACATGAGAAAAGAAAAAGAAATACCACTCTGGTATAATCTTTTTTACATTTCTCTTATCTTGTGAAACACTGGATGAATTGATATCTTCAGGCTGCGAAAAAGTCATTATAATAATAGAAGGGCACATCCTCTTTGCTACTGCTCACATCTCATAGACGCATGTAACCTGTTACAGTCTACATACTGTAAATGCAGCATGACTCAGCCTGTAAATCATCGCTTTCATAACTAAATCCTTCAGAGACAAGGCAAGATTAATCAGGATAACACCATGGCAACAAGTTACATATTAAACTGGAAATTAAAGTAAGAGTGGTCTTCTCAAAGAGACATGGCTGACTCAGACACATTGTACATAGTGCTTTTTGCAGTGGTCGAAGAAGTACTCAGAGGGCAAAATACCACAGTGTAAAAATACTCTGTTACAAGTAAAAGTGAAAGAATAGCGCCACAAGTACTCATTCTGAATGATTTCACTTCTGCAACTTTAAGTGCATTTGCTTGCCAACACTGTTGTACTTTTACTGTGTGTATGTGTGTGTTTTTAAACACTAAAATATGAGCTTCTACTTGTAATGAAGTATTTTTATAGTGCTGTATTGCTACTTTTGCTTCGGAACATGATTATATGGTATCTTCCACCACTGGTTTTAAGAGAGTGCGGGCTTAATATCAAATAGAGCTCAAGTAGCCTACTGACATCCAAAGGACTACTTGTTTTAACACATTGCTAGCTAATTACACTGAATGTTAAACTAAAAAGTGTCAATTAAAGTGTGCAAGAAAGTAAGAGATGTTTCAGTCTAACCATAGACTGTATATTGAACAGTCTATGGTTTCAACCAGGACACTGCGGCCACCTGGTGGGCAAAAATCTCATAAAAAAAACGTTGCTCATTTCCTATTGGCTGATGAAACATGAAGCAACGTTGACAAAGCAGGAAATGAAACTCAACCAGAGCAAACCAACAACTTCTGTTTTCATTTTCGTGACCAAACTGCAGGTGTGTCCGAGTTTTACCTGCTAGTTTAACAGGTACGTTTTTTCCACTTATCTGGTCTTTATCTGTAATTTGCCTTCCCAGCAACCGATGTACTTCTGCACTGATTACTGTGTGTAACGTTAAGCCTACAGTAATGTGACTTATGTTGACCTTACCCCTTCCTTATAAGCTACAGATATGGGTGATTTTCCTGTAAACCCGCTGGTTTTGATTGGTGTCGGGTCCAGCTTTGCCTTCTCTGGCCTATTCTATCATCTATACCAAGAAAAGAAAAAAGAGTTGGAAAAGCTGAAGGCAAGAAGCCTCAACATTGTCTACGTCCTTTTTAAGCATTAAACACATCTCTGGTCTCGGAATGATTTTTAAAATGCTAATCTTAAAGCTTTACTTCTTCATTTTAGGAAATCCCCATTTTCAAACCAGATCAGCATTTGGTCAGAGTACTAAGAGCATCTCCCCACAAGCGACTTCAGTATGTTGCTGTAGAAGGTACAAACTACAGTGAACATTTGAGTAAATGCAGTTTTGTATGGGATCAATCACAGGTATTTGATAGTTTCCGTCATGTCTGTTTGAAGGTCTGGTCCAGGCGGATGGGGAGCCTCTGGCCAGCCAGTTTGTCCCACGATGCTCCGGTGTGATTCAGAGGATAGCAGTCGAGGAACACTGGAAATACTGGAACTCTTTCACCAAGACATGGTACATTTATTCTACTAAAACTAAATAACACCAAAAGTGTCAATTTAGTTGTCAAGCAACTAGCCTTGTAACAACATAAATACTTTTGCAGGAATTCTCGGACAGTGAACAGAAAAGAAACCAACAACTCTGTGCCTTTCAGTCTGGTCAGCCCTGGAGCCTTCTTCACGGACTTGTACGTGAAGATTCAAAACCCTCTGGAGGCCTCTGGGTGCTACCTGGACAGGGTTTATTTCAAAGTAAGACGTGCTGAGGAGGGCTCGGGGGATTTAGTGATGCAGGGCCTCAGCGGGGAGAAACCAGTTGCGATGGAGGAGAGCGAGGAGCTGCTGCGTGTGGGGAGCACTCTGACTGGTTTCGGTGAGGTGGTGCTGGAGGGGGGCCAGGTGATGAGGCTGCAGGCCCCGCAGAATGGCCGCAAGTTCATCCTGGTGCCCACTGACTACAGGAGCTTCATGGACAGGCACGAGAGATCAGTCAGCATGTGGAAGACGCTGACTGCTGTTACTGGCATCACAGGGGCTTCGCTTCTAGCCAAGGTCATTTACTGCTTGGTGGGAAAACAGGATGACGGGTCAAAGAAGGCTTGAAGACGTGTGGATACTGCAGGGTTAAGGGCCTTAAAAAGCTGTGTCACAGCTTTTTGGTTGCCCCATTACTGCCTCAGGTGTTTTATTTTAGATTTCATGGCACTACCTTGATGCTAACATTATTTGTCACTTGCCATATTGCAAGGTTATAAAAATGTGAGGGGCAAAATACAACAGTATTGGATGCAACATTAGACACGTAGAAAGCCCCATGTTTTAGAAAGAGGATTAAATTAGAAAATACAAAAAGAAACTTTCTTTACGAAAGGTAGCAACCACAATTTTAGATTACAATTAGACAAAACCAAAGTTTATTATGTATTTTCTAAACTGTTGATTTCTAATGCTATTGTATTAAATATTTAGTTGAATTGTTTTATCCAATGTTCTGATTGCATGGACCACTCAAACTAAAGATGTTTAATCACTTGCCAAAAATGTTAGTTTCTATCTATCTAAATCCTACACCTCGTGATGCGAGTGCTGGCAGAGTAGGGCACTTTAGTCTGATAAAGACAATAATAAGGTCTATAGGCCTAAAAGAGTTTGTACTGTAGATGAATGGAGCCTTGGTACAAGATACATTCCTGGTAGGTCTACTGGTGTACAGTAGCATCTCAAGCTATGACAAGTTGGCTTGAAACCTGATATTGCCTCTAGGCTACAGTATCTCTGATTTATTTAGCGGTTATTGGGTCATTATTATAGGCATTGCAATTGATTGATCACCTGAGGAGCAGGCCTTCAATGCTGGATTTTGGAAATTTAAAGCTACTTTGGCAAGGGAACATTTTATTTTTGTAATGAAATTTTGTTTTAGCTCAAGTGAGTTATGTTGTGTAATCAATTCTTTTCACAATCTTTTACTTTCACTTTTGATTGCTTGATTTTAACTGCAAACCTGATGAAAGAAATTCATATCTTTTCTCGCTCCCACTTTCAAGTCATGTCCAACAGGATGGAATTAATATCCAATTTAAGAGTATTTGTACTGAATCTATCAGAATAATCTACCTCCTAGATCATTGTTTTATTGCTTTGTTTTATAACCTGCAGTCTCTGTTCAGTATCTATACAAAAAAAAGAACACTGTACACTTTTTTTTTTTTAAGTTATGTGGTCTTTGTATTTAATAAAACACTTTTTTAAAACCTTAAACTGTTAACTTATTCCGTTGTTGACAGAAAAGTGAGATACATTTTCAAGCAGTCTGAGGGTCTTTCTTCTTTATTTGGATATTGATGTTCATAACACACAGCCCTTACATGACGTGGCACTATGATGAAAAGAATGAGCTTCAACTGTACAGAAGATATTTTGATGGATGTAAGTGGCAGAAATCCACTGTGGAGGGTAAAACCAATAGCCGGAATCTCTTTATTCACACAACAATGTTCAAGTTTTTCATCTTTGTCCTCTGAGTTCTCATTATTTCCCTTCCTCCTCTGAAAACTCCTCAGCCTCCTCCAACCATTGGATGAACTTTTGAAGCTGTTGAAGAAATGTATAAGAGAGGGTTGTGTGAAACACAACTCACAATTGCTACTACATTAAAGTCATTTGAAAAATGTTTACTTGCAAAATGGTTTGTGATGTAATTTATATGTAAATAATGAGGGCGTTGTGGATTTTATCAAATACAGAGCAGGCCCGCGGCTGATGGACAGGTCAGAAGAGTGAACACACTCCTCTTTGCAAAACAAGATCATAAGTCATACCAATCACTGTTTTATTACAGTGTTATGTTATTCCCTTTAATATTTAGATTCAATATATTAAATTGTAGAAAAAAAGGATGATTATTTGAAAATCCCACGTTTGTGATTGATGTCTTTTTTTCTCTTTAATTTAACAGTTTTTTCTTTTTCCCTTGCAAGTCGGGTTTGGTCCTCCATACAAAGAAAGGTATTTTTGTTCCTTTCTATTAACTTGATTCAGCTAAATTCTAGCTTCATCTACGTTTTATTCCCTATATAAAAAACATTGAAAGAATGAATTGCCTTGGTGAAGGGTGCTACGTAAATAAACATGCCAGGTTATAAGCAATGCTTCAAGGAAAGGAACAATAAGCTAGGGCTGTTCAATATATCAATAATGCGATATGAGACTAGATATTGTCTTAAATTCTGGATATATTGTAATATGGTAAGTGTCATCTTTACAGGCTGCATTAAAGTAAAGTGATGTAATGTTCTGAACTTACCAGACTGTTCTAGCTGTTCTATTATTTACCTTTACCCACAAATTAATCAAATCATTTCTGGAGAATCTTTATCAAAAATCTCATTGTGTAAATAACATTTTTTTAAAGCACCAATAGTCAACCATACAATATCGTCGACATCAAGGTATTTGGCAAGAATATCAGGATATTTGATTTTCTCTTTATCGTATTTAACACCAACGTAATGTTCCCAATTCTCTGTACTGGATTACATCTATTGTGCTGGCGCCAGCTGGTAACACATCATCTCATCATCCAAACTTCAACCCTTTACATGATAATTGTGAAATGATATCATAACTAGTGTCCTGTGTGACCCAACTCAGCCTGTACCTACCCCCTGGTTCTTGCGTAGCTGCTTGCTCATGTCGGTGGTGCCTCCCTGGGAGAACCAACGCAGTATCATTTCCTCCTCCAGGATCTCCAGCTGGTACATGCTCATCAGGACCTGGATGAGGGAGGGAGAAAGAAAGAAAGAAAGAAAGAAAGAAAGAAAGAAAGAAAAACACACACACACACACACACACACACACACACACACACACACACACACACACACACACACACACACACACACACACTCTTCAGCACCAGGTATCTTCCAGGATGAATGCAGAGTAACCTGCAGGATTACATGGTCCCTGATGTTCGAAGACTAACATCTTTTCTTGTTAACCCGTGGTTTAACCTGTACTGGATTCAGCAGATTACTAAGTGTACATGGCAATGTCAATTGGTCCTGACCTTGAACATGGCAGCCCAGTGACTCTTCTGCTCCAGGAAGTGTTCCTCAAAGGCAGACAGACAGTCTAGATGGTCCTGTGCTCTCTTCACATAGTTCTTAAACACCGGTGCCCATTTCTTTAATAACTGAGAAGAGAACAAAGACTCTTTAAATCTATTGTGTCTACACATGAACGTTTAGTTAAAGAAACACCACCACATTCTTACCGGTTCGAGCAGAGTAACGTACTGTGATGGGGTAAGCTGTGGGCCCTGCTGCTGGAAAGGATACTCCAGCACCACTCTGGTTAAAATCTGCATCACCTCCTTCAGAGTGATGTTGTAAGCGTACCTGAAGGGAAAGAGTGTGGCAAATCTGAATGTGCAAAAAACAAATCACTTTGAAATAGAGCCATAGAATTGCGGGGTATTTGAAGTTCCTACTCACTTCAGAGAGTTGATCTCAAGTACAAGATTGTCAAAGCTGATGTTTTCCTCCAAACCTCTCTGCAGAGTCCCCAGCACCTCCATCTGGAAGACTACACATGAACAGACCAAACTCATGCATTAAAAAAAAAAAAATGAAAAGGCCATTAGATCATCTAACTGTAAAGAAGATTTTAAACAGATAAATGCAGTAATATGGTCTTGTTGTTGGTTTCGTATCTCTTTGGCCAGTAGGGGGCAGATAGGTGAAACTCACCTTTGACATCATCCATCTCGGGGGAGGGGATCACTGGGTCATCAGGATCATCAGGCTCACTGTCCTCACTTTCACTCTCAGGGTCAGGGTTCAACACCAAACCTGTTGCATGAGAGACAAAAGCCAGGTTGTTGGAACATGGACTATGTCATTATGGGAAATGGCAGTTTCACTATATTGAACTAAACAAGCCAGCCATGCTGCTATCCTACCCCAGAGACAGTGCAACAACTCTTCATCCTCTGTGTCATCCAGACTGCTAGTCTTCCAGATGTAGCCTTTTCCCCCTGCTCCAACCTCTGCTGGGTTAAACACTAGAGGACAGATGGCTCTTTACCACAAACGTGTAAGCATTTCGTTTACTCATGTATGCGTCAGTACACACAATACACACCTTTCAGTTTGGTTTTGTCTTTGCTGTGACCAACCTGGGCATTGTCACTCAGGAATTCATCATCATCCTCCTCCTCCTCCTCCTCTGGAAGGTGCATGGACACCACGGTGCCTTCAGGTAGAGACATGTTTTGTCCAATCACCACCTATGAAACAGTTCCCAGCAAATTAAGTGAGAAGGTCGAGATAATATGGGCTTTAACATGAACAGCAGCTCTCCTAACTCGCTAATTTGATCTATCAGCATTACAATAAAGAATACATGATGATAATATGTGTTGCTTACGTTATACGCCAGAACACACTGTTTGTTTAGCTTCACCCCTTCTTTGACCTCAACCTTGTCGCAGACCAAAGACTGGCTGATCACCACGTTGCTGGCAATGTGAACATTATTCCAGATGTAGGCATGGTCTAGGGTTACATTGTCACCTGTTGTGATAAAAAAGCAACTGTTAACACCACTTTTATAACGTACTTAGATATTCTTACTTTTCAAAAAAAAAAAAAAATGCTCTCAGAGAGCTCACCTATGGTGCAATTGTTACCGATGACACTGTTATATATGTAACAGTTAGCACCAATGCTAGTGTCACAGCCAATGAGAACGTTTTCCACCATCTGGCTGCCGTGGCCCAAGCTGACGCCAGACCCTCGGTAGACGTTGTGGCGAGAATACGTGCAGCTTCGTCCCTTCTGGTCAATGAAGTTCGCCTCTGGAGTCAGCGGGTACACCCATCGCCGCACGAGGTCCGACGACACCGAATCGTACATGAGAAGGTTGGACACCCGGACACCGTAGCCATCCGTGGTGGCATGCATGTGTATCTGGTTGCCCATAATCTAAACAGAAATACAATGAATGATGCACTGAATCAGTAGCATAACATGATGAAAACGTCTATAAAATTAAACTATGGCTGCACAATACCTCTTCATTGACCAACATCCCTCTGACAAAGTCATTCCTAGTCTGGTAGTCAAAATTGTCAGTAAAGAGCTCAGCAACCTGAAAAATTAAACTTGTGTTACCACAATCACTAATAGTGATAATAGTGAGAATAGCTCCTGTCTATACTACTAACTAACCTGTGGGGAGCAGATACTGATGTGACAGTCCAGGAGGTCGTGTCGGATTTCAAACTCATCACTTGCACAGTGAAAAATGTTCTGGAAAACATACAGTAACGACGATTAATAATCAATCCAAAGCCCGAGTAAATTAAAGATATGATAAAAATGTGAGCCTCCTACCATGGGGAACTGTAGCTTCTTCAGCCCCTGTGTCTTCTGATAGTGTAAAATCCGCTGGCTCTTGCTGTCTATAGCGACGATGACATCATCTTCCTCACAGCGGGACCTGTGACCTGGCGATGATTCCTTGAAGATCATGGTCATCACCGAGATGTTCTTCTCCATCTTGCGACGATGCCTGTGCATGAACAAAATGACACATGTAGTACCATATTAGAGCAACACAGTCAAAGGACACCTCATGATGTCATTTTTTTCTGACTATATTTCTCTTACCTGTGCTCGTGCAATGCCTGAGTGATGTCAATATTCGATACCACATCTCCGTAGACCAACACAAAGTCGGAGCGCAAAAGGGACTTTGCATCAACATCCCTGAGCACATCCCCTAGGGAGCGGTACATCTCTGAGGTGATGATGTGGACTGTGTTTGGAGAGGTGGGTCGACACCACTTTGACTTGCTGTAAGACACAGGGACAGGTCAAAATCTTTCATTGAGACCAATGTGTACAATCCACAGAATGAGTGAAACTTACAGCAAGTGTTCCTTGATTTTACTGGCCATCCAGCAGCAGAAGACGAATGTTTCCTGCACCCCAGTGGAAGTGAGGAACTCCAGGGTGTAGTCGATCATGGCAACATTACCCAGCGGCAGCAAAGCCTGTCATTGTGTGACAGATGTCATGAGTGAAGTAGCTAGCTAGCTAACGTTAACTGTAGCTACAGCGTCACTTTGGACATTGAATACAAGTAACATCACCCAAACACTATTAAACAAAAACAACAGCTTAAAAATATATTTAAAGTTGCGTGTTGTTAAAATGGTTTTACGAGTGTCAGAGCAGCCCTGTCACTGTTTACAGCATGGGCATTAGCTAGCTACCATTAGCGCTCCCGTTAGCTTAGCTCGGTGCCTACCCTTGGCTGGTCTTTGGTCACCGGGAAAAACCTCCGGTTGAAGCTGTCAGCAACTAAAACAGCCTGCAGCGGATGCTCCTCTTCTTCCTGCTCATCAGCACATTTTCTACCTGATAGGCTGGAGCCCGAACGACTCTGTTTTCCTCCTCTACCGGCCATGTTTTACTCCCAAGTGCTAACCAGCTCTGTCGTCAGACACATGTACGGTGGCTGCAGCGGGACAATCTTTTTTTGGTCGTTGTAGTGAACCCAACGGGCGTTACAGAATTAGCATATGTTGACCTGGTTGGATTTACTTGGACCACCTGAATAAAAGGATAGTGAAACAACACTTGATTTATTTTTTGTCGGCCTTAAAAAGTCTAGCCAAACAAATATTCACAACAGATTTTAAATTATAGTCAGAGTTATATCTAATGGAAACTGGATATTTGAGAACCCCAATTGAAAAAGCCAAAATATTTAAAAATACCAATACTGGTGACCTCTCTGCAGAAATATAAAGATACCTATTAGTTTTACTTAATTCTATCCCAACTAACAAAGGAGGTAATATAACATATCAGTACAGCTATGGCAGTACAGGTAAGTAAAACAGTACATTCCTCACCTGTCAAACTAACTCAGGGACTGATCATATTATTATTTGAATAAAAACATGTCTGTGCTTTATTATCAGTATACTGTGTTCATAATGATGAGCTTTACCATCATTCGTTGACAGGTTGAACAAAAGATTCTCAAGATTACATTTTTTTTCCTTCTCTAAATTGCTTTATTGCAGAAAAACTCAGTTACGAACATCTGAACCAACATGTTTAACTTTACCAGAGACAAAAACATCTGGCTCCTGCCATTTAAAAGTTTAGACAAGAACCTTCATTCAGTGTTCTGTGAAAGCTCAACAGTTTTTCATTTTGTTCTCTGCCACCTCAGATTGTAAACACCTCCATGAAAAGAATCTTATTGGTGGTGTTTGGTTATCTTCTTGGCATGCTTCAACACGGAGTCATAATTCAGGGTTTTGGATATCCATGAAGCTGGAATTCCCCCAAGTCCAATCTGTGAGAATTCAAATAGAACATTTATAAAATCATCAGGCATACAATACTGGCAACGTATTAACTATAATGAGAGGTAAGATTAGCACAGAGTCATACCTGGGCCCCAAGGCAGGCTCCAATGAAGGACCCTCTGCTACAGGTGCAACCTCCACAGCTAATTGTATCTCTGACAGCCTGCTCATAGTGCTTGGCTGTCAGGACTCCATGCAGCGCTGCTTGGAATGCACCTGGCAAACCTGAAAGAACATCAGCACCAGATGTGAATGACACAAAGGCATCACAACTGGTTGTCTCAATATTTGTCAAGTACAAATATTACGCAATCCAGACCATCAGCAGATTCACAACAATTTCATTCATTGGACATATCTCACCCCTGTGAAAATGCACCACATGAAAATAATTAACAGCCACTTATGTACTTTCCCAATAAAAGCACAAGGCACATATCTTCACATGATTTGTGAGTGCTTTCTAGTTGGTCAATTCTCCACAATGTTGCATCCCAAATGTCCGCCTTGTTTAATGTTACTGTCAATGTCTTGATTCTGAATGATCTGTCAGCCTTTCAGCTCTCAGGGACTCAGAAACGTGCTGTATTTGCTGGATTTACAGCTGCAAAGTAAATAATTGCAGCTCGTTGGAGACCACTACACGACCTGTCCATCCGCACATAGACACTTTCCTATTTGGATGTAGTGTATATGGAACTGTTCATGGAGCGCCTGAACAGATTTTGGACACTTGGCGGAGCATCGTTGACTCTGTGAGGTCCAGGCTGTAGCCTTGTGCTGCAGCTCTGACCTCCAACATGCGCAGGCGTTTGGTCCCTTGTCTTGTGTCTGTGTGTGTGTGTGTGTGTATGTTTCTGCATGTGTTGTTTTGTCTCCCTCCCTCCCGTTTTCCATCTCTGTGTTTTTTGGCCTTGGGATGTGTTCCTCTGTCCCAGTGTATTGTTTGTGACTGTTTGTAGTTTTTTGTGGTTTCTGAGTTTAAAAAAAAGAAAAAAGAAATTTGAGAAAAAAAGAAAAAAAAAGAAAAGGCTAGTACAGTAAGTGACAGCTTTGTGAGTTACAGGTAGTACTTTGCTTTGTGAGGATACCTCATGTGTTTAGAAACACAGTGGGGATTAGCTCCTGAGGAGTCTTTGATAGAGTCTCCTTTACTTGATGAATGTGCCCTGGAATCAATCAGAGAAGAAGAAAAACTCGTAGTCACTCAAATACAACAGTTGCCATATGTAAAACATGTAAAGATACATAAAACACACACTTTTGCATGTTATTGTATCTTTAGATTGAGGAATGTAGTAAAAGACCATGGTAAAGTTAAAGTCAAATTATTATCATCAACATCATTACTACTTAGTATATTAAATAGCACAAAATGAGAAAGTTTAATCCCATGACTCAGTCCCATGACTTTGGTGTAGTAAAGTAACAATGCTGTAGGACTCACATACCACTGATTGCTTTGTCCAGATCCTGGGGCTGCTTTCTGTTCGGGTCACTGAGCTGATCGAGCACTGAGTCCAAGGCTTTTGGATCAGGACCATTCAGGATGAAATGTTCAAGAAACCTGGGAAATAAATTAATGTATGATTCAATATAACTAAAATGTGCAGTTTTACTTTATGGGTGGCAATAAGGGTCCATCCCACAATATTAGGTATAGAGATGACAAGAACATTATTGTTCCGCTGTAATAAAGTAAGCCACCTGTATTCATGGCATTGATCATGGGTGTATTGTGTCAGTACATAGTTTCCAGGTAAATGCACTTGTTGTGTCATAAATGTGTCATGCTTTATTTGTTTCAGATTCCAGATTCAGAAAATGAACAATATTTTTTTATCAGTACCAGACAGGGAAAACAGTATTGTTAAAGCTAACTGATACCTATGGAAAACATACTGACCTTGCAGCTGCTAGAGTGTCTGCCACACATGCATCATTGTTCTGGGTGACACGGACTGCCTGCTCAACCTTTTCCAGCATGTCAGGCTTTCCTGCATAAAACGCCACTATAGGCGCCAGTTTGGCTATTCCATCAATCTGACAGTCACTCTCACAGCCTGTGGAACATTACACAATGGTTAAAGTGGTTTCTATTAGTTATGTCTTGGTTATTGTAATGCCATTACTGCCAATTTACCAGTCTCCTTTTTGCCTGCATCAACATTCTTCAGGAAGCTTTTTAAACTTGCATGTCTCCATGGTCCATCGATGGGCAGCTGAGGTTTTGGCCCTGGTATACACAAACACAACATCATCAGTATTCTCACCTTACTAGGTGAAAACAGTTGAATTCATTCTTCCGCAACTACATACTGTTACTGGATGGCCTACCTCCTCTTTCTCTGTAAGGATCATTGACAGGCGTGTCATACTCTGATCCAGGCCCAAAGAATTTTAGTGTGCGCTGCTTCAGATCGTCAACATTAAGACCTGGCCATATAGGTTACACAACTTAGACAAGGGCAAACACAACACTCACACAGACGTTATTGTGCAAAACCAGAATGGTGACCTTTACATTGGTGAAGAATGGGCTCAATTAGATATAAACCATCATGGTACATATTTTAACTATTTTCTACAGTGAGGATCCAATGTTGGCATAATTCAAATGGGGTGACAATGACTATGCCACATGTCAAGAACTGATGTGGAGTGTTAACAAGTATAGTATAGTGTCAACAATGATGGGAAGCGCACATTTAATAACAGAACTTAGTGTCAACAGCCACTTTATTTTGGTTTGTGTGTCTGTTGGGTTGAAAAGATGAAGAAACAGGCCTACCTCCACATTCAGACAAGGACTCCAGCAGGACAAAGGCCTGGTCTCCGTAGCAGCTCTGCTGGCCCGTCTGCCTCCTGTAGAAAGGGTTAGCCGACTCAGAGCGGAACTCAGGGTTCGGTTCCTGAGCCAGAATCCCCTGCAGCTTCTGGAGATCGTACACCCAGTGGAGGGGCTGCGCTGTAGAAGACGATGAGTCGGTAGGTCAATTTCATTCAGAACCAGATCTTCCTTCAAATCAAATGGCTGTCTGAGAATAGGAAAGGTGCTACGACATGCAGACCAACTGGTATTGTCTTGTCATGATAGCAACAACAAAAAGGTATAAACTCTGCAGAAAAGTGCCTACTGATGTGAAGATGGTGATACTTTGATGAAAAAAATAAACTTAAGGAGTATTAAAACAAGGTGAAGGACGAGTAAATTAACTTTAATGACTGAATAAGATACAATACAACTCTACAGACTTATAAAATCAATACCTGCTGCATCTGCAACTGCTGATCCTACAATGGCTCCTATCGCTCTGTTGGCCACAGCTGCTGCCATCTGTAAAACATTCAAAGTAAAATTGGAATTTAGGAGAATGGTTATGTGATGATAACAATGAACGATTGTTATTGTAATTACCGTTAGAGCTCAAACTGTCCTGACTGGTAGTTTTGAGTTTATCTGAGTTCTACTACTTGTCTTATATTATCTGACAGGCTGTGTGCAGCTTGAATAATTGATATTAGCTCGGTGTGAGGTCTATTTCAACAGTAACTAACGCTACCGCTAGTACCGCATGACTTGAATGCAGCATTGTTTTATCTCTCTAATATTTTTAACGACATAAATGGTAGCTATAGCTCCGGTCAAAGGAAATGAAACATGCGCTAATTGACTCGTCTGGTTTCCAGACTAATGACCTGCATTAAGTAATGGTGGAGGAGATAGCAGTAACGTAGCTACTTTTAAATAATGTAGCTAACGTTAGCGTCACGTAACGTAACTACGTAACTTAACTAGCGTTAACGTCAACCATTAACGTTAGACATAAAGTCTTAACCTACCTTAAACTCCGTTCAATGTAGCTAGCTAACGTTAACGTCAGCTATGTTCCACTGACACCCAGGTACCACTGCAGTTTGTTTCAACCCTCGGCAACTCCTGACGGTAACGTTAACAATTTACACGTTACCGTAAAATGAATACAATCTGTGAAGTCTGTTGTTCCGTTATGAAAGGTTGTTGCTTTTAGCACCGCCCACAGGAAAGCAATAATATAACTCCGCCCCCTTTTGTTCACCTTTTGACCGTCATTGACTGAAGTTTTTCAGAAGTATTTTCTGAAGATTTATGGACAATGTTGAAACTGACAGCTATGCTTACAACTGCAAGAATGAGATAGATAAATGTCAATTCAATGATACATTGCGACATGCTGTGCATGTAATTAAGAGCATAACTCTGGGGGGTTGAGATCTCCACTTTTGTACAAAATTTAAATTTTGAGCATATATCGTACACTTTGTTTCCTGCATTCTGGTACATTTTTCTGCAACATGTTGTGCCTTTCCTGCATCAACTTATGGTGCAAATAACTTCAATTACCGGTATGTAAATGTACAATATGATTAAAAACAATAAAGTTGTATTACCATGGTGAGTTTCATAGGCTACACATAGGCTTATAAAATACCCCAAACACTGACAAATTGTCATGAAACTAGTAACGTGAGTCTGTGAAGTAGGCCTATATTTAACTCCAGTATTCAATTTTCAGGAATCCATTCAATTTTCTTAAAATGTCAAGCCTTTAAGATGATAGTAACATCACACACGACTCAGAGACCTTACTGATTTCAGTGAGCTAAAAGTTTAGATCATAGACTGTTAATATTAATTATTAATATTTATGGTTTAGATTTAAGTAGTGTCCCCTACTGACCAGTAGAGGTAATGAAAGCACCCTCTCCTGGACAAATCATCACAGACTCTCCACCTACTGTATATTATATAACACATGTAGATTCATGATAGCAAACACCTTATGTTATTTTATAGTAGGATAAACGTGACCTCTAAAGAACCATTTGGATTTGTGTGTGGCTTGTGAAAATATATATAAAATATACTGATTTGTAAGTCAGCGCGCTTAGTCTTACAGGAGTTTTTTCTCCAATTCACTACTTTTTTATGTCACTGTTTGTGAACTGAGAAGACAAGAATGAGATCGGACACAAAGATGAATGTCATGGGTTGTTGTGTAGGTATGTGGTTTATAAAAAATAAAATAACAACAAGAATGTAATCTTATTGGAGCATCTGTACTCTGTGAAAGGGTAAATCCACAGCAGGTGATTTCAATCGTCATCAAAGTTAAAACACCTGCTGTGACACCACTGATTGGAATGTGATTACACACATACAGTCAGCACATAGTCCAACAACAACTCCCTTCAAAGGAAATCTTTCCACTTTAATTCTATAGGCTGCATGTGTGTTTGGGGGGTTTGAAGGAGTATTACGATACCAAGACCGTCATTTTTTGTAGTTTACCTCCTCCCTTCCAATCTGTGAAGTAATATTACAGCACCCCAAGGATACATGCACACATTGCACAGAACATGTGCATGTGTGATGTATGTAGGCCTACAGATCAGGAATTACTGGAATTGTTGGGTGTTTGTAAATCATAGATTGTGGTCTCGACCTACTCTACCTGTTAAGGGTCTTGAGATACATTTTTGGTATGAATAAAGTTGAATTGAATCAGGCTCAAAAAGAACCAAAAGAAACAACTCTGTTTCACTTTCTTCTTGAGTCAGTGCTAAGTGACACCTATATGCACTGAATCCTCAGCAGGTGCACCACCCTCTCCTCTCTCCATGTCCCTGAGTGAACCGGCACCACATTCTAGTGCCGTGCTGGTGCCAGCAACAGCAAATAAGACACCAGCACCCGCTCCTGATATGTACTTCCCTGTCCTGCATCCATTATTTTTAGCTGGGATACAAGCCTCCATCTACACTTAATATGGGAAAAGAGTTCCTTATATTCATAGCCACCTCTCAATCCATCATATCACTGTTTCTTTAGTTAGTGCAAAGCGGACAAGCTCAACAACCACACACACACACATACACACACACACACACACACACACAAAACAACCACATCCCATCCTTCTTCATCTCTTTACTGCATTCCTTGCTTTTACACCAACTCTCTTCACTTTGATCACTGTCTTCTCGTGTTCTTAGTGGATAAGGAGAGAAATAGAGCAGGTTGGTCCTCATCTCCTCACTCCACCCACTTTTACAGGCCTGCACACACACACACACACACACACACACACACACACACACACACACACACAAAGCTGCCACCCCAACAACCACAGTGGCCCCCACCTCTTTCCCAGTTACACCCCACGTAGACATACATTTGCACCTATGTCAAACTTAGCCCAACCCCTTTTGCAACCTGTGCCCCACTGCCAGTTGCAGGAGTTGGTCTTGCTCTCTTCTGGGTGACGCGGATTGGAAAGGGTTCTCCATACTTTTACCTATTTTCTTTTTTTATTTGCTGGCCCTTTTTCTAGTTACTGTAAATACATCTATATTATCTTAGAGAGGAGCCATGAAGTGGACCTGGGTGCTTGTGGCAGTCTTGCTGTCCTGTGGGGGGCTATCACTGGGTAAGGAGAGCTTAGACTTCCCAGAGTATGATGGCAAGGACCGTGTCCACGACCTCAATGCCAAGAACTATAAGTCTGTGATGAAGAAGTACGATGTTATGGTGGTGTACTACCATGACCATCCTGGATCCAGCCGCGTCGCCCAGAGACAGTTTGAGATTGAGGAGCTGACCCTTGAGGTGGGTTGAGATGGGAACTATGGCTTTAATAAGGAAGACAGCTTGCTGATGAGAACGCTGGATTCATTTAGCAAAGCACACAGAAACATTACACAACTTTAACTCCAAGTTGCTATTTGTTTGAAGGCTGCTCTAGTTTCATTTGCATGCACAGAATATGAATAATGCAGATGTGTTTGACAATATACTGGTGGTAGAGGACTTAGAACAGATTATTATTAATTTGAAATAGGTAAGGAAGGAGTACAATTGTTAACAAATACATATTTTTGAGATTTGAAATGTGTTAAATGTGGAATTGAACACAGGGTGAGTTATTATGGGAAAGTGATGCTAAAAGTTGGAAATAGCTATGCTGGATTAAGAAATGCTTATTGGTGAAGTCCCAAAAATGGGTCACAAACCTCTGCTTTTTTTTGTCAATATGGTCCACCCAAAGAGCTGAGCCGCGAGAACTCAAGATATAATTTTTTCTGGCAAAGTCTGTGTGCGTGTGTGTGTGTGTGTGTGCGCGCTTGCGTGCGTGCATTTGTGTGTTGTGTGTGGGACGTAAGCTGTTTAACACACCTCTATCTGTATGTCTCATGTCAACCTGGATAGTCCTGGGTGCAGTTTCATCACATTTCTCACAGAGAGACATTACATCACCATCGAGCAAGCTTTCAGTATCAACTCACAAACATATCAAACCACAACTGACCAGAGTCATTCTCAGGTTACGTTAAAAAAAAAACCCACTGAATATCAAGTGTCACATATTCATAAACTGCATTTTCTAGGAAAGGTTGTACTTGCATTTGTTGAAAGTTGCAGTTCTATAAAAAGTAATAGGGGTGTTGACTGATTTATCTTATATATCCTCTGGATCATGATGCAACCATGTTTTACAGCACTTGGCATGACCACTACACAGTGTACAGTAAAGGCTGCTTTCTTATAAACGTGATGCTTTTTATGTTTCAGGAGCGCTGTAAGCATTTTAGAACTCACATGCAAAACAGGCACGCAAAAAACTCTTGGTAATTACAACTAAATTTAAAAACAGATTTGGGCATCTTGTGAGTGGGATGGCACTAAAGGATAAAGTATTCACACTCACCAGTCCCTACCGCAGCTGTGATTGTACCTACTTACACAAATTAACATAGAACTAATTTTAACAAAAAACAAACTAAATTAATCAAATAACAAATTACTGATACAGCTTGTCATGTAAGTTCAACACAGTTAATGAAACAGGAAGGAAAATAATAGTGGTAGATAATTATAGAAGGGAAAACAGCAGTACACATTGCTCCTCTGAGCATATCACATCATCACCACAGCCTTTGGTGTCTCTGTATGGGAGTGTTAGGGCTCAGTCTTTGGGCTGGAGGCCAGCAGTGGAGGTTCTGGCTCCAGTAGTGTCGGCTCAGCTCTGTGCTGTGATTGACACTTGCAGTACTGTACTTGTCAGCGGATCCAAGAGTGCTGAGCATCACTGCCACCTCACCAAAATAGTCCCTTAGCTGGCGTGGCTTCTGGCGCTATATTTATCACTAGCTGCTTTTGTGGTGTGTCGATCTCCCTGAAGTCTTGTGTTTCTCCTTATGAATGTATTATGATTTACATTTGATGAGAATTTATTATTAGTGACATGACAGCAGCAAAGGGCCCAACCATTTTGGAGGTTGAGGCACTGTTCATGAAAGTTAAATAAAATATGAGATTAAGTGAGGAAGTCATAATTAGGTGTTTTTTATTTTTTAATGAAAAAACGTATTGTTAAGGTGGTTAAACACTGTAACTGGGGTCTCTGTGTTAATGTTTAACATTTTTTGCCATGTTTACATTAACTATTTCATGCTCACTATCCAGAAAAACATGTAAGTATTCTGAGTTGTGTAGTGTTTTTTTTCTTCTCAGTGAAAAAATACAACATCGTAGTATTGAATTATGTAATTTTGTACATCTGCAGTGTATTTTGCGAGCTGCATAGTTGGATACATCACATCAGATCAGATTGAGGCCATGAAATCCCATCCCAGATACAGAGGTTGTTGGTTTACCTTTACAAGTAGTTAGGGAGGTTCAGTTACTCTTGACAAAATTATATCAGCCACATTACTCCAGATGCACCAATGTATAAAAACAACTTTTCATATATTAGCCTTTATTTGTAGGACATATGAAGCTATGAAACAATTTTCATATTGTATCCATAGAAAAACTGCAGAAAATAAGATGACACCATGATAACTAGGGAGAAATCTAATTTATTTATATTACATATTCAAATCAAGACAAACTACCTCCAATGTATCTCTGCAAATGCACGTTTATCCCTAATTTACCTCTCACTTTACCTACCTCTCTGTTTATCAGAAGTTATTTTCAAATGAATTCTTCAGTTGCTTGGATGGTGTAAAGCCTTACTCACCTCAATCACTTGCCCTTTAAAAGCTTATTTTAGCCTACTTAAATGCCAGAAGGGTGGGGTCTGCAACAAAATATAATGCAATGCATTAAAAATAGTCACAGTAAAACTAAAATACTGTACTTCAAAATTTGCTTTACACAAAGTATGTATAATTGTAAGCATAAGCTTCCATTTTATGTAAAAGTATGCTTTGCATGTATTTTAACTCACCTGCTGCTGACTGACAAACTTCACTGTGCCCCACCCATCTGCAACGCCAATTAAATTCAAGGAAATGCAACCTGCAGGACTGACTGGATAGTCAAAATACTGTGCCAGTACTTACGCCAGTAAAAGCAGCTGCTCAAGATGTCTGACAAGTCTTTGTGTGTGTGTGTGTGTGTGTGTGTGTCTGTGTCTGTGTGTGTGTGTGTGTGTGTGTGCGTGCATGTGCGTGTCTGTGTGTGTGCACCCTTTACCCTCCCTAACACACTGAAACAACCCTCAAACCAGGCTGTAAACACGGCGCAGCCATGGGTGGAACCAACTGTCAGTCATGAGGTTCAAGTTTCATACAGATTTAGAAAGTGCGTAAGCAGAGCTATGAAAAGCAGGCTTTTATGGTAATGAAACTAATAAGTGAGACAACTTTATCAAAAAGGTATGCATGTGCATGATATGGACTGCAAATTTACTTCCCACTTATGCAGGCCATGTTTTATAAACTAAAATGACCAATCATGTCCTCAGTTATGTGACAGTGTCTTTGCTTTACAGCTTGTAGCCCAGGTCCTGGATGAGTTTGATGATGAGGATATTGGAGTCGGCCTCATTGATGCCAAGCACGACAAAGTCGTTGCAAAGAAATTAGGTAAAGACTCAACAAAATTAACACAGCTGCAGACACTTTTAGCTAAGGTCATTATGCCAAATGAGACCAGCCAGTATCAGTATATCAGCTGTTTGTCACAATCAAACTATTGATATAATGGCTAAATAAGTTGCACTAACCAGTAGTGATAATGTAGCTCTCAGTTGAATGTGGGCTATTTTACTTTAATGTTTCCTGTTCTTACGAAAGACACATGTAACCATTGTGGGTAGGATGAGGTTAAATTGTCTAATTAGCATATGTGACACTTGCTCTGCTTGGGGCTTCTTCTCTTTTCCTCCAGACCTTGATGAGTCCGACAGCGTCTACGTCTTCACTGACGATGAAGTCATAGAATATGATGGCGAGTTTGCAGCAGACACTATCGTGGAATTCATCTATGATGTTCGTGAGGATATAATCTCCCAGTTAATAGCTTGTTTTATTTCACAAAAAAATGTCTCTAAATCCCAGTTTGCTTTCTTTGAAGATGACACTGGGTCACCTTCAACTCCATTGTCTTCCCCCTTTCTCCTCCATGACCGTCCTTTTTGCTTCATAGGTTCTTGAGGACCCTGTTGAAATTATTGATAATAGTAGGGAACTGAAAGGCTTTGAAAACATCGAAGAGGACATCAAACTGGTGGGCTACTTTAAGAGTCACAAGTCAGAACGTAAGAATCTGTACTGTGATGGCATGATAACCTGTTTCAATTTGTGTTTTACAGTTGCTTTTCAACATAATTGCTCATGATTGCATTTTATGCAAATGCAACAAAGACCAGGCTCAGAGTGCTTGATTTAACTTTGAGCTGCAGACTAATTTAATTTGTAAGGTGATTTTCAAGTGAGCACACTAGTTACAGGTCTACATTCTAAGATATTTCATACAGGAGCCAATCTACCGAAACAACTTAATGGATGCCTATACAATTTCAGATTTTGAGGCTTTTGCTGATGCTGCTGAAGAGTTCCATCCTCACATCAAGTTCTTTGCCACATTCAGTCCCAAGGTGAGTAATAAAGATCATTATCTTAAGTTTGACTTGACACACAACAAATTACTCAACAAAATGTATATAATTAGGTGCTTACAGTTTGTTTATTAAAGTTTTTTTTAAACAACAGCTTCTATATGTATGTATGTATATGTATATACATGATACTCAGTTCTAATCCTTTGGTTTTGTGTTACAGATTGCCAAGACTCTGGAGCTGAAGCTCAATGAGGTGGATTTCTATGAACCCTTCATTGATGATCCAGTGGTCATCCCAGGAAAACCTTACACTGAAGAGGAGCTGGTGGAATTCATTGAAGATAATGACAGGCAAGTCCCATTAATGTTATGCTTCAACAATATCATGAGGTAAATGCCCAACCATCTATGATGAAAAACAAAACCTGTAACATCTTATTTCTCTGTGTTTTTCAAGACCAACCCTGAGGAAACTGCAGCCACACAACATGTACGAGATCTGGGTAAGAACTATCAACACCAGAACAAACTCACCCAAATGTCTTCTATGAGGAGGCTGTGATGAACTCCAGGACTGTTTTCAATTTCCAAATCCACCCAAGTAGGTTCAGTGTGTCTTTATTCTTTCCATAGGATGACGATGTTGAAGGTGAACATATCATTGCTTTTGCAGAGGAGTCTGACCCAGGTAAAGGAACCCCAGATTAATTGTAAACATTACTGACAGAACTACCACTAGATTATGTTAAAATGATTACCACTCACCAATAGCAATGCTAGAAAGGGTTACATGTGGCAGCAAAGGGGTTGGAAGAGGTTTTTGCATGGTGGTTTTGTAATTTAATTAGACTGGTCCTTGCAACTGTAAAGCATTTCTGCAGGTGAATGCATGATAAGTCATAAAAATGATCTGCTAATACCAATTTACCACCATTTTGCCACCCTGTTGATTCCCCCCTACAATAGTTTAGTTATAGTTTCACTGTTGTCTTCTCCACTCCTCAGACGGTTTTGAGTTCCTTGAGATTCTGAAGGAAGTTGCTGAGGATAACACAGACAACCCTGACCTCAGCATTGTCTGGATCGACCCTGACGACTTCCCCCTGGTAAGAATAGAACATGTATATAATGGAAATCAGAGAAATTCCATTAGGTTTTCCTCGACCCACAGTCAACTGAGACTTAATGACTAAGCTTTCTGAAACATTCTTCACAAATTTCACATTTATTTGATTGACACTTGCTGATAACAACAGATTTAATCAAACGTATTTGTATTGATTTTCCCTGCAGCTTCTGCCACACTGGGAGAAGATTTTTGGAATTGACCTGTCTACCCCACAGATTGGTGTTGTTGATGCTGGTGATGTGAGTAATATTTTAGTGGTTACTTGCATTGCCATTGCATTGCCAGATCTTCCTACACAAAGCT
>NC_048418.1:6674158-6761658 GCF_013103735.1 Etheostoma cragini | reverse complement strand
AGGGGAAAGCATAGTCTAGAATCTGCAGGTATGCTTAGAGAGAGGCGTAGCCTACCTTGGTAAAAATGGACCAACTTAACAAAGTTAGTTCACTGCTGGCTACAAGTTAGCAATCAAACACAAAGGTTGTCAGTTGAATGGCGTTTTGAGCAATCAAACAATTATTAATAGCTGAAACGTTTTTGAAAGGATTTCCATCTTCTGTTATTGATTGTAATGAAAAACGTTTATTATTTCATAGATTTCACAAATTTCAGTATGACACATTATGCTGTAAACTGTTTAAATATGAGCCGGTCTGACTCTCATGATCCGGCTCATATGACCATCTATCTATCTACGTCCGAACTGCAACAGAAAACCATGTTACTGCTCCACTGCGACTTTGATTATAATGTGTATTTTTGTACACATTGTATGCCCACTTAATGTTTTGCTACAAAAACTTAAATCACCTCCAAAAATGGGCAAACAAATTATTGATGTGCCATATTTTATACAATATCCAAGACTTGGACACTTGGAGAGAAATGGAGACTGGAAAATTAGAAACCATGAAAAATACACAATTTTTGTTTAAAGCATAAAGTCCCTCTGATCTGTGTCGGCCATGGATGTATGAACCTAAAGGAACGTTGTCTTCTTGCTCCGCCATTGCATAGCCTTTTTTCCAGTCATCTCGTTCGTGATGTAGCTGTAACCAGAGGATGTTACTGGCCGCCCCTACAGACAGTTACAGAAAGGCCGCCCCCCTCAGTGTTTGGTGCGCATGCCCCGGGAGGAGACACGCCTCTTCTAGCTGCAAGCCATGTGGTTGGCGTTGGTAAATAAAGACCTCTGCTAATTTTTAACGTCTACTTTACTCTGAACTTTGAATACAAACGCTGACTTTTGCACCGTCGCGGTAGCCAAAATGTCTGCCGGCTTCGTGAACCTCGAGGCGCAGGTGGAGTCGGTCCTCGGAGCGCTGGTCAGAGCTGCCACGGTGGAGTTAACCAAACTGTTCGAGAGCAGATACCGAGCCTCGGCGCTGGATGTGGACGTGGGCCGCACTGAAGACAAAAAGCAAAACAACACACTGGATAGTTTAACGACTGAGGACACCACACGTAGCATTGGAGTGCAAGTGGACGAGGACATTTATCTGCCGTTTGAGCGAACTGGTGCGTGTCTTTTGAGCTTTAAATGCAATGACTTCCTGTTTAAATCCACGACAGTAGGATGCAGGGATAGATACATGAGTAGAGTGCACACTAGTTGTTTTAACTGAATGGCGAATTCAGAAAGATAATCTTCGTGTATGCATATAGCACACATTCAGTTTGATGCTTGGGTACATTTCGTTCTTGCACACACTTTGTTAATTTGAATTTGTATTGAAGTCGTGCACAGTGTTTCCTATTGAAAACCATAGTGTAATGGAATGTTTAGTCTTAACCCCTCCCCCCTCTTCTCCACAGGAGTCTCAGATGGGGATTGTTTGAGGGAGTGCAGGGAGGAGGTGGAGGGGTGTCCCATGCCATCAGAAATCCTCCTGTCTGAACGTCATGGCCAACTTGACCCGGAGTGGTCTCCTCTAAAGAAACCGGTTAGTGAGATCATAGGGGTGTGACCTGCTGGATGAAACTGTGAGCAGCGTTGTAGTCTCGGCAGCTTTGTGACTCGTACATTAGCACGTCATCACATCATGACCTGTTTTTATAGAGTACCTTTTAATAGGATGTGTGGTCCCAGTATGAAAGCCCATAGGGGACTTAAAATGATATGGAAACTTGAAAATATAACTCTTCAATAGTATTATAGTTTAGTAAAATGCTATTTTATATTTTAATTTTCACATCGCTTATTGCATTTGAAAATTGTCTTCTAGGTTGTCTTTAAAAATAAAATGTCAAATGTTGCATTGATCTTGTCAAATAGTTAGAAACATAGAACGGCCATACAAGTGTGTAAAAATTAAAATTGGAATATTGCATTTTCATTTATGCTCAAGTAACGCATACATATGTGGACAATGGTCATGCTGTTGTGGACTTATATTTTCAAGTTTACGTTATCATTTTAATAAAGTCCCCTATGGGCTTTCATACCCTTAGCAGTTGTTCTCATAACATACAGGGCAGCATGCAAATGTGTTCTGTTCTTTCTTTAAACAGGTTGTGGCAAAGACTGTCGATAAGGTGGAGTTGAGCGGGAATGAAGCAGCATCTGCAACAAAAGTTGTTTTGCACGGTAAGGAAAAGCACCGTGACAGTGAGTTGAAATCCAAGGCTAAGAAACACTGATAAACCAAGACAAATTTATACAAATGTTTTTAATCCATGAATGATTTGAATTATTGTGTACATATTAACAAGTAGGACAGCAACTATAGGCCTTTAGTTTAGATTACAAACAGCACACTTTACAAGTGGGAGTTGCAAATAAAAAAGGGGGCAAAGATATTAACAGGACCAGTGTTTGTTAGGCCTTTTTTTAAATTGATTTCTAGAAGTTGGAAGTTTTTTGGCCCATAATGCATGGGTCAAATCCTAGAAATGTTTTTCTATATAAAATATATTTTTTTAAAGAAGCAACATTGGAGATAAAACAAATTGTGTGTCCAATATTTATGTGTTGTTGATTGAAACAAGTCATCCGTCTTTGGTTAAGCTTTTTCTTCCTGAATTGTGCTGTTAAAGAAAAATAGACACACATAAACGTGACCTATCGCTGTCATAAACTGGCAAGTGTCGTAATGCATGCTGGGTAAGGCTCCACTCCACGGTGAACCTGAAGCACATGGGAGAACTTCGTCTTCAGGGCTCCTAAGCCCCTGACACACTAACCAGACGGCCGGCCCTCAGCAGAAAAGGCAGTTGGACTGATCAGTCTTGGTCTAAAAAGTGTCTCGGAACACACCAAGGCGACGCCATAACGGCAGGCAGCGCTAATCTGTATTCTCGCCCAAAAATGAAAACCGGTAGCTGATTGCCAGACTGTCATGTCGGCTTGTTCAGAATACAATCTCATATTTTACTATAATTTACTCACCGAAATATGTTTCTGAAAACATTTTAAGCAAGAAATAGGCCATGCTGTTGCTGAATCTGTCTTCATTTCAGATCAACAAAGGTCAGTTGAGAGACTAGTCACGCCTATCCCGTTCCTCTTTTGCGGGTTAGCACTCCACCAATCAGATTGGTCATTTGAGTCCAGCAGTGCCCGCTTTCCGACCAAGCATGTCAGGTCGGCCAAAATGAAGGCCGACGGCACGGAACAGACTCGAGTCACTGACCTCGCCAGCCTGTCTGACAGCCGATCATCGGGCTGGTGTTACAGCCTTTAGACCAAGCCTTAATGCTTCTTAGGTTTTGGCCACAAAACTACTCAAATAAGTTAAGGAGAATATATTGGTTTGGGTTCTAGTCATTGCACAGACACAAGTTTCACAAATTGTCCCACTTAAAGGCTACCAAGTGGTAGATCTGGGAAACTACAACATGGACAAAGTTCTTTTTTTCTTTAATATCAAATGCAGCACTGAATTGATACTGTAGAGCAGGAGTTTCTAACTCATTTTAGTTCAGGGGCCACATGCAGCCTAATTTGATGCCGAGTGATGCAGCCTTCTGGAGAACAAAAACACTATTCTCCCTTATTGTAACACTTTTTAACTCACTGCTGTTCTCTCTCACACACCAGGTGCCAAATAATGTGGTAGTTTTGTCTCTTAAGTAGCACTAAAATTGACTAATTAGTGTGAAGGTAGTCTCAAGTGGGTTAGTGTTTTATCTGTCTTAATGTTTTTACTTTTAACTGTTTATACTTGTGTTTTATGTTTTACTTTGTGTTTTTGAGGCCTTTTAAATAGTTATTGTTTTAATTTTAGTTTTATGGTGTTTTATTATTGCTTGTAAATTGTTATTGTACTCTGGAAACTGTTTTTAAACTCCCTATTAATTGTAGCCCTTTGAGATTTCCTTGTGAAATGTAAAGGGCATTATAAATAAAATGTATTATTATTATATTATTATCTGTTATCTGATTTTGTGTAAAGCACTTTGAATTGCCCTGTTGCTGAAATGTGCTATACAAATAGAGCTGCCTTGCCTTGCCTCTTCCCATAAATGAATGCTACTGGAAGACAAGAAGTCTTCCCTTTGACAGATAGATAAAGTTAAAAATGATACCTATTCCATGCTAGAAAAGGGACTTTTTTTTTCAGATAGCACATAAACCAGAAGCTTTCCAAAAATAGTGGAGGGATGTTGAAGCTGAACGAGAAAGGAATGGTGGGAATGTTCAGTATAACTAATACTGCATCTTAATCTTTTTCAGTCCCCGCAGACACATTAAGACATGGACCTAAGCAAAGCTCACCAGCTAAACAGAAGTTTGTCGTGATCCAACCAGACACGTGTGATATCGTTTCGGGAGAGAAGGTTAAGTTTGTCTGCCCGTTGATCCTCAAGCCAGAGTCTCCAGCTCCCAAAACTGACAGTTCGGAGAAGCCTGTTCAAACCGAGCCTCAGCAGGTCTGTGTCAGCACCGCTAAGGGCACTGCCTACAGCCCGTCCCCGTCTGATGGAGCTGTGACTCCTGCTCAGGTTGGAGTTTGGGAACGGATCCGCACGCCAAAGGAGACGACAAATAACCTCCACATGAAACTGAAACTGACTTCTCCAGAGCAAAAGCTGATGAGTCCATGTGTGGTACAACTGGTGGATGTGCTCACGGTTCAAGAATCAGCGATGAAGCTTCAGGATGCTGTTGTCAAAGGTCAAGATGCTAACTGCAAAAGTGGTTGGCCTCTGCCCAAAGACCTCCGCCGCCACCAAGGTCTTCACACTGGCCACCGCCTGTGCTGCTTCACCCCGTGTGAAAACGGCATTTGGCGGCTTCAGAAGGTGGTCACCCACTCCCGTGATGGATACCCTTGCAGCATCTGTGGGAAGACGTTCAAGCGACGGAAGATTCTCCGGCGGCACGAGCGTTTTCACACTGGAGAAAAACCGTACCCATGCTCTATGTGCTCAAAGTCATTTGCACTGAGGAAGAGCCTCCGACGCCACTCCAGGTTTCACACGGGGCAGAGGCCGCACACCTGCACGCAGTGTGGCAAAAGCTTCCGTCTGCGAGAAAATCTGAAAGCACACCTGAGGTTTCATTCTGGGGAGAAGCCTTACAACTGTGCCACTTGTGGCAAGATGTTCAGGATCCCAAAAAATTTGGAGAAACACAAAATGAGCCAGTGTGGATTCTTCGTTCCTTCGTTCAGAACAATTGCTGGCTTATAGCAGTGTCAAAACAGCTGTCAGTGGCTGGTTGTGGGGGTTTCACCACTTTCTACCTCAGACTGAAAACACTGTATCGCTTTTGTAGAAGACTGTCATGTAATGTTCAGATAAGAAGGTTAAAAGGCTATGATAGTTTATAAGAGTTGTACAACTGCTTGACACTCTTTTTTTGCATAATACCTTATAGAAACGGGATCAGTCTGCACAATGGGTCCCCTCCACATCGCCCAGTAACCAAGTATACTACATACTGTATGTGCTGAAGAACTTTACTGCTCCTTGGAGATTGTCTTGTAAAAGGGTTGGAAACATGGATGTATAATAACTGGATACCAGGTCTCAAAAATGGCGCCTATTAAGTTCATTCGAGTTCCTCCCCTGGCTTATACGCTGAAAACGTTTTTAAGCTTTCGGATTGACTTAAGAGATATGCAACCCACTGGATGTGTGCAGTAGGGTTTCGACCGCTGGCCTGACCACTTAGCCCGTAGACTTTTAAATCACGTTCCACGGCTGGAGGGAAGTGTTTCAGATATAAAAAGTAGAAGGACTAATAATTTAGAATATAAATAGTCATAATCAACCAGCAGTTTGTTGTGTTCTGTCAACAGTTTTACAGGCGTCTCTTTTACAATGGTGGCCAAGTGGGAAAATCTTTTTACAGATATCTGCTTGTTTGGATAGGCAAAATACAGATCCTCACATTCCAGCCTTCCACAGATGTTTCTTTTGGATGTTTATACTCTTTATGTTATGGCTTTTTTACTTTACACTATGTCTCTTATGAAAAAGTGTTTTTGTATTCATGTTATAATTAAATGTATTTAGACTTTTTCCTTGCTGACTTTATAAGACATTCTGTATTAATGTTATGTTAACGTGTACATACGGCCAAACAAATGTCAGTGGATGTTCTCTATTTTTTAACCGTTTAAAAAAAGGTTTTTTATATTAACCGATACATTTCTGCGTTCATTTTTTTTTTTATACTTCTGATACTTTATGAAATGTTCTTGTGTATTAATAAACAAGAGGTTTTGTGGCAGATAATGGAGTGATATGGTTGTGTAAATCCAACACTTCACACACTACATTCAGTCTGGAGGAAGGACTTTTAAATAAAGAAGAGGTTTATACTTTGTCACTAATGAGCACCTTTTAATTAATGGTATAGCCACTACATTTCCATATGGTTACTTTATTTTCAGAATAAGTATTCAGATCTGTAAAGTGAAAGTTAGAATTCCACAGCCCTGCATTTAAAATCTTTCTTAGGTTAAAGTACCAAAGTATTGGCATCAAAATGTACAAAAAAGTAATTTTGTAGAATAGCCCATATTGCATGTAGCTGGTATAGGTACGTGGGACTGACTATTTCTGCTGGGTAGCTTATTCTATAATATTCGAGTTTGTTTTATTTATACTTTTTATAAAGAATAATCCAAATCTGCATAGTAACTAGTATACTGTAAATCAATGTACTTGAGCGAAAAGTACAATGCTGACTTACAAATTGTAGAAGAGCAGAAGTAGCATAAAATGGAACTACAAGTACATCGAAATTGTACTTTTGTACATTATGTAAGTAAGTGTACTTAGTTACTTAGTAAATAAGATGTTTGCTTCTTATTCCATTTGGGATGAATATATCCCATGATTCTTTGGGTGATGTAAACGGGAAGTGTAATGTTGCCATGGAGCTAGCCTGATACATCCGGATCAACCGCAGGAGTTAATCATGACTGAATACATTGATTGGTGATTGATACAGGTCAGGACATAATATATAATAGGCTACATTCATTGCTTTACCGGTAGCGCAGTTTTTAACTTAATGTGTACATTTTGGTTAATTCCGCTACGCCATGAAAAGTCTGGTTTGTTTTGTTTTGTTTTGTTTAAACTGTAATGTTGTCCTAAACTAGGCTGTAAACAGCTGTGGATGATCTAACATTAACTAGCTACTTGCTCAGCTAAATTTGCTGGACATGGGAGAAATGGAAAGAAAACATTAAGGAAGTAAACATTTTTATTCGGCAAAGTTATTGCTCTGACTTTTGACCCACATTTGGCCAGTTTAGTCAAACACCAAACAGCACTTAGTTCTTAGTGTAAACATGATCATCTACCTGGTTCAAGTTATACAATTCAACAGAAGTACATGGGTTGCATTAGCTAGCTACATTTTCACAGTTTAAGATTGTTGTAACACCTACGCAGCCATATGGTACATTTACACAGGTGAAACCAACATTAATGGTAGCTACCATTAATATTAGTGGTAGCTAGACCGTAGCATGTTGGTTTCACCTGTAGCTACCGTTACTGTTGGTTTCACCTGTGTCATAGCTACCATTAATGTAGCTGTACTAGCGCTGCAGTTGGGTCACGATTACAGTCGGCATGCAAAAAGCAGGACTGGATTTCAACTTTTGTTGACCAGAACCAATAAACTCGTGTTAATGATGAGTCAATATGTCATTTGGAGAAAAATAACTATACAGAGGTCGAAACACGTTCTCAATCTAGCTAAATCTGATCGACCACAAAAAAAAACACAAACACGTGTTTATTTTCTACACACTGTATACAAAAGTAGCGTTTTTTGAAAATGCTTGTGTTGTTTTTGTAATATCTAATGCAATTTTTTTTAATGTAATCCTGTATTCAACTTCAAAATATCTCATCTCGAGTCTCCTCGTGTTAGGCCCCGCCCCACCAGGAAGTACAAATATAAACTCAGCAGTGCTTTCACTTTAACTATTGTGTACGGAGGATAAGACAAGCAAGACTGAGGGTATTGGCTTTACCTTTTAAAGGTAGGAATACTTGTACTTATTAGCTTCCGTGTTCTTGTGCTAAGGCTGGTGGGGTAATTCATAACAAATGAAACAAGTGTTTACAAAGTCAGCAGCTGAGTGCTGGAGTAACTCTGCACTAACTCTTTCCTGTCTGCATTTTTCATACTGGCACTCTTTGAAGAAGACGGATCAAGAATGGAAGATAGAGAGAAAACAAAGCTTGAGGAGTTGCTGATGTGCCCAGTGTGCCAGGACATCTATAAGAATCCTCGGCAGCTGCCCTGTGGACACAGCATGTGTATGGGCTGTCTGGAAAGCTTGATGGATCACTCTTCAGACGTTCCCTTCCGTTGCCCAGACTGTAGAGCATACTTTGGACCAGTCATCGGGGTGCAGAAGAGCTATGCGTTGGCCAACATCGTTGAGGACTTCAGGGTGAACAGGAGGAGAAGGGTATCTGATATAATCACGTTTTCCACCTACAATCATTTTAATAGTGACACTTAGAAGATGTAGAGAATAAACTAGAATAGTTGTGGACTGGTAAAACAATCCTCATAAGTGTATCTCTAACACACCTTTTCCCACGTCATTATCTGATTTTTGTGAACAGGAAGAGCAGACAAAAAGTGTGTACTGCGACTGCTGCCTGGAGAACAAAACTCTTGCCATGAAAACATGTCTAAAGTGTGAGGTGTCCCTGTGCAAAGAGCACGTCAAGGACCACCTGGAGCTGCCGGTGTACACGGGACACCCCTTGGTCAGGCCTCTGGATGACCTCCTGGAGAGGAAATGCCCACAGCACGAGGACGAGGTGCTGAGATACTACTGCAACGCGTCCAGGCGCTACATCTGCAATGTGTGTGCCCGGGAGAGCAAGCAGCACAACCTGGCCACTGAGGCCTCCTCTGTCCTGCGGAGACAGCTGACTGTAAGTTTTGAATGCCACTCTTTTACACTACACTCACCTAAAGGATTATTAGGAACACCTGTTCAATTTCTCATTAATGCAATTATCTAATCAACCAATCAAATGGCAGTTGCTTCAGTGCATTTAGGGTTGTGGTCCTGGTCAAGACAATCTCCTGAACTCCAAACTGAACGTCAGAATGGGAAAGAAAGGTGATTTAAGCAATTTTGAGCGTGGCATGGTTGTTGGTGCCAGACGGGCCCGTCTGAGTATTTCACAATCTGCTCAGTTACTGGGATTTTCACGCACAACCATTTCTAGGGTTTACAAAGAGTGGTGAGACTTACGAGTCTCGATTTCTGTTGAGACATTCAGATGGTAGAATCAGATTTAGGCATAAACAGAATGAGAACATGGATCCATCATGCCTTGTTACCACTGTGCAGGCTGGTGGTGGTGGTGTAATGCTGTGGGGGATGTTTGCTTGGCACACTTTAGGCCCCTTAGTGTCAATTGGGCATTGTTTAAATGCCACGGCCTACCTGAGCATTGTTTCCGACCATGTCCATCCTCTGATGGCTACTTCCAGCAGGATAATGCACCATATCACAAAGCTCAAATCATTTGAAATTGGTTTCTTTAACATGACATGGGGTTCACTGTACTAAAATGGCCCCCACAGTCACCAGATCTCAACCCAATAGAGCATCTTTGGGATGTTGTGGAACCGGAGCACAAATCTCCATCAACTGCAAGATGCTATCCTATCAATGGGCCAACATTTCTAAAGAATGCCTTCAGCACCTTGTTGAATCAATGCCACGTAGAGTTAAGGCAGTTCTGAAGGCGAAAGGGGGTCAAACACAGTATTGGTATGGTGTTCCTAATAATCCTATAGGTGAGTTTATATTACACAGATACAATCTTGGCATCCTCATGTATGGATTATGGAAGGACTTTTGTGATAGCAACAGTTTCTTGTAAAGTGGGATTAATCACATTGACATAGGAGATTCCTGTTGCTGCACGTCATGTAGAGAAGCCAGATCTTCTGGTTGCTGGGAATCTGAAAGTTTGACTTTCACCTCCCTCCACAGCATGAATCACTCGGTCATTACAAATTCATGCTGTGCTCTGCAGAAAAACGTTGTGCAACCTGTAGACCCAATCACAATGTTTGTTTAAAATAACTGCGTCCCATACATACAATTTAACAGCACTTAGAATTTTTTTTTCTCATCTCACTCCTCTAAAATGCAAGTTTTGATGCTTTCACAGTTACTAACATTAGGTTGGAGACCTAATTTATTTGTTGGGCCTCAGACTAAATACACGGACACCACCCAAACTAGCAGTTAGTCCGACCGGCGGTGAGATGTTGCTGTTCATAATACTGGATTTGGTTTATCAAAGAAACTAGCAGAGCAACACAGTACAGAAAATAAGCACAGACAAAACAAAGGTTTGCAGATTTCACATATCTTTGCATTTCAAATAAACTGCCTTAACTGTGTTTTAAATTCTAGTGGAGTGTCCAAATTTAAAAATAAATTCCAGGTATATTATACTGTCATTGTAGAATAAGATGTTTTCCCCCAACTATAAATAAAAGGACAACTGGATGTTAAGGGGTTACGTAGAGCTGTGTGTGTATTCAACAGGAGTACATGGACCAACGCTTCAACATGCTCAAGGAGCAAACCAGTGAGTCTGTAAAAAAACTGCAAGAAGATATTCAACGTAAAGTAAGCTTTGTTTACTAAATTCTCAATATCTGTGACTTTTACAGTTTGTTTTCATCACTTCAGATCTAAAATGTGTTTTCCTCCTGACAGAAAGACTCATCCGACTCATCCCTCAACAGTGTCACAGTGGTGCTGCTCTGTTTGTGGTTCATTGTTCTGTATTACGGTAGGAGAATGCCAAGCTCTAGTGTTGTTTGTCTTTGTAAGTGTGAACATTTACTCACTGATATCTATCTTTTGTTTCCCACCAGCCTACAACTATTCTGTGGAAAACCAGATGCTAACAGAAGCGCTGGACAAGCAGCAGACCCGTGTGCATCACATTTATTCCACCATCGCAGGTAAGAAGGAAGGTAGTACCATACCACTTTCCTTTTTGTCCGTTAAATATGAAGCTGCTGCCTGCAGATGGATAAAATAAAACTTTATTGCAGACACAGGTTCATGCTACTCATCATACAGTATAAACAGAGATTCAAACCTACATAATAATTCCAAATTCGCCTATAGGACACACAGGCTTTTGCACCAATGTTGTCATAATCTAGAAGTGTATCTAAAACAGCTTTTCATAGCATTGACTAGGGCTTTAATTACATGGTTCTCTGACTTGTCCAGACGACACATAAAACTAAACATCAGTTGTCTTACGAGTGCCTCGCAGGTCGGCACTCTATTGGACACCAACATATGACTGGCATTATGCCACCAATGGACACAAAGCAACAGCCTCAGTTCATACAGTAAAGTAGAAATTGTCCATCTCCATCATGGTGCTGAGCCAGCATGTGTAAACCAAAGATATACAAATAAATCTGTAACCCTTTCTCAAGGGCACAAGTTAAAGTCAATTATTGTCTGATCTGATGCATCACTTACAGGGCAACTTCCTTAGGAACTCAGCCAAAGAGAAATAACAAGTTTTTTTTTGTTTTTTTTTAATCCCTTCTTAGAACTCTTGGTTGATCATCCAATGAATAGCCACAGACCTCCAGAGACAGAAGATCAAGGTACAAAAAATCATCTGGTAGAACATTGGAATGGAAGTTTAGGTTAAAGGGAATTCAGATGTGGAGAGAACACAATGTGCTTGTGTTGAGTACATCAACTTGCCTGATGGAGATGGCACAACTTTGGGGGAACCTGTGCCCTGTACTGTCAGATGTGACAGTGTAGATAGTCATTGTTTTCATTAAAGATAAATAGTAGAAAATGATTGTGTTCACATGCACATTAATATCCTTGTTTTGATTATATATCGGATAAGATGTCAACATGTTATGTTATTCACACTGCTGTCATCATGATTTAATATCATTCAGGTTTATGATTGTCTGCATTGTTTCTGTACCAAATGAGTTGCCTTAATATTTGAGGATGAACTCTGGTTTCTGGCTGCCTGAACTGAATTTAGCTAATCTTCAGTAATGGAGGATGAAAGAAACAACAAAATGATTATTTGCATCCCTTTATTTCAGCTTGTACACCATCGATACATTGTTAAATATCTGATTCTTGTGCTTTACCTACTGACTATTGCATAACTTAATTTGAGGACACACGTGCAAGCATTGCATAGAATGATCAGAAACCTAAATCAAGTTTCTGAAACTAGAGAGTTTACATGCACAGACAATGAAACACATAATCAGGTCACTCCAGTAACCGATCATAACATGGATACTAGTGTGTAAACACATTTGTTATGCTCCGCAGAGTCTCAAAAATTCTGAAAATGCACAGACAATGTGATATGATAGCCAACACACAAATACTGAGCATTGTGATTCAAAACCTATTAATGCACAATATGGGTCAACAATTACACATTTCCAATATTATTTGATACATAGTTGAATGTTTCTTTGTAATATCTTTTTAACAAAATTATGTCATCACCAAGGATTTTTTTGAAATAATTTAGTTTTATTAAGTATTTATATTACTTTGTGAGTCTTGCTATATTGAGAAAACTGTTTCATACAGTATATCTAGCTGAAACTTAGAGACAGAACCCATCATATCTCCTGGCAGTCATTGTTGCCTTGTACATTTGATTTTGCATATCTCTCTTTCTCTACAGAATGATGTATGAGTGAAAGTACAATAAACCATACGTGTGTCAGAGTCACGACAGTTGTGATAAGGCATGCTTGTAGAAAGATGAAATGGTGACCTTGAGGGGAGTGGTGTGCAATAAAATGTTCCTTATTGCAAAAATGTAAACCAATCAAAAATTTCCTAAAAAAATTTCCATTGTGAATGCATACAGGGCATTTTTTACCCTTGTTGTGCATTAAGGAGGTAGTAGTACAAAAATGTTTTTCATGCAAAAATAAACCAACAATAAATTGATTGCGATGTTAAAAACAATGAATTCATGAAATACTAAAATACATAACAAGCGAAAGAACAACTTGGGTCCCTTTTGATGGTAAAATGCAACTTTTATTCAACGGCAAAACCAGTGAAAACTAGAAAATGCTAGTGAAGGCTGAACTGCTAAAGCTTAATTAGATTGCTGGCATGATTGCATAAAGTAGTGAGATACATAGTAAAGTATACTGGAAAAGTCATAGTATAGTATGTCAAACATATCATAGTATGTTAAAAAGTAATAGTATAGTTTGCCAAAAGTCATAGTATAGAATGTCCAAAAAATATAGTCTGTCTGAAAAAGTGATAAAGTCATAGTATAACATGTCGAGAAAAATGATAGTATAGTTTGTCAAAAAACTTAAAAAGTCATAGTATGGTATGTTGAAGAGTGATAAAAGTCATATACAAAAAAAGTAATCTATCTTTAAGGTGTGTGTGTGTGTGGGTCGCACATCTGTAGAACTGTTAGGTTAGTATCATGGATTTCAAACTTGTTTCAACAAGTTTGACATTTGGATTAGAAATGCAAAAGATAAATATATAGGTAAAAGAAGCACACAATGCCAAAGTGAGGTATGTCGAAAAATAATTAAAGTGTAGTATTTACTACATTTTTTTACTGCGAATACAGTGGTAAAGTCATAACATAGTATGTCAAATAAAGTGATTAAAAATCATACTGTAGTATGTTGTAAAAAGTGATAAAGTAATAGCATAGTACGTTGAAAAAGTATTTAATGCAGCGCTAACAACTGAGCCATTGTATATGTTGATTAAGTGTTAAAAACGCCATAGTATAGTACTAGTATGTGGAAAAAAAGTCATAGCATAGAATTTTGAAAAGTCATAGAATAGTATGACAAAAAAAGTCATAGTATTATATGTCAAGAAAAAAAGTGAAAAAAAACTCATGTGGAGGATAATTTAAATAGAAAATCCAAAGCGAAAACCCAAAAATCAAATTAAAAATATTTTCAATATCCCATAATTCAATGTAAAAAAGAAAAAGGAAACTAAAAAAGGAAAGTTGAAATGTAAAAAGTCAAATTTAAAATGCAAAGCTTAAATATAAATGCTTAAAAAGAGAAAAAATAATACATTGTCTTCGATGAAAGGTAAACTTGTCTCATAGGAAATAAAAGTTCAGACTTCATGACTTGTAGCGAGGTAAAAAAAAATAATAATTTCAAGCCTAATGAAAAATACAAAACAAGATTGTTCGCCTGTTTACCCTTTTATTGAAATACAAATCGTTTTTAGATGTTTCCACAGAACATGTTTCACTACATAATCATAACTGAATCATAATAGTTAACAGTTGGCAGCCAAATAAGATAAAATTGGACCTTATTGCTAAATTTAGGTGTAACAGCAACTATTACAGATATGTACAGTAGTACATAGGCACGGAAAGTATATTATATAAACATGAAAAGATTACAAGCTGCAATAAAATCCAAGACTTTAATAAAGTGGCAATGTGTTAGAGAGAGAACAAGTCCTGAGTCTAGTGGTGTCCATTGATCCAGTGGTCACAGAATCAGCTGTTTATCCAAGTCCAGCTTGTGATGTGACACAGTGAGCACTTGTGGAAACTCTGCAGCCGACCACTGCTCCAAAGCTGTGATGCTCAGGGAAAACTCAAACACTGCAATGTTTCAACAGTCCCTGCAACAGTCCCAGCCTGCATTATATCAGGCTTATTACATTTTTTTGACTGAAGTTTGTAAGTGAATGGTGTATAGGTAAACCCAATAGTCCGTCTGTCTCTTAGGTTTACTCATGTTGGATCTGAACACAGCCAGTCCTTTCCTTGGAGTCTCCGCTGACCTCCAAACAGCCGAGAGAATGAAAACCAAGCTGGACTATCCCAACAGTAATAGTCGCTTCAAAGAAGCCCCGCAGGTCCTCTCTGCCCGGTGCTTCTCCACTGGTACCCACGTCTGGGAGGTTGAGGCTGAGGGATACTGGGACATCGCCGTGTCATTTAAGAGCATCCAACGCAAGAGCAAGGACAGCAGCACCTTCGGAAACAACGCAGAGTCCTGGAGCCTTACGCACAAGGGCAAAGGCGCCTTGTTTGCCAACCATAATAAAAGAAAAACAGCGCTCTCTGGAACCTTGCAGAGCAGCCGAATAGCAGTGATGGTTAACTTTGAGAAAGGCAACATCACATTCAGTGCTGTGGAGTCCACGATCACGCCGCTGCACGAGTTCAAGGCGAAACTGACTCAGCCAGTGTGCCTGGGTTTGGGGCTTTATCGGGTGGATCCACCCAGCAGAGCCTCTATTGTCAAAGCTTTTTGAATAATCCTGCAAACTACCATATTTAGTTAACACTGGATCCATAGTGCCTTAAATCCAGCTGTAGTCAAGGGGAACTAAGCTGGACTTGCACTAAAAGTTTAAAGATTTGACTACGTCCAAGCCGAATAAAATGGAACATTTATATTTCCTGAGAAGTATATTTTTATATTGTAAGATGTTTTTTAGTATGTGTGATTAGCTGATTTTTACCTTTTTGTTTCAATTTATCATATAGCTTTTTACATACAATACAATACAATTTCTTCGAGATGGCTTATGGACTGACTGACTTTTATGTACTTTTATACTGACATGATAATGATCACTTTAACGATGTTTGATGACTGTGAAGTGACATTGGGTGTCACGATAGGTGCTTTAAATGAAATGTATTTCTATTAATACTCAATTCGGATTAGTCAATTGCGACATTGTAGTCTGGTCCCTTGCAGATGCAGTTCTGATTATAGATTTTGGAGAACCATTTTTTAATCAGTAAAATCAATTTTAAATCAACATTTTGTCTCAAATTTGTGATTTATTTAGGTAGTAGTTGTGTGATAAGCAAGACCTTTGTGCCGGGGTCCTGCAACAAACTGTCGGGGTTCAATTTGCAATACCCCTTGCTCTGCATTACCCCTTATATAAATGTAATTCCCAGTGATAGACTGTAAGACTAAACTCACCAAAAAGAAGGTAACTTTTCCACCTTTAGCTCAATATTTCAAAAACAAGTAAAACTACCCACTTGTAATATAGTTCAAAAGAACAAAAATACAAATGTTGAAGCTGAATGAACTGAAAGCAAAACAGACTCCATTAACTTCCTTTTTTCTAACAAAAACACTAAATCAAACAAATGGGGTCAAAAATCTGATGTTTCTTTAGAGATTACACATTCAGCTTCTTGAGTCTACATTTAATGACTAACCTCATTGTGAAGTTAATGCCATTCCAGCTTCTCTACAGATGTACCTACAGATGCTAACATCAGCCTATTAGCTACAGATCAAAAGACATGTTTAAGTTAGAAAAGTTACAGCATTGCTTTAAGAGACAAAGCAAAAAGAGGAAGCACTTGATTCAGCAAAACTGCTCATTTATTTAAAAAAACATGAAAGTCAAGACTTTTTTTAACAATGGTCTGAACAGAATGTGTTACAAAAAAATGAAGGCAATATTAAACTTAGGCCTCTATTCCCAGAACAAATACAAGCTGTACAGTGATGGTTTTCCCACTCTAATTTAGGCGTATTCCAGCCTTTATCTGTAGTAAGGAATGCTTTCACATGCTTAGAGACCTGAAACACTGAAATATTTCAGAGCATGAATTTCAAATCAGCAAGCATTGTTGAATGTCTCAAACTGCTGTAAAAAAGGTTGAAATGCTTGTCAGAGCGTTCTGAGAAACTGACTCCAACAATTTACAGTAAACAAGTACTGACCTGTGTGGGCTTTAGTAAAAAAGAAAAAAAGAAAATCTAATAGAATACCATAGTCTTGACCAACTTTGATACTTTATTGTTCTGATCTTTTCTATAGCTGCCTTGAAGTCCTCTGATGTCTGACTAAGGGCTGTATACATAATCAAACATACCACTACATTATTATCCTTACCTTTTATTAGAGTAGTCTGTCTGCTATAATACTAATGTGGAATTGCTGTCCTACTATAGTGTTATTTAGCAATACTACTCATTTATTGTCCTGAACAGCAACTGTCAAACCTGCTGTACGTGTACGAAACAGTGAGAACTGTGGTGAAATGTATTTTTGACTTTTTTCTGTGTTGCACCACTAGTGCATCGGCCCTTTGACTATTAACACCTGTTTATAGTGGAAACACAAGTATTCTGTTGATGTGATTGTTAGCAGCTGCTCTTTATTTCACCATGGTCTGATTCCTGATCGAGCACCACGCCCTGAATATCGCTCTGAAAAACAGAAAATATGGAGTTAAAAAAATAACTTCTCTAATGTCTAATGTATTCAAAAAATTCAAACAATTGCCTATTCCAAACCTCTACACACCTGCAGTGAGTAGCCACACATTCGTTGCTGCAGTATTCTTTGTCCCAGTCGTCACTCTCTACGGCTGGGTTGTTACAGCCCGTCCTCACACACACACTCCTCATCGCCGCGGCATCACTGGACCCGTTCACCTCCATCTCTTCCTGATAAATAGGGGAAAACATGGAAGAGCAATTCATTTTGTCGTAGTGGTTGATAATATTATACGGTGTCATTTTCTCCACAAAGCTATGACACAGTGATAGCAAAGGTGACAAACCTTCATAAATGTTTCCCCTCTCAGACTTTTTAAAAAGGTATTATTGTCTTTCAACTTTAAATCACAGTGGATGTGGGATTTTGTTTTGCATTAACCAAAAGGAAAAAAGATTTCATGTCAACAGTTATAAACCACAGTAACTGATTGCATAAGTCTCGCCCCTCTCTAGGTCCGTGCCTCTGACAGCAGTTGCAGCTGTGGGTTTATGCAGATAGGTCTGTATGTACATCTGGAGAGGCATATTTTTTTTTATCCACTCCTCTGTGTGACACTGCCCAAGCTGTGCCAATTTGCATAGGTTGTTGAGTAAACCGCATTGTTTCACTACCCCAGATGTCATGAGGGTTTTCAACTGTGGCTTTCTCTTTGCCACACTGCTACAAACGCCTGGTCAACAGCATCATTATCTCAGCAATGGAAGCATAGAGCTACTTCTTGGTGGTCTCACTCCTCTCACCCGACTCTACTCGGGGAGATGCCGTGCCTTGGAATTTCTTCCTGCATCCTTCCCCTGACAAGAACTTTTCATTAAACTCCTCACATATTTATAGGATTAATCCTTCATCTTCATGGTGTTGTTTCTGACTGGAATTTAACTGACCAGAAGTGTCAGAACTTTAAATCACGGGGGATTTCCATTCAATTTATGAAACATTTGCCTGTACCAGTTCTAGTGGTCAAAGTAAGAACTAATTTGGGCTATGTAATGTAAGTAATTCAGATCCTTTGTGGATTAGTTTTCACTGATATTAAAGGGGAACTATGCAGTTGTATTTAGCTTAATTTACCTTAACTGAACAGCTTTGGAGTCGTATGGAATGGTGACGTGACTTTTTTTCGAGTTGAATAGTGGTCGTCTCACTCCCCCTTAGCGCCTGTGAGCGGAAAAACCAGCCTCGCAACTTAAGGCCGGCGAGCCGACGGCCTCAGCGTCAGGAAGTATTGCGTGATATCAGGTCTCGCGATGTAACAAATTGCTTGACGGCACTGCACACATACAGGAACCTGCTAGCTATTAGAACAAGGTAGGGATGGAGTTCATCACACTCTCATCATGGCTGAGCCGGCAAAAAAAAATACAGAAAGCTAGAAAAGCATTTTTGGAGGAACAGAGAAAGAGGAAACGGCAGACTGACTGAGCGAGGAGTCAGACACGAGTAAACATCGGAGCTGCGTTTTCAGAATGGAGAGAGCCGAGACAAAAATAAGTCTGCAAATCCGATGCTGCCCTGGCGTTTTTGCTGTTGCACTTGTTAGCATTGTTGGGATAAACTCCGTTTTTAATTTTTATATATATTATATTTTATATTGTGACCTCAGGATGTTTGCTATCGTCCGTAAAGTTGTTTTTTTTTATGTTCGCTGTCTGTTACGGGCTTATTCAGTGGACATGGCTCCATGCGTTCACCGGCTTCTTTGAAAACAAATGCATATGACCAGAGGAAGAAGATGGGAGGTGGGAGGTTTTTTTTACAACAGTGTTGCCATTGGTCTATTCCAAAGCTGTAGGGGGAGCTCTACAGAGAAACCTAGGAGCAAAAAGCGCACCTTTAATGAAAAAAACTAAAACAAATCTAGATAAGTAACAAACGATCTTACTGAAATGTTGTAAAACAAACCAAATGTATTGGCACTATTGTAGCAGCACGTAGGAGGGATAAGATTAAACATCTTCTGACAACGGCAAAGAAAATTTGGCCGTTACTTTAAAACTTTGATCCAGCTGAATCTGAAATGTGTTGCCATGACAACAGTTTGACACTGTCTAAGTATATATTATAATCCATTTTTTTTTAAACTGAACTATTTTGCCAACAATCAAATTAAGAGTGGTCAAATATGTGGATAAATAAAGTTCCAGCCTCACACGAAACTAACAATAGCAACAAATGATGACTATTTACCTCTTCTGAATGCAGCACTTCTGTAACTTCATCATCGTCTGTACTGCCTGACATGTCTGTAGAATTCACCACCTGCACCGACACAATGGGTGCAGACTGAGCAGATGTAGTCGCAGTAGATGACACAGCCACTGTATTAGGGACAATAATGGGCAGGACCTCTTTGCCCTGCAAGGACGCAGGAACTATTTTAATCTGGAGTGGAGGTGGAGGTGTAGCCGTGACGGACACAGGGAGACCTAGTGTGGTGCTTCCTTCGCGGGGCTTGGCCTGTAAGGGTGGAGGTGCTGGCGCCATTTGCTGAAGCCGCGGTGGAGGTGGTGCGTTTTGCATCTGCTGCAGCGGAGGTGGCTGACGAGAGGCACCCGACACTACCAGTGTGGGCTGAAAAGTGCGGACCCCTCCGGGCAACACAGTCACCAAGTGGCCCCCCGCCTGCAACATGTGCTTTGGGATTATGATCTTGGTGATGGTCTGGGCCGGAGGTACAGCAACTGCTGGAGCAGAGACTTTGTTGGCCCCTGTGCGGGAACGTGTGGCCCTCTCCGGGACGTCCAGGATGATGTTTGAGGCGCAAATGTTTGTGATGGTGTTCTCCTCCAGGTTTGTGGTTGCCGGGCGGATGGCCTGGGGACCAGCAAAGGGAAGGGCTGCGGGTGTTGGACTGACTACCGTTGGAGGTGGTGATGGAGCAGTCTCCATCTCCTCAGTGGCCGGCTGTGATGAAGACAGATATAACAATTGAAAAGGCCATATGATTGAAAATCCCATAGAGCAATCAACTGGTTTTCCTTCAGAGGTCAATGTGATCTTACCTGTGTGAGTTGGTTGGCTCTATAAGCTGCCAGTGCTTTCAAATACTCCTTTTTGGCTACTTCTGTCTTTCTCTTATACACCTAGTGAAGACAAGTACAACCAACAATCATTTTTCTCCCCCAAAACTGACACAGTACATTAATAGACTTTATATCAGCTAGTCTTCTCATACCTGTTTCTGTTCCTCTGCCAAGCTGTCCCACATGGAGGCCACAATCTTTGACACTTCCCCAAAAGAGGCATTGGGATTCTGGCCCTTAATGGCTGCCTGGGTGTCTCTGAAAAACAGCGCATACGCTGAAACCGGCTTCTGTGGCTCATTTGGGTCTTTCTTCTTTCGTCCTTTCTTAGGGCCCACCACTCCAGTCACTGGGGCCAGTGTGGCTGGCTTCCCCCCGCCCCTCCTGGCCGTAGCTGGAGACAATAAAGATGTGGGAGCTGGGTGGGAGGACATGTGGGTGAGGGAAGAGGAGAGATACATGGGGGAGTCTACCAACACACTTCTCTGAGTAGGGAGCAGAAAGGTGGAAGAGAGGGGAGAGGACATATTAGCTGTAGGATCTAAAACATGAGCATGGAATCCAAAATATATACAAGACTGCCAGAATGCATGCAAGTAAACATAAATGTAGACCTCTACAGGTGTAAACCCTCACCTTAAAGTCATCCATGTCCTCATCCTGCAAGGAGCCCGCTGGCGATGGTGTCGCTGACAGCGGCTGCTCATGTGTCTCTGAGAGATGCCCAATGTTATCCCCCCCGAGACCCAGTGCCAGCTCAGACGGGTTAATAGTGCTCAACTGGCTGCTTCCCAAAAGTCCATGACTGATGTCACCAAGTTGGACATCAATGGTCATGGGGGAAGAACTGCTGAAATGTGAACCACTGGAATTCCCCAGTTCCTGCAGAGAGATTAGAACACAACAATTTGCCAATAATTCTTAACACCACATATGAACATTTATAGACATTAAACAGTATTCTGTGTGAGGGTCCAGAGGTAAAGCACTCACCAGAGCAGAGGAGCTGAGCAGGGCTCCCCCTCCAGCCTGGCCCATGGCCCCAAGGTTCAGCTGCTCAAGGCCTTGAGACCCAGAGTTCACAAAGGTGGAAGCAAAGGAAGGGTCATTGGTCTCCACTACCAGGTTGCTAACAAGGCTACGGGAGCCCGAAGGTCGCCCGGTACCGTCAGACCCATCTGTCAACTCATAGTGGGACACCCCATCACTGATGCTCAGAGTTGGGTCTGGGTCAAGGGAGATAGGGGGTATCTCAAAAACCTCATCCCCGAGACTGGGAGTGTGGAATGTTTGCTATATGTGGAGAAAGAGAAAGAACAATAGGTCAGTCCTTAATGAACTGAAACACGTGTTAAGACCAGCACAATAAAGACGTATTACTCTGTACTACCATGTAGCTAGCTTGAATTAACTCACTTACCTCGGCGGACAAAAAAGGGTGGCCCGCTCCACTGATGGTGAGATAACTGTCGCTGCCTTCTGTAAACTGAAAAAAACCGTTAATGAGTAACTAACTAATGTGCAACTTCGGCATTTCTATGAGTCAAAGCTGATCAAGTTTGACTCATAGAAATGCTAGTTCAATACTAGTTATCGTTGGGTTACCTTGTTTTCCTCGGAGTATCCGCCATATGCTTGGGTGTCCAAAAACTCCGAATCAACATTTTGAGCACAACCATCCGACAGCTCAGAGTAAAAATTAAGGTCCATTTTGAGAGGTTTTACTCTAGACGAACTATCACACACGTTGTATACTTTGTTGAAAAGGGGGGTTCTTAACCGAACCCATTTAGGTCAACTATCTGAAGACGCTAGCGGCTAGCTAGCTAATCTCTGGCTAGCATTATGTTACGGTCAAGAAGATGATCTAAGGCTACATTTGAAGCCCTAGGGAAAACTGGCACAAGAGGGTAATTTGAAGATGTTAGCAGCCAAATAATCAGTTAAAATTACAAAATAGTACGCATTAGTTCCCCGGGGCGCAAAGCTTTCTAGAGGCCCAACACAAACCCATTCATACGCCGCTGTTACGCTGCTACAACCATGGCATGTCCTAACCTAGTAGCTAACTAGCTAGTGTGTTAGATTCACTGGCTGTGGGAGAAGTTGCGTTTGCTTCATTAACACTAGCGTCACCTAGCTACGGACGTCTGTGAGAGAAAAACTAAACTCATGATTTCATACAACACATTAGAAAAAAATTACTTTAACTTACTTTTAGTTTTTAAACTACATTAAAAAAAATATGTAATCAAAAAGGTGTACATGTTTTGTATTGCATACGACCTTACCAACCCACTTTCCCCCCCACTCCCCTGATGCATGAAGGATAAAGAAAGCAGTCCCTGAAGTTTTTTGTTTGTTTGTTGTTGCCTTGACACGTTTTTACTGTCGGGGGCTCGAGGGTATTGTACATTTCTTTTGATGGCGCTAATACAAGTACAGGAAGGTTACGTAAGAGGATTAGGGCCACCGGTGAAAAATGTATGTGAGTTATGACTTTATTCTCAGAATTCTGAGAAAGAAGTTAGAATTCTGACTTTAATCTCTGAATTCTGAGAAAAAAAGTCAGAACTCACATACATTTCCCCCCGGTGGCCCTAATCCTCTTCCGTAGAAAGTGGACAACTCACAAAATAGTGTTTTTGTTTAGAGTAATGGGTTGATTTTCTTTACCCAAATTATCATTTTTAACTGTTTGTAGAGTTGAAGTAAGTAAATTGTATGTCAGTGCGTGGGACTGTCTCTGTGTTACCCCCATTGTCAAGGCTCAATGATGTTTCATCATTCTAATCCAGCAGAGACTTTTAATTCCTCGATGCTGCCGCATGTTTACGGGATTTAGCTGGCGGGAGTTTAGCCTTTCAGGAAGCAGGGCATCCTCACATGATGTACAGTACCACTACTTACACAGCACTGCCTTTTGCAAATCCCGATCCTGGTTGACTTTGGTGGGCAGAATTTGGGCTTATTTTATATCTATCATTAGAGACATTTGTCTTCTCATGTATTCAATGTGCTTTACAGTGTAGTCAAATAACCCTGTAACATCTCAGCTCCATGTTTCAGAAAAATCTATATAAAAATTATTTGATTGAAAGTGATGAAATACATAGAACAGTAACTATGTAAGGCAAGACATTTGATCTTTACCTTCATTCTAATTCATTTGATGTGGTACTCTTCCTATCTAGTACCATTTTGTATTTTACAGCACAGTTATTTAACACTGCAGAAACTAGTGATGGCCGAATGAAGCTTTGTGAACCAGTCTATTTTCTGAGCCCACTAGATGCTGCTCTCTGTTCAAAGGGTAGAGAATATACTGAATTGTAATGACTTGGCCTTTCTCTTAAAACCAAACACGCCATCTAGTGGACTCAGAAAATGAAGACACTGGCTCATGAAGCTTCATTTGGCTAACACTATAAGTAGAAACCACTGATGGACCAATTTGTGTACAAACAGTAAACCTCCTTATTTCTTCTACTTGGTAAAAATAACAATACACACAAAACTGCTTTCACTGAAGATTGCTGTTATTAATTTCACAGATACACTCAGATCATAAAACAAGAATAGTAACTCATTGCCATCATCTTTGCACCATAGTACACAATTGACCAGCTCTACATTGTACAATACACCCATCCTCCTAGCACTGCTTCAGTAACTAATACTTTCCCTCTCCACCCCCACCCCGCCCCTAGAGTGAAAACAATAACAGTACATCCAAGCACTGGATCCCTTTTTAGTTCACCGACTCGTCTGGCCACAGAACATTTGACCAAACAAGATTGTGGGATCTGGATCCAGGCTCTGCTGAGTACACATGTCCAGTTTCACGTAGCGATCGAGGACCAGCATTGAGGTTATTTCATATGAAAAGGGTATCTGTACAGCAGGGGTCCCCTTTTGGTCATGGCTGGGAATGTCATGGAAAAGAATAAGCTTGGAAGGAGAATGACAAGACATGAAAAAAGAAAGCTCAGCTTTTTACCATTTTGTCAGAGAGGAGGATCAAGGAGAGAAGGATTGAACTATTGAGACCACAACAAAGAAAACAGATGGGTGCAAACCTGCTCCTTTCATGGAAAAAAAATCCTATATAAAATAAATGAATAAAAGTAGCAACAAAAACACATTCATCGATAATTTCATACATAATATGGTAAAAATAAATGAAGAATAACATGATTCATCTTTTAGAAGGGGACTAAGTTAGATGTGTTCAGGGAGAGGGGTTCAGTCAATCCTCTGAGCTTGATGAGGAGTCAGAGTCCTTCTGTGCTATGATAACATCGTCCAATAGCGCCTCTTGATCCGAGCTATCGTAGTCACCTTGGGAAAGGCTGTCACCGCCCTCCATTTTAACGTCAAAGTCTGGACTGGTGAGGAAATGATGGGAGGTCTCCAGGTCCTCCTCATCCATCATGTAGGCTCCATCTGAGACCAGAGTCTCCTCTTCAACTCCATCCAAGCCCACCTCAGAGGTGGGCTCTGGAGTGTGGTGGTGGTGGTGATGATGGTGGTGATGGCGGCGTCTGCTTTTCTTCGGGATCTCCGAGTGCTCAGTCAGCAGTCGGTGGATGAGGGTCTCAGGCAGGAAGCCCTGTGAGAAGAAATGTTATTTTAAACACCGTAAAGTCTACTATGGAAAAAAAAGAAGAGGGCGGGATTTGTTTTCACAGAGTTTCCCTTCTCTGATGCGTCAGTCATCAGGGAGAAAACTTTTTTCTGTACATAAATGCATGAAGAATTTTTGAAGAATTAAAATTCTTCCCGCAAGCCACTTTGTCTTAAATCAGAACTCTCACCAAAATGCAAACTAGAATCTTTGTGAAAGTATCCAAGTCAAACTTTCGTTTAAACGCATAATTAGGACTGAAATGCGACTTTTAAGATTTACCCTACTTTTTTGTTTTTCAGTCAAATGGCCTTTTGAATGGGAGTGCTGGATATAGTAGTGCTGGAAATAGTTATTTTGATGCCGTCATAGTAGTGCCTACTATGACGGCATCAAAATAACTATTTTTAATACACTAAGAAGGCTCGACACAACATGAAACTTTGCTCCAAGTATCACCGGGGGCTCCACACATCAACGCAAGCATTGAGAACATTGTGTTTACAGAGTTGACTAAAAGGGAAGGTTTTGAACAACTCACTTTAGCAGTTGTTGGTTACGCTATCTTGTCAGTCAAAATCAATCAATCTCCGAATGCGAATCAACGGACTCCATAGGAGGAAATGTCATGCTTATATGCGGCTCCTTTTTCAATTATGAGGTCAATATCGTTTTTCACTAGCGACAAAACAACAAATTACGCATTTATATGGAACTAAGCTTTAGGAGCTTTCCATCTTTATTCTCCTCCCTGTTACGTTGCATTCAGAGATTGACTCGTTTTGACTGGCAAGATGTCAGCGACCGGAAACACCAACAGAGACCATTTTGGCAAGAGTTACTCTTTAACTACATTTCAGCTAATTTTCAGCAAAGTTTTCTACCAAATTTAGGTTCGGAAAGTCACACTACACTGCAAAGTCTTGTACGAACCGAGTTTCGAACGGTTTCAGACCAGTCTGGTGCTACAGCATTATCAGGATTCTCCTCCAGATATTCCCTCAGATCTTGCAGCATTGGACAGAAAGCAGCTCCGACCTACAGAGGAAAAAAAATTGGATCTTTGTCTGTTTGCAAGAGATAACACAGCCCACAAATTAAGTATGTGAAACCAATCGCTGTATGTGTCACCTTCTTTCCTGTCCTCATGTTAATGACTTTGACCTTCTCACTGCCAGTCAGGGCTTTATCTGCCCTCCTCCTTCTCTTCCTCTTGCTCCGGTTCACAAGAAGCTGAGGAAACACAAAATGATGTAATAAAGCAGAAACGTAGTTAAGACATTTTGTTTCCTGGTCAGCCCGAGGTCAGGGCCTTATTATAAGCAGCACAAACTTGGCACTTGATGAAGAGTTGGTCCTATTTCATTACTCATAAGTTTTATGAGTATATCTAAGTCCTCTTGCAATAATTATATAATTACCTGAGTGTGATTATTTCAGCTTAATGCAACCATTTTGGATAATCATTGGATTCCACAATCAAGGCAATTCAAAGCCAATGTTACAAATGACAACAAATAGAAAGTAAAAAAGGTGAATATTAATCTGTTGGGTAAATAAAGTGTCTACCTGAGCACAAGGTTCTAATTTCAGAAAAATAAAACCACTGAAAAAGAGAGCGTTTCTGTCTCGATCTTACTGCTGTTGGGCAGGTTCTTCTGTTTCAGTTCATATGAGATCGTATAAGATGGGGACAGAAAGAGGACAATGACGGCTCTCTTGATTTATAGAGATTTTCCGCTACAGGTGCAGCAGTATGTTTGACAGCCCTGGGGAAAGTTATGCTGGAGTCGTCACTCCCATCCAGCTTTCCTAATGAGCTCATTAACATAAAAAGGTTTAGATGGAGTGTTATAACAGTGTTATAGGAGTAGTGTAGCTCCTTCTAGGGATAGCTCAGTGCATATCGCAAGGCTAGCAAGTGTGTGTTCAGTAGTGTGAGCGAGGTGGGCGCAATTCGCAAAGTAACCCCTAAGTGAGGATCAACTTCGGTCATGGAGACAAAACAAATCTCCCAAAATCACGGTCTGGAAGCTAGTGGAAGTAGGAACAGTTAACACAGGCAGTGTGTATTCCCATTGCATATTAACTTTTGAAAATGCAATCATCCATTAGGTCAGCCAACACAACAGTTTTAAGAACAGGCTCTTTAAAATAAATCTGTGCAGATCTGAGAGGTGAACCGTTGTTTCAGAAAACTATTTTAAGATGAAGCTGTGTGGCATAAAGTGAACAGAAATAGACAAATAAGCCACTAATCGCAATTATATGTATGACGACTAATCGTCAATACCTCCAGCATGTCTCCCTCCACCTCATAATCTGGGTTCTCCTTCAACCAGGTGGGAGGGTCCCTGCGCCGAGGAGTACGCTCCAGTGGATCATTGAGTCCATCTGGGTCTGATAACTAAAAGAGAGACAGCCGGAAAAAAAGTTAAACTAAATCCGAAGCAGCTTTGTTTGTTTTTTGCATCTGACTCCACCCGTTCTAAAGGGGAGAACATGTAGATCCGATTCACGTACCTCTTGGTCCTTGCGCCTTTTACGACCACTGCTCTCTCCCCCTGAGCCATTGGGCATCAGGGCATGCTTAGAGAAGGTCAGCTTCAGCCCCTCCTCCTGACAGGATGGCAAACGGAGTCATGAACTTCATACCACAGCATCCCCTTGTAGTGACTTTAAACACTGGCGGAAATTGTTTTGACAGCACTAAAACCTCTCAGATTCATACAGGTAAAAATGTTTATTAGCAAAGAAAAGGAACATACGATCTGTTGTCTGGGTGCGTATTCAATGACCTGCATTTATCTTAGATAACATTTCATCCTTGACTGTTTTCTCACCTTAAGGAGCTTGACAGTGAACTCTCCATCTTCTCCATCTTCCCCAGGGCCACCAGGCGTGCTGCTGGGTTTACGGATTACCCTTGTGTAGGCCATCTCGTCACCCGCCAGCTCTGAGCTTGTGTTGAGTGGCGCCTCGGGCATGTAGCGCCGCCCTGAGGGCCACTGACCAGTCAGCGTCAGCGTACACAAACTGTCCAGACGGTTGATCAACACACGGTCCTGAGACAAAGATGGAGCCCCATGCATCATTCGTTCACATCAATAAATATTTACGTGTGTTTTTCTTCCTTTAAGTTAAATGCTTCTAAATTAACATTATTTTACCTTGGGCCAATCCACTCTGAGAGGATCGGGAGGAAGAATGCCATCCTGAGATTGAGTCATGGAGAGTAAACTATTCTCTTCATCCACATCACACAGCTTCATGCCTGCTTAGAAAATACAATATTAAATAATATACCAATAGAAATTGTGTACAGGTTATATATATATATTTAATCCTTATTAATTGCGAGAGTAATATGTAAAGGGCTAAAAGTTACGTCCCCCCCCCCCCCCCCACAGAACACACTTGTGATTGACACTCTCGGAGTTCAAAAATTGAATTTGACATTTTTCTCTTTAACTACTAACATACCTCTTTCCACCTCTTCCTCACTCTCTGCACTTTCATCACTGCTGCCCGATCGCCCGGATGATGATGAACCTGAATCCGAATCCGAATCTGAATCCGACCCTCCCTCACCCTTCCTTCCTCCTGTTTTTCCAACCCTCCCCCTGCTCCTCTTGAGGCTCCAGCCTGGCCCCCGTGCCTTGCCTTCATGTTGACTTAAGGGTGTGTTCTGCAGGGCAACACTGATTTCACCTCCAAGCAACCGGGTGTCCTCTTTAGCCCCCTCCTCCTTTACAATGGGCATGTCCTCCTCAGCCTTTGGCTGGCTGAGGGGCATGATGGGCGGTGCCTGAGGTGGAGGTGGTGGGGCCTGCTGGTTCTGGATGAACTGTTCCCGAGCCTGAGTGAAAGTGAACTGTGGGTCTGGGAATATGGAGAGCTCAGTGCGGCTGACACCGTGCAGTGCGGCGCCCAGCATCAGCTGACGATCATGTTCTGGTATATTCCACCAAGCGGGCAGCTCGGAGCTGGTCGGCGCCAGAGGCAGACGCTCCTCCAGGGATGGGTGGGGTAGGACTCTCTCACGGAGGCGACGCAGGAGGCTAATGCGATAAAGGGTACGCGAAGCACGCTCCTCAGTGATGGGGGCCACAGTCTGGGAAAGCTCTGATAAATCTGAGAGGGATGAGAGAAGAGATCTTTACGGTTATGTGACTGGGAAGTCATCATGCTCTGCTTTTATCAAACTGCTAAAAAAGGAACAATACAAATTAAAATATTAAATATGAGTATAAAAACTGGGATTTATCAACAAACAAAAAAAAGACCTGTGCGTAAATAATTTAAGCCAAGATAAGAGTTGTAACTACATGGTGTTGGATTAAACATTGTGATCCTTCACAAAAAGTGAGCATCCAACTGCTTCCCAAGTAGCTAAGTCAAGCCTATTTTGGCAGCGTGTGTAGCTGTAGTTACCTTCACCACGGCCTGGCCGCAGGTGGCAAACTCTCCGGCACATGGCAACAAAAGAGCGGAAGTATCGGCTGAGGCTCTCATCAGTTTTTTTATCCAGACGAGCAAAGGTACGGAAGCGGTTCCAATCAAAATCAGGATCTCCTCCCTCCGGAAGACCTAGTTCCTTTTTTATCTTTTCCACACCAAACGTTGATACCACCCGGTAGAAGTCACATTCTTCCCTACGTGTCCACCTGGGAGAAAGACAGAAATACAAGTGAGGTGAAGGATTTAAAATAGTTAACACACATTCCAGCCAATTCCTTCAGAATATTTTCCTGAACAAAGGCAAGGGCGAGGAAGAGTGCTTTGATAGTAAACATGAAGTTAAAACAACACCTTTTTTTAAAGAAAAAGGTAATGCATTCATCACATTTGTTAGATCTCAAGCATACAAACAATATATTTTGGTAAGTAACACTGAATGTAAACATAACTTTAGTTACTGCTGCACACTCTTCCACTAGTAAACGGCTTAAATTAAGAAAGTAATTAGCCCATGGAAAACTTAGGTATCAGCCAAAGTATGATTATACTTTTAGTCAGCCACTGGGGACAATTGAAAAGAAAATAATATAACACCAGTGTACCTCTGCTGGCGCTCCTGCCGTGCAATCTCCTTCAGCTTGCTGGCTTGTTCGCAACGCCTGCGCCTGCGGTCGCCCTTTGCCTCGGCTTCCATCTTCAGCTGCTCCTGCCTGTAGCTACGTTGGTAAGCTGTGATCAGCCGCCGCAACCGTGCTGTCAGTGATGAGCTGGAGGGCCAGTCACATGCACCACTCTGGCTGGACAAGCTTTCGGAGATCACTGGCCCCACCTTGTCTTCCACAGAAATCTCATCGTCCACGTTCATGGAGTCAGGCTGGAGGACAAGGTCAAATAGTGACTTAATCAATTCTTTATTTGTATTGCTTGGTTCCAAAAAGTCTTTGCAAATCAACTAGTGCAGACAGAATGGCTTCAATGTGATGTTGTAGATTCGTACCTCCTCGAAAAGGTCTTTGGCGTGTCTTGACAAAGGCTTGAACTCTGGGTCCTCCGAGTACTTATCGTAGTCAGCACTACACAACACACACAGTGAAGCACCATTTAGAAGGAAAAGGGTGAGACATGTCCAGTAATAGTGGGGCAGTTAAGCATAAAAATTGTGCATTTTGTGATAAAAGCAAAACATTGGACACAGATGTAGGTTTGTATGTTAGAAAAAAAGAAATGGATACCTATGTGTTTTTTGTTGTTATAAATGCAAAAATATTAGTATTTACACTAGGAAGGGGCAACCCTTTTCACTATGTGTTATGTAGCTAATTTTGCAACTTTGACCATTTTCAGATATAATGGTGGGGATACTTTAAAGCTGACATACATGTGTAAATGTCTAAAATGTTTCTATATCCAGTTAGTCTGCTATGAATCTATTAACAAATAAGTTTTAATTGGCCCAGTTAGCCCGAATCCCTCACTCGTCTCCAAGCTCGCCATCACCAGTGTGCTGCTCAGCATCAATGGCCTTATCGTCAGGCCGACCAGCTCTCTCCAGGAAGCAGAGGCATGGATCAGCCCGCATTGTCGTGTACATCTCATAACCTGGAAAAATGATAGTCAAGGCTGTAAAATGACGGTAAAAAACAAAAACAACAGAAAATGCTCAACACATGCAATGACAAGTTCCAGATCAGAGGTGACCATGACCACAATTTTGTATTGAAACCATAACAAATCCAATTTTTTTCCAAATTCTCATATAGATCCTACCATGTTTGAATACGCCAGCAAGCAGTGAGCGATCTGCCTCAGTATCCCACCATAGTGCAGGGACCTCCTGCTGCTCCATCTCTGGCATCCAGATATCAACATCCCTGGAAAACAAAATAAAAGTAAAATGAATAAATACATGGCATATTGTGTTTGAGGGTATCACAGTGAACTTCCATAATGGAGGCTGTGTGTAGCTGCACATTGCTTTTTGTACAAAGGGCTGTATTACATACCTGCTGTCAGCCCCTTTCAGGACAGCGTCGGCATGCTCGCCAATCACCTCCTGTTTCAGGTAGTAGAGCATGCGCACCCTCAGCAACACCCTGAAGTAGAAGAAGAAGAAAGGCTTTAGTGTTGGAATAACAATGCTTTCACATGTGTACGTACGCACGCGCGGCAAATCACAAGTGGTTGGGCTTCACTGACTTGTTGCACTGGTGCTTGAGGTGTTTGCGGTAGCTGTCATCCAGAAGCAAGGTGTCAGGGTTGTACTTGCGGATCCACTCCACCTTCTGAACATCAAATGTGCTCTGGGCTTTTACCCTCTTTCCTTTCCGGCCTCTGGGAACAGGTATAGACAGGCCTAGGCAGAGGAAAAAAATTATACAGTTAATTCATCCACTTTTTCAGTTGAGAAAGAAGAGATCCTATTTAGAATATTTTGTGAGCGACTGTGTGTAGCTCCTACCAGAGTGGTTGAGTAGTGTTTGGGGTTCACGCCCGTTCTCTGGCGGTGTGATGAGCTCCCAGATGAAACTCTTGATGTTCTCATCCCCACGATAATGGAGCAGACAAAAGACCAGGATGACACGGCAGATTGTCTCCACGTCACGATCACTCAGCCGACGCTTACATCTGGCATGGGATAAGATATCCTTCCAGCGACCCCAACTGAAGAAGAAGAAAACACGTAAGAGGGGGAAAACAAGGGACGAGAGAAAAGAGTAAACATTGAGAAATTTTGCAACAAAGCCTAGATACCCATAGACAAGCAGGTGTTTCTCCACTCTGAAACAGTCAGTGCGGCCGTAACCCCCTCCACTGTGGCGGTCGGAGCGACGTGAGGCACGCGACTGTCTGGAATTTGCAGGTGGATATTCATCGTCGCTATCCAGATCAGAGAGGTCTCCACCTTCACCTCGTAAAGTGGAGTACTGGCGGGTCTGTTTGCGAACTCTGGGAGTGTCAATCACGAGGGTGTTCTGTGGGGGAAGATGTAACTTTTAGTCCATTCCTTTAAGCAATTTATAAGCATTTAATATATAAGTACATATAAAAGAATACAACTACATAATTAATTCAACTAGAAAACAATTACAGTATTTTACATGCTGTGGCAATCAGCACTGTAAAACTTATATGATCTTCACAAAAAAAAAAAAAAAAAAACTTGACTTACCTTCCGGTTCATGGAGTCCATGTCTATGTCGGCTTTCTTGGCCCACTTCTGCCAGAATTCTGGGTCATCAAGGGCAATGTCATTGCGGTTCTCAGAGGCCACAAAGCTGGCCTTGGAGAAAGTGGAGCCCTTGCCCTCGCTCTCGATGGTGATGGTGGTGGCTCTACGCTGAAGGATCTGGTCAATGTCCTCCTCGCAGAAGCGACTGCCTTCATCATTCTCATCCATGATGGCAGCATAGGCTCCCTTCCTTAGCAGGTCCTCAATCTCCTTCTTGGAGAATTGCTGGATCTGCTAAAAGAGGCACAAAAAGCCATTTAAGAGAGCAGGTCAAACTGGATTAAGCACACAAGCTTTTTTAAATAAACAAGCTGTATTATAATTGCCTAACCCAACAATGACCTGGCAGTTTGAGTTAATGACTGATAGGTTCTCTTACCCCGTTGGCGTTACTTTCTTTGTTGCCACTCATGCTCTGCAGGACGGCACGGTCCAAGCCAAGCTTCAGACTTGCTTTATCCAGCATCTCCCTCTCGTAGGAGTTCCTAGTGATCAGACGGTAGACCTTGACCGCCTTAGACTGGCCAATACGATGACACCGTGCTTGAGCCTGAGGGTCAAAAGAAAATCATATGAAGCTGCTGACAAAACAAATGAGAATGTGAAATGTCAAGTTTTGAACAATTGGATTTTAAAACATACACGTCAAAGTGATAAACAAAGAGTTTATTGTTGCAGTCTCATTGAACTAACTTTACACCTGACAGAACAGTAAAATCTTGTACCTGCAGGTCATTTTGAGGGTTCCAGTCAGAGTCAAATATAACACAGGTGTCAGCAGCAGTAAGGTTAATACCCAGGCCGCCAGCACGGGTACACAGCAGGAAGACAAAGCGGTCCGAGTCAGGCTTGCTGAAGCGATCGATAGCAGCTTGTCGTAAGTTTCCACGCACTCGGCCATCAATTCGCTCATAAAGGTATCTGTAGAAAAAAAAGGGACAAACTTACACATCTCACAACAAGTCTTCATAATACTTTGAACAGTGGCAAAAACACAAAAATCATCAGTTGCATTAAAATACAATTTGGCTTACCTCTTGTTGATGAGGTAGTCCTCCAGAATGTCTAAGCAACGCACCATCTGGGAGAAGATGAGCACTTTGTGGCCACCAGCCTTAAGGCGAGGCAGCAGCTTGTCTAGTAGCACCAGCTTGCCGGCTGAGCGAATAAGGGCCTGCAAATGGAAGTCGGGCGCCATGGGGTCGTACACCTCCCGCAGCTCAGCTACGATCTTCTCCTCTGCGCCTGGACAAGAAAGAACAGAGGTACCATTACATTATGCTACGAAATGATGCTAGTTTGTCACAAGCAAATGCAGCTCAGACTATTTATCGTGTAAAGACAGCTTCAGAGAATTGTACCTTCAGATTTAATATATGCCAATTCTGCAAAATGGCACAAAATAAATACACACTAAAATAACGCCAAGTGAATTATTAATACTTGAATTGCTCTTCAAATTACAACATGGCAACAATTCAGGTCAGCAGCTTTTGGAAATAGATATTTCTGGGCCTGACTATTACAAACATACATGCAGACAGTGAGACGTTTAGTACAAAGGGCTAATATTGAGTTCATTTTGTGATGCAATACCATTGATGAGGTAGGGGTGGTTGCAACACTTGCGTAGCTCCATCATTGTGTTGAGTAGGTTGGGAACATTGCTGTTACTGTTTGCACCTAAACTGAGAAAACTGAAGTTCCGCTCCAGGATAGCCCGGTAGTACTTCTTCTGGATATCCGTTAACTCAACCTGAGAGAAAACACAGTCAAAGAATCAAAATAGTTGTCGTTGTTTGTGTCGTTCAGATATTCTAACATTTCAGAATTTACATTGACAGTCCACTGTTTACACTAACCTCAATGATGGTCTCCTGTTTGGGTGCCAAGTTTTTCTCAACATCCTCTTTGAGCCTTCGTAACATCATGGGTTTTAAGATGGCCTGCAGCTTCTGAACCTGTGGACCCAAAAATAAAATAAAAAGATTTGCTCAGTAAGAACTAAACAATACAGACAGACAGACAGACAGACAGACAGACAGACATATTGACAGATACCTTATTCGTCCCGAAGGAAATTTTAGGCATCTAGTAGCAAGACAACCATAACAACAAACACATATACACACATAAAACCGCATAGACACACAGAGTGTGTCAATAGGAGTGTCAATGCCACCATGAGTGTATTTTTCCCACCTGTTCCTCTGTTTTGAGGTCTCCAAAGTCTCTGAGGAATTCAGTCTCAGAAGGGAACTGAGCAGGCTCCAGGAAATGAAGCAGACTGAAGAGTTCCTCCACAGTGTTCTGGAGAGGAGTGCCGGTCAACAACACTTTGTGTTCCTGGGAGAAAAACCATAGAACATAAATTGAAGGTGGGAAGAGAAGGACAGAGGAAGAGAGAGGAAATGGAGGAAGAAGGGGGAGGTAGGACAAAATATTCATCAGGCCGAAGGAATAACAAAACCAAAAACATAAAAGCAGGTGACAATACAGAAGGAACAGAAGACCAAACAATCATATAAGAAGGGATAGGAAAAGAACACTGCAAATGAGGAAAAGTTCAAATTAAGTCCTTGAAAAGCCATTCACATTTCATTTCAATGTCAAACTGTTTGTTTCACACTACAAAGTGCATTAGAGAACAACAACAGTCTTAATCCAATTAAAACAGCATCTTGTAATTCTCCGCACATTTGACCATTGGTTTTGTTGCAAAACCTACATTCGGCTCTGGTCCACTCACCAGATCCAGCATCTTCAAGCTGTCCAACAGTTTGCAGTTGCGATTCTTGAGGCGGTGAGCCTCATCAATGATTACACAACGCCAGGAGATCTCCCTCAGCTCTGGGCAGTCAGATAACACCATCTCAAATGTTGTAATGAGGGCGTCAAACTTGTATGCACCTGGAATTAAGTGCTCCTGTAGGCAGAATGGCATTTTTAACATCAAGAAAGTTAATCAACAACAACAACAACAACAACAATCGTACTCAATAACCCCACCTTGTCATCCTTGCAGTACATCTCATACTGCTGAATCATCTGTCGGCTGGCCAGGCTACCATGGTAGACGATAGCATTCATGTCGGTCCACGTGCTGAACTCCCTCTCCCAATTGGTGATGGTGGAGAGGGGAGCGATGACAAGGAAAGGGCCTTGGACGCCAGCATCATACTCTTCAGCCAGCAGTGCGATAGACTGGATGGTCTTCCCCAGACCCATCTCATCTGCCAGAATACAGTTCTGCCTGAGAGACAAGAAACCAAAAGTAATTAGAGAAACCTTGGGAGAATCAAGCATCATTCCAAATGAACCAGCTTGTTCCAGAATATGACAAAATGACTTCTTCATCTTGTTGCTTCATGTTATGCTATACTACACTTGGAAATCTATAGTTGCTACTGCTACTACTTTAATTACAGCGCTTTAGCCAGTAAAACAAATGTGGTTTATATGTGGGTTCAAAATGCACTTTGCTGCAGGTCAACATGGAGTGTAGTGTGTGCCGATGTGATAAATACCTGTTGTACCAGTTGAAGAGCAGCCAGTTGACACCTTCAAGTTGGTACTCTCGAAGTATGTTGCCATTTTTGTATTCTCTGGTCTCCTCCAACTTCTTCCATGAACTGGCAGACGGCCGTGGCTGATAAGAGAGAAGGAAAAAAAATGTATGAAAAGAAGAGAAGAAGGTAAAAACACTACTGGCCATCTTCCACCTGACAACTTACGGTTCTTTTTAGGCGAGGTTGTCGGTTTTGGATTTTCTTGAATTCTTCGACTTTTCCCTCATCCACGTCCTCCTTCAGTTCCCAAGTAGCGTCTTCATAAGGCAGAGAGCACCACTTAACCAAGTAGTAGATAACAGGCTGGAGGGGGGGGGGGGGAAGTGAAAGAAAGTATTGAACTATTGCAAACATACTACCTGATGAAATTGTCATAAATCTGCCAAAAAAAAAACAGCACGGAATTATGAAGTTATACACGGCCTGGTCTCTCACCTCGCCATTGTCCTTGTCCACACTGTGGGAAACGTCCAGGATCCTGTCTGCCTCTAAATAGTCTGGGTTAAAAGCCTCCTCATCCTGGACAGAACCACAGGGTCAGAGAGTGGAAATATGTTCAAAGTTATAGTTCAAGCAGCTGAACTAGTGACGCCCAAATGAAGTTTCGTGAACCATTTTCTGAGCTCACTAGATGGCGTTCTCTGTTCAAAGAAAATGTTAAAAAGAATGGCAATTCACTGGAACCTATTTTAGCGATCTAAACGCATGGCAGGAAGCGCCTGGCGCAGGTGCGTTTCAAAGTCCACTTTAGTTTGACGCCGACAAAAAGGGTATGTGCTCTGGGCGGTTGGTTCAAAAGGGTTGTACTTAGCGTCTTCATTAAGTCAAAGGTGTGTTTTAGGCGTGAAACGCAATAACCCAATCTAAGTGTCATCGCCCATTCCCTTTCAAAGCCAGGCGCGTTTGTACCTTGACACATTGCTATTATGATGGCGAATTGCACTGTAATACTTTTATTTTTATCTTTAGCATTTTATCTTTTGCGTGTGTGTGTGTGTGCTTCTTTGCTTCCCTGTGTGTGTCTGTGTGTGTGTAACAAGCATAGTGTGTGCGCGCTGTGCACGAGCCTAGGCTCATTTTACTAATATGTTGTTAAAATAACAATGAAGTGGTGCGTTACCGACTTTAGACCAAGTGTTTGTTGGTCAATGGGGATATAGGGCCCACTGGGTCAACCCTTTCTTGCAGAGAATGCCCCATCTAGTGGGCTCAGAAAAAAAGAGAATTGCTTCACAAAGCTTCATTTCGCCATCACTATGCTGAACTACATCCTAAAATAAAGAGGTTTCAGCATGTGCTCCCATCTCACCTCCTGGAAGAGGTGCCTCATCTGTGCGTGCTTGGTCTTAAACCTCTTGATCTTTTGATGGATCCTCTTATCTTTCTCCAGCTGAGCCAAACTGGCCCACTCACAATGTAAGTAGGAACTGAGAACAAGAGAATCAAGTTTTACGCATAAGGATGTCTCCTCAAGAAATAGAAATTGTCAAATAAGTAGGAAGGCCAAAGTTATTTATTAAGATATCAAAACTTACTAGTTCTTGTATTTTACAAAGAATTCTTCAACAGTGGTGTACTGGCCCGGACACACCTTGAAGACAAGACAGGTTTTTAGTATTCTCAAAGTTAAAGTTAAATTTTAATAATTAAAAAATTGTTTAGGAATTAAAATAAATGGATAAAACATACCTCCTTTTTGGTTAACCTCAAAGACAGAACTTTGTCTACAATGGCAGCATCTTCCTCACTTGGGTTTTCCTGTAAAAAAAAAAAAAAAGATTAATACACTAAAGACTGTTGACCTACGCACCTTCAAACCTCTTAATGTTGAAATGCAACACTGCAAATACCCATGTACTAACCAACTAAATTAAACCAGTGTCCATCTCTTAATGAAGAGATGTTAAAATATTTGTACACTCACCACAAAGAACTGCATGCTGGGCTGTCCTTCAACATCCAGTTCCAGCTCCTGTTTAAGCTGCGCTGCACTCCCGCCACTGATGGAGGCCACAGCTGCCGCAGTTGTAGTAACATCTACATCTTCCTGCTCATCTTCATCATCCGTTATCTTGATATCCAGGTCCTCAGTGTATTTCTTCCTCTTCACCACACGATTGGAGCGCCTCTTCTGGCCAAAAGACAGAGCCGAAAATTTAGTGTGTTTTTAAAGGTCAAGCAGACGAAGACAGAACACACACACACACACACACGCAGACGCACACGCGCACACGCACACACGTGACATCAGTACACAATCAATGTTCCACCTCCGTGTGCAGCATTTCTTCTACTTCATATTAGACCAAAAAAAGAAGCATGCTTTGTAAAATGTGTTGATAGTATGACAGGTATTATTACAAGTCAGTTATTTGAAACAATAACATCCTAAGGAAAATATTACAGTCACGTCTGAATGCTGGCAATCTCCCACAAGAACCACTTATTACTCTGTGCAGGCCACACACCTAGATGTAGGTTCGTCAGGTCACCGGACCATTAACCTAGCTCCTTTATAAAAGTGTGCTGATCCTATTTATGTGACCATGAATGTCTTTGTACCGTAATCAAGTCATCATCCAGAGCAGTAGGTGAGGCAGGGCTCAGCTCCCCATCAGAGTGGTCTGAGGACGCATTTCTCTTTCTTTTCTTTGCTCCCACCAGAGTAATAGTGCTGCGGGAAGGTGGAGGGAGACACAGAATGAAGAAGAAAGTAAAGAATACTGTTTTCTACAAGGCCACATTTCCAAGCAATGCAACGTAAGTTACATTCAAATGATTTCATTTCTCATCGACTCCTCATATACATATCACTTACTTTGTCTTAGTCTTGCTTTTACTCTTGTTCCCAGTCCCAGGTATTACGGTGCCTCCAGTTACTCCAGTTGTTCCTCCTGGTGTCTTCCCTTTGCTCTTGCACTGCCCCCCTGTGCTTTTGGTCGTTGTTCCTCCAGCTACAGGACTTTTCTTCTTGTTTCCTCCTCCGCTGGTCTTTTTCTTAGTAGCAGACACCACAGTCACAGTGCCCCCCACTTCTGGGGAGGTCTGTGTGGCTGGAAGCTCATCCTGGTTGAGGACTCTGGGAAGGTTCTTCTCCCCACGTGCTTTGGCCCGGGCTATGGCTTCAGCCACAATACGGTTTGCTTTCTCCTGCTTGCAGAGTATCTCTACCCGTCGCACAGAGGCAGGCTCGCCAGGGGCCTTGGTGATGCGGATGGCCTGGGACGAAGTGGTGGTTGTAGTGGAGGGGCCTGCAGCCGACGTGTTGATGACCTTTACCACAGATACTGTGCCGCCAGCCGAGGATGCCGAGCTTGTCTGTGTGAAGGAGAATGTTAGAGAGTCCAGAAGACTTTATATAGAAAAAGTCAATGTACATCTGGAGTTAAGACTTGACAGTAACGGCTGCCCGATTTAGTCAAACGACAACCGTTTCGTGGTCTCTGGTTGCCCCCTTTGGCAACCACCTGTTCAATATGTGTTTTTTTAATATATAAAAACAAAACAAAACTTAAAACTGGAAAATCTTATTTCAAAAGTAGTCAATATTGTATTTGGTTGTCTCAGTAAATCTGAAAACACTACATACGTGCGCTGTTGTTCGACTGCTTTCCCCACAAGCGCGTTTGCCTTGACAAAGATACAGGCAACACAATTTTCTGTTCACTTAACGGCACATGTTAAAATCCAGTGCTATTATAGCACTGGTTCCCGGTATCTAGCTACTGGACGAAACAGCAATGCCGGTTTCGGTGCCTCACTCCGGTGCCACTTTAATGTCTGTGCTTCTCTCTGATGCTCCGAAACCCACGCTAGAAGCAACAGAAACATCACTGCTTGTCCCGCTAGTAAACACTAATAACACATTACACAGCAGTTATCGTTAGCCAACCACCAGCTACAGTAGTAACTGGAATCAACACGGGTAAAATGCTGACAGTAAAGCGGTATAAACGTGTGACTGTATTTCACTGTAGAGGATTACAACGCCAGGACTTACAACTGTTTGCCGCTAAAGCTCTGAGCTAGCTAAAAGACAAACTAGCACTTGCCACTTGGTCACTATCAAAGCTATTGAAAAATAACCCTCTCTCATCTTTTTTTCTTCTTATTATTTTAATAGCAATTTACTGTTGAAAGTAGTAAGCATTGTTAAAAGTTAATTAATATTACATTTTTAATAACCGTTTAAAATGTGTGTGATTCCAAAAATTTATCAAATTTGTGACCCAAAACATTGATCTGATCTGTGAGTTTTGTGATCTGTTGCACCCCTGTTTGAGAGGGATGGAAAATTATATTGCAAGCCATTATCTCATTGTTTCATTATTAAATGTGTGGTATAAATATATAGGAAATTTAAAGTTTAAAACATGGCAGCCGTCAATTTCACCAACCAAAAGCTAACGCCTGGTTGCCAAGCCGACAACTACTTTAAAATGTTAATCTTAAGCCCTGGGAGGTCTACCTGTGGCTGCAGAAGCATTTTTAGTGGCACTGCAACTCTCTGTCCTCCTTGGCCCTGCGAGATCTGCAACACCTGTGGGCTGCCAGCGCCAGCTCCTGAGACCAGCTGGTACTGTGAGAGGGAACGAAGAGACATGTCAAATCACAGTCCCCTAACCAAAGTAAATTTACAAATGTATAAAAGACTACAGCAGTTACAGTATGTGATGTGAGAATCTTCAGGGTTTTAAAGAACATTTTGTGAAATCTGCTTGTTTGGCGTCTTAGGAAAAGTCAGATAGATCAGCAGTGTAGTCAGACCATACTGACATGCAAGACTAGATTTGAATGAACACAGATAAAACTGATTTTGATCTTTCATATCTAACTCTGAATAAGGCAGCAAAACAAACATATTTCCTTAAATTATTTAGTCTTTTCTTTATCTCAAGATTTTTTCTAGAACTTGCCCACTCCATTGCATCAGAAAGTCACTGGTTCCTGAGTGTACTGATGCATTAAAAAACAATGAATGTCCTTCTATGGCTGATAAAAGAAGCTAGAGTTAAAATAAAATGCTAATGAATACCAGGTTATAGAGTCATTGTGGGAATATTCATTATTTGGGCTGATTTGTCCCAGCTACACAAAAGTAGCCATTGATCATTTGTGGTGGACTGTTACAGCAATATTAAATTTGAAGGGCTGAAACAAGCAGAAACAAATACCCTAGTCCAACACAAATTTTAGCAAACAAAAGCATTGGCCATTATTGGCCACACAGAGCCACATTTGTTGTGGAAGCTGGAGACATTTTGCCGGGCACCAACATGGCAGAGGGGCTCAGATTTCAGAATGCACAATTAGAAATAACTGTCTTCTTTGGACTGGTGGAATAAGTAGACAGTTTTCAATATTGAGTGTACTGGGGATAACTCTTGCTTCTATTATTATCATCATCATCATCATCATCATCAGTAAAACAAAAGACCTTTAAAGACCCCTCTCCATTGCATCAATAGAAAATAACCAGCAGCTTGTATTAAGACAACACTTCACACTATCATAAAAGAGAACATAAGAGCTAAGAGCAAAACAAGGGAAGAATATAAATAAGAGCTTAAAGAAATGACATGTACTATAGAAAATTACCACTGATAATGTGATTAAACAAACAAGTAGTTTGAACCTTTCAAACTCTAAAACACTTCTGTCTTACCTTAATTCCTCCTTGTTGGTTGGGCTGCTGCTGCACCTGCAGCTGAATTGTGAGGACTTTAGGCTGCCCTCCAGCCTGGCCTGCAGCCCGAGCCTGGGTCAATGCTGCTAGCTGGCTGCCCTGGAGCACCAGTTTGCCTCCGGGGAGCTGCCCCAGCACTAATCGAGCTGGGATCTGATGCTGCTGGCCCCCTTGGGCTGTCTGAACTTGTTGGACTTGTGTGAGCTGCTGCTGAGCTTGACCCGCTGTTGCAGCAGAGCCAGCCTGGGAGGGCTGCTGGAGAACCAGTGTGATCCGCTTTGCTTCACCACCCTAAAAACAGATGTACAGTTTAGGAAAAAGACTGACCTAAAAAACAAAAAACCGCAACAAAAATGATAGCAAACCACTCATGTGCTTCACCTGCTGTGGTGCAGCTGTCAGACGGACACCTCTACAAGGTGTCAACCTGACAGCTGAGAAGAGGTGATGCTTACCTGTGTTTGGGCCTGCATGGCTGGCTGGAGCTGTACCTGGCCTTGGGTCTGGACTTGGATCTGGGTAGCTTGGGCCTGGCCTTGAGCCATCTGTGTTTGGGCAGGGATCTGCACCTGAACTGTCTGGCCTTGCGTCTGCTGGGGCATGGAGGTCAGCACCATTTGTTTCACTGGCCCATTGGGAGACTGCATCAGCCTCTGCACCCCTGTTGCACCCACTTTGACTTGAGTTTGTCCCGGGCTCGCCTGATTCAAGACTGTCCCCCCCTGCAGTATGGACATGCCAGGTTTAAGAGGAGTTCCAGACAACACACGGATTACCTTTCCACTGGTCTGGCCTTGGGCTCCTGATACAGTCTGCAGCACCTGGGCTTGACCCTGGGGACCTTTGAGAATGACAATTTTACCACCGGCCTGCTGTGTGATGGCAGCTAACTGCTGTGGAGTGAACTGATGAGTTATCTGTGTGAGCTGCTGCGTGGTGGCAGTGGTGGTGATTGGGGAGCTGGAAACAGTCAAAGGGGAACTCAGCAGGACAGTGCTACTGGTGACCACGCTGGTGCTGCTGACAATTGGTAAGGTGTTCTGGATCTGAGGTACAGTATTAACCGGGGTAGGAGCAGGGACTGTGGCTACAGTGCGAGCTGCAGCTATGGTAACAGTCTGGTCAGTCGCCACTTGCACTGGCTGCTGTGTGGGGACTTGAACAGGGGCAGGGTCCGGAATGGCAGGAGCTGCTACAGAAACACCAAGGCCTGCATTGACCATGAGCTCAGGTTCCGTGGGTGGGTCCACCTGACCCAACGCCAGCTTAAGTGCCTCCTCCACAGGGTCTGAGGAGCCCTGAGAGAAGGAGTCATCAGGTAGGGCATCAAGGTTAAACAGGGGTGTGTCCTCAAAGAGGTCCATGATGGGGTCTGCCATCTTGCCCACTCCACACAGGGAGACAGGCACAATGTTAAAACGACTCCGAGATGGAAGCTTAACAGTTGCAGACCAGTTCTTCTCAACTTTTAAGTAAACAGCTGGTAAAAGAGGAGAAACACTGATGTAAATAAAGCACAAATAAAAGACTTTCAGCATATTCAAACAAATGTTATACCAATGCTTTTATAGCCTAAACGTGTATGCAACAACTACAATTTGGTGGGCCTCATTCAATGGTTAGTATGGTTTGTTATATATAAGTATATAAAGTATACAAAAATCCCAAGAAGCAGACAGAAACTTGGAAACTTTGCCATTAATGGCAAACGGCAATACTGTAACTTCTAGTCCTGGTTTCCTTTTCAGCTCCAAATTTGTTTCGATGGTTCTTTGATGCCTATCCACATCACCGGTTCATAATACACAGAAAGAAAGTATTGTTTACTAAACCCAAAACTTTCATACGGACACACTGACACTTTTCTTCTTATGAGCTTAGACTGTAATGATCAAGTATGGGAGTGTGAGTCAAAAGCACCACACTACTAACTTGTTTAACATTAATGAAATAAAACATTTTTTTAAAGTAACATAAAACACCCCAAAAAAATCCTGTTGAAAATAGCATCCAACTCATGGCCACATTGTCTACAAAATGCTTTCAATGTGATATTAAAGGTTTCCAATCCACATTTAGGCTAGGTTACAATATCCCTACACAACGCTCTACTACCCAGGGAACATTCGGTGAATGAAAATAGTTGGTAACGTTAGTGAAAGAAGGACACTGATGCTGGGGAGGTAGGATGCTTTCCTCTGGTCGTATTGCAGTCTCTTACTAACCCGTCGGCTAGCATTAGCTTGTATCGCGACCAATATGTGCCTATTACAAAAGCGTGCGTGGCACCGAAAACATATTCAGGCTTATACACATGATGAATTGATGTTTGGAACAGTTTCCTCGCTTCTCTGTCATTTACTACCATCCAGTCAGACTACCGGACTTCTTCAATCTCATCAACAAACCGGACCAAACCAAAGCAACGTGCCACAATAACCATTGCCCGTCAACGTTCAGAGACGCGTTAGGCCGCAATACTGTTTCGGTTGGTCTGCGTCTATTTTTCGGCAAAAATACATGAAAATAACCATCATATCCACTGCCCTAACTCTCACAGTAATAATTTCGGGGTGCTAAATTTACCTTTGCATCGACACACATGGCTTTCTCCGTCTCACAACACTGTACGATTACAGGAAACGGCCAGGGAAGAGCAGGAACTAACATTCTTGCCAGAGAAAGCGTAGAATGCGTGCCCCTTGCATGCTATCAAACGATGATTGGTCAGTTTTCTCTCAACCGGCAGCATACGGCTATTTCATTGGCAGTAAGAGCTATCCGTCAAATATACGGCCACTTCTGGGCGGGATGAAAGCCGTAGTTAGGTTGAGAAAACAATAAATGCGGCCTAGCTGTGATCGTTTGATTGAATGATCTTCAATTTTGCCGTTTTACTGCCATGTATGCTCACATTAGAAAGCTCAGGCCCTTTTAGAGCTGACTGGAGGAAAATATAAACGGTGTTTTAATTATCCCCAAAGTTTAATGGACTGTATAACCTTACAAGCTTGTGTGTGAATGACACTGTCCGGTTTTTTGCTTGGGGTTTTATTACATTGGCTTCAGCTAAGGAGTTCACCTCATCGTGTAATATTTCTTTATTACTCTCTAAAAATTATACAGACCCCGTGGACACATTGGTGTTTTTTTGTTGATTATTATTACATTTTGAGATAACAACAGCTGCTTACGTCCAAGTACTATATGATGATTCGTGTGGTGCCATTAGTTATTCAGTTTTGTGGGATTGGTGTTATGGTGCCCTCTAGTGCCCATAACGACAGATTGATATATAATTATTAGTCGTTTGGTCTGTTTTTAAAAACCAGATTATTCTGCTCATGGCATCTGTGCTGGGCCCAACCGCCGAGCTCCTACTTTCTTTCTTTTTTTGCGTTGTGTTTGTGATTCCAGCAGGTAGGCCTATCATTTATGAATACCATGTAAGCACTAAATAAATTGAAATAATGAGTCTCAAAACTAGACACTGATACAAGGCTTCTTTCAAGCACAGACCCTCACAATCAGGTTATGAAGTCCATATGAACACCCTTATTACAGTCAGATGATGTTGTATTTTAGTATTGATATATTTTAGAATTACAAGTTAACAATATGACCACAAAGTAAGTGTCTCACAGGGAACCTCCAGCTTTTGCAGGAGGCCACAGAGCAAGTTGCCAGGTTTGCACGGTTGGTAATCTGGCCTTTGTTATTTACATATTTGCCATTCCTGTTCTCCCTAGTTTAAATGGAACAAATATGTATTAGTTAAAAACCAAAAAGATTACAAGAGGCCCTAATTTTCTGTATAGGACCTAAGGTTTAGTGTGATTCTGTTTGATATAAGACCCACAGACGAAGAGAAAGAGAGAGAGAGAGAGAGAGAGAGAGAGAGAGAGAGAGAGAGAGAGAGTAATGGTCATAAACCAGGGAAGCGTAAGTGACTACATGTGACAGCACACCACACTTTATCCATTGCAACCCCGTGCCTGCCTGCTCGCCAAGGCCTCCATCTGTCTGTGGCCCTGCAAGGAGTATCCGCTATTCACCACACTTACACTCTGCCCCATGCTGGTCTGCATGGTCCACGCCAACGCAAACTCTGCTGGTGAGAGCTATATTTACAAACAGCTGTCGTGGCATTGGGTACCATGAGAGGAGGGAGAAATACTGTTGTGAGCAGATTAACTGTCCCATCCCTAACATTTAACAGTATCAACTCAACCTAGCAGTGATTCATAGAATATTGTCTTTCTCAAAATGTTTGTGGAAAGAAAATGTTGACAATGCATGGATAAAAGCAATATACTGAGCCAACTTTATATAATTTTATTTTAATATTTTCTCCTTAATAGAAATTTATGTGTCAATAAACATGTGTTGCAGGAGACTAACAGGCAAATAGAGGAGCATCAGTCAACCGACACAGCAGAGTAAAGGGCAAGTTTGTTATCTAGACATGATGCCATGTGGAACACAGCAAGGTTTCACACACATATAATTAAAAAAAATAATCTTAGCACAGAAGCCCACATTGCACATGGCTACTTCATATTTTTGTCACAATTAAAGTATCTCTTATGCAGACCCAAGAAATAGTCATTCATAGGAACAGAGAAAATTAAATCCACAGGTTTGCTCGTGTGTACTAAATGTATTTTCTCCTTTTTTTGCTTTTGGTCTCATGTTACATTACTCTAAATTTGCACAATCTTCTTTTTTGTTGTTGCATAAAGCACATCCTTTCGTGCACTGTTTAAAGAGTGACATATTAAAGACTTCCTTTTCTCCCACCATCATTCATTATCACTACGGCAAAATCTAATTTACCACCCTTCCAAAACATAAACCCCCTTCGTTACAGAGGGAAGACCAGGAACCCAGAGAAGGTGGAGTACTTCCAGCCTCCCATCAGGTTGCCTCTTTCCAGTCTGAGGTAGGCCTTGTCCCCCTTCTCCATAATCACCAGGCCGGCGTTAGTGGCAGCTTCTCTGGTCACATCCTGGTCCCCGGCGAAAGCTGAAATCATTGCCCAGCCATTCAACATTAAGCTGACCTAAGAGAGAGCAAATTAAGCTGATTATGGAGGGCATGTCGTTCCATTGCAAAAGTTTAAGTGTTGTGCTGTAGTTGAGGTATTGTACCTGAATGGTTTGTCTATTGTAGGCCTTTACAACATGGAAGTTGAAGCTGTACACACCTCTTCTCGGTGCAAGGAAGACACTACTCTCTTGGTCAAAGTGAGTGCCTACGTTCACCAAAATCTGATGAAACAGCGAGGGAGGGAGAAAAAGGAGGAAGATATGCACTTGGGTCATTCTTAATTAAATGTACTCAAATTCTAATACATGATGTATATACTATAAACATAGAATTTAATTGAATAGAACGACCCCATTGAGTCAATGTAATTCCAATATATTCAATATCAGTACTGGATCGGTGTATCCCAAATTTGAACTGCCAAATGTCTTCGTGTAACTTAAAGACACATAAGCAGTTAAAATACTCACATTATCAAAGTAGATGATCATGGTGCGGTTGCTCATGTCCGTGGGCTCGTGGTTGGTCTGGCGGCTGGCGGAGAAGGCCACCCGTCCAGAGCCAGACCGGACCGACATGCCCAGGGCGTTACCGGCGGGCTCGGATGAAGGAGTTGAGTCACACACGACCAAGCATTTCCCCTCGAGGATGATGGGCTCTGTGTCATTCTGGCTTCTAGACTCCATAGGCCCCCACAACAGGAGCACACCCAACAGTATGGGGATGTCGAAGGTGATTGACCTGGGGTACATGACTGAACCTGGGACGTTTAGTTGAATATCTCTTTGAAAAACTTGAAATAAAAACAAACATGCTATGGTGAAACAAATTGTGAAAATGTTCCAAACTGTAACTTCTATGTAGTTTTGGCTGGTACTAGCTGAAGTACGTTAATATTTACCCAGGCATCAATATCACCAGAAGATGGGTCTCAGAACCAAATAATAGTCAGAAAATACTCAGAATTCTTCATTGGCCATAGCTGTCAATCATTCCCTTTCTGCCTGTCTTTCTACTTTTTCTTGTTTGCCTCCATAAATCCCAAATCTCTTCAGGGTCCTACGTGCCGTGTCAGCAGAGACCAGAATGACAATAAAAAAAAAATCTCTTGGTATTTTCAAGTTGATTCCTTCAGCAAAAAAACTGACAAGAATGACAATGAGAAGTAGCTATGAAAGGGAGGAAAGGATTTGCGAAGACAAGGTGCAGCAAAGTGAAAGAAGATCAGACTTTCACTGATTGAGATGGAAGGAAAGATGGGGTGATAAAAGATGCTGATGAGAGGTGAGGAAAAAAACAGATGAGGTAAGATTCTGGAGAGGTGACAGGGAAAGGATGTAAGACCCAGAAGGGAGCGAGAAAGAGAGAGGGTGTGGGGGAACAACTCCACTGAGTGACCATCTGTCTTTTACACGTATCCCCCCTCCCTCCCAACGCTGCTCGACACGAATTCCCTCACACAACACACACACACTCTTTCTCTCACTTGTTCTTTTTTTTCACACTCAAATGTGCGTAAAAAGTCACATAGTAACTTTCTTTTATGTTCTCTCCACATTCAACAGCCTTTCTGTTATTTAATTCATAAAAAAAGAAATTTTGACCTCATGTGATGCCATTAAGTTTGAACTTTGCATTTTAAAATAACGATGAGCTCAAGATGAGCAACAGCGTGTGTTAAAATCTGTCTGTCTAGCTCTATTGAAACATATTTTATCGCACACAAATACAGCTGCTTTATGGTTGGAGAATGATTTTCATTACCGCAAAAGCATCAACTACTCACCTTAAAACAAGTGTTCTAAAATTATCAGTCTACTTTTCACTGTGTAGTGCAATTCTAGGATTTTAAATGAATGAAAAAAAGATGATCACCTGTTTCCTTCTGAACAATCTTGTATTCCATATATATCAGGTTCCCCCTGGCTGGAGTAGCGTTGGTCAAAGATCCTTGTTCTCTTGCTCGCCTTTCACATTATTTCACAGCACGGCAGTCAGTCTGATCGTAACCAAGCCAGAGTATGCTCTGATCTTTCTCTCTGTCTTTCCCTGTTTTCTCTCTTTCTCTCTCAGCCACCCCCCTTTCCTTCTGCTTCTTTCTCAGCCTTTGTGATACAATACATCCGCCCACTCACCTTTACAGTGAAATAAAGAAAATATTAAAATAATTGGGTATCTGAGCTGCTTCAAAGAGTAACGTTAGCACGTGAGTGGCAGTTATTTCCTTTTTCCTTTTATATCCAGTCAAATCGGTTATTGGTTCTTGTCTTCAAACTGAGTTCAAAAGGATCAAATGTTTGTGCACCTTCATGGGAAACGCTATATGTAGATAGGTATCTTATTTTATAAGACATCGGACTCGATTGACAAGATATATCATCAATTTTGTCTGTGAGAATATTAGTTTAGTGTTTTTTTCTTCTTTTTAGTATATGAACAAATAAACCAGCTTGATGAAGTATTGTATTTACAAAATGTATTTTTCAGTAAAACTGAGGTAGACTATTGGAGATGCTTTAAAACATCTGGCAAATCATATCTAAAATCAAAAATTACCAATCATTTACAACCTTCTTTACCACAATTATAATATCTTTTAATCACCATGCATTTGCAGTTTGGATCACTACAGAATGAAGAACACATAACACCTGTATGTTGTCCTTTTTCAAAGAAGCCTCTTCATTTGCTGTCCAAATAAGATCCGCTCAAATTCACTCACATAATGCTCTTTTTTCAAATATATCTGATATTTCAATGTCAATATCACCTGATCACAGTTTTAGGGATATGTTTTGGTGTCTTTTTGAGGAAGAAGATGAGCTCGGACTGAGATCTGAGAGAAGAGAAACATCAGAGAGGCTCGAGAAGTGGGGAAATAAATTAACACCACTTTGTCTTGGCTTGTCTAAGTTAAATCAACCTGTTGTCTGTCGGCATTATTTTTTTCCTTCTTCCCCTTTTCTCCACCTCAGAGTTTGACAATAGAGATTCGGCTGTTGAGCTCAGCTTTGTAGAGTCCAAAGCCCAAGCACACAGGTTGAGTGAACAAGGTGGAGAAAGTGTAGAGGTGGGTCAGGCTGTTTGATGGTCCCACCTCGGAGTAAGTGACGGTGCCTGCACCATAGTCCACAGCAACAGCAACTCGATTGCCGGTCATTTGGTACGTTAGGCGGGTCTTCCTGCGGTTGTGCCAGGCAGCCAGCTTCCTGTCATGCTGCTGTGTCAAGCTCCATGATACCTGGACATTTAACAAATGTATTTTAATCAAGGGATTTTCTTCTTTGTTTTCCTTTTGGTTGAAATTAACAATAGATTTGTCTTTTGGCAGAAAATGAATTGCCAACAATTTTGATGATTGGTTAGTCTTTTTTAATTGAAAAAAATTTGTCTATGATAGTAAACCACATGATCTTTGGGAGTGACTGTTGGCTAGACAAAACTTTTCAACTTTTTTCTGATATGTTATAGACCCTACCATAAACAATGCTACAAATGTGACATTTATCATATTTTAAATGGCTAAGCGCTGTCAACTAAACCATCTACTCTAGGTGGCATGTACAGTATACCTTGTTGTTCCCAAAGGCGTTTCCATCTTTCCCCTTCCGTCCAATACTTCTATAGCAGATGCCAATATCCCAGAATCCCTCAGCCTCCAGCTCCCAGTAGTGAGTCCCAGAGGTGAAGGCCTGGGCAGTGAGGACCTGCGGCCAGTGGTCGAAACGTTCGGGGTGAGCAGCGCAGGGCAGGCGGCTTTTAACCCGTGTCACTGAGCGAAGATCATCAGAGATGCTCAACAGAGGATGGGCTGTGTTAGTGTCCAGAGTCAAAGGACTGCTTACTGTTTGAGAGTGGAATCAAATAAAGTAAACAAAAAAATACATATTACACATATGAATCAAAGCCAATACATCAATATTGAATTGCAGTAAAATTGAAGGGTTGACATACTGGTGCTTTTACAAAATATTAATCAATGAGATTTCTGATAAACAATCAGCAGTAATGTGGATAACTGCTAGTAAGTTTGGTAAATTGAGAAAATTACATGACTTTACTGTAATGCAGCCTTTCAAACCAGGAAAAGACAACACTTGCGTCATTTTGTGATATTACAATTTCCAAAATTAAAGACAATATCTAGCCTCACATATCGTATCGCATATCACATATCGTATCGCATATCAATATGATATTGATATATTGCCCAGCCCTATTTTAATGCTAATCTAAACTAAGATAAGCTAAGCTGAGACAACCACCTGCTGGCTATAGCTTCATATTTAATGAACAAACATTAGAATGGTATTCGTTTTTCTCATTAGACTCTCAGCAAGAAAGCAAAAAAAGGGCATTTCCAAAAGTGTTATCAAACCATTCCTTTAAGAAAGTTAAATACATGGGGGCAGGCGTGTGTCACCCATCTGCCACTCACAAAGCTCCCTCTTGAGTTCACTGAGGCAGCGGAGGGTGCCGGTGATAAACTCTCGATACTTGCTCTCGATGTCCTCCAAGATGTGTTTCCTGTCCAGACTGACGGCATCAGGGATGAAAAGCGGGTTGTTGAGGTCGGCTAGTAACCTAGAAAGAGCACAACAAACATTGCAGGAGGAAAACCTTGAAGGAGGAGCACATAAAGATTAAAGGCTTGTGTAGTGAAATAATTGCTGTCAACCATTTTGTCGTCCCTTTATGTCCCACGGCCTTTTCCATCTCCTACATACAAAGACTGTCTACCTACACACACATCAACACACCTAGTAAGGCTGACTTACTTTGTGTCATCTGATTGAAAGGCCTGAGGAAAGAAGAGTCAAGGACAGCCGGTGAAAAAATAAAAATAAAAAGGATTAATTTACAGAAAGAACTACAAATGTGTCTGTGTATCCAGCCCAGCTGATAACAAAGCAAACAAACACAAAGTTGAACCCTTGCTCAAACTAACTGCATCTGTGGCCCTGGATCCAATATTTTCCTTACACAACATTAATACAAATATTTGCAGTAAATTGCTCTGCATGGACTCTTAAAGTACTATAACCTAAAACTGTTTGACAACAGCATCTTCTTTTGGTTTAGAAACTAAACTATTTCACTCTTTTAGAAAGAAAAGATGAATTGGCTTTGTGCTACAACAATGGCAAGTTGAGCTGGGTTGAGATATTCTGTTTACGGTTCTGAAAACGGTTCATTTCCACAACTGAGATCACTGTATCATATTATTCAACTTTGGCAACCCTACTTATACTATACAATTCCAGGTCTGATCAGGATCATGTATTTTTTATGACCAAGCCACCTGGCTGTCAAAAAATCTGTCAATACAGAGTAGAGCAGCATGTCTGTTTAGCACCATGTCCTACCCAGATGAGCAGGAAGGGGTCCGTCTCTGCCAGCAGTGAGGCCAGGTAGTGCTGTATGCTTAGCGCCTGGCACATGTCGCTTCTCACCCTGGAGCAGTCTTCATGCACACGCTTTATGACCTGCTGTTTCTCCCTCTTGGTGATCTCCCTCAGAGCGTCTACCAGCCTTTTCACCTGGACCTGCAGGTCTGAACCCAGCCGCTCCACCTGGGTGTGATCCTTCTTTAAAGAGTCCTAAAGTCATGAGAGATTGGTGGTCGGTGCCAGATCAGTGATTGAGAAATAAACAACATTTGATTCATTTAAAAACACTTAAATGCAGTCAGTGTCCCATGTGGGTCGTAACTTGAGCAGTACAGGGTGTACAGAAATGTTGCGTTTTCCTTAAACATTTTTTACTCACAGCCATGGTTGAATCAATGGCCTCATGCTCTTTGAGGATTTGCACTCCATCTTTTAGCTTCTCCTCTGCTTTGCTGAGCAGGGTCTGGAGAATAATCTGAGGAATCACACATAGATGAGCAGACACATACACTCACAAACCAACAAACCAAAAAAAACTACATGTGATCTCCCAGCTGACCTTCAGATCCTCTTCCACTTGTTTCATTGCCTTCACTTTGTGCTGAGCGTGGCCTCCGTCCAGCAGACAGTCACTACACACATACACCCTCTCATCGGCACAGTAGTAGCGCAATATCTCTGTGTGTGTCGGGCACTTTCGCTGGGAGAGGTCCCCCAGCGGATCCACCAATAGGTGGGTGCTAAACGCAGGTCTCTCCAAATGGGGTTGGAGGTGTTCAGCACACAGTGACACTTCACACTTCAGGCAGGTCTTGACAGCCACCAGTGGCTGTCCGTCTGCTGCCCCAGGAGGACAGCAGTCACACAGCACTTCACCATGCTCCTCCTGACACTGGGGGCAGGTGAAGCGACTTTTGCCCTCAGCCTGGACGCTCCAAGCTTCACGAATGCAGGCGGAGCAGAAGCTGTGACCACAGGGCAGGGGGTGGGCCTGGCTGAAGAAGTCTCGACACACAGAGCAGGTTTGCTCTTCCTCCAGGGACGACATAGTGAGCAGATGAAGGGTCCGGGGTGTGAGTGTGTGTCTGTGTGTGTGTGTGTGTGTGTGTGTGTGTGTGTGTGTGTGTGTGTGTGTGTGTGTGTGTGTGTGTGTGTGTGTGTGTGTCACACAACACTACTAACTAAAAAGTAAATAAACAATAGAGAAATCAAAATCACATTACTGATTTCGATTGCAGTCAGTAATTGTACATGCTAAGAAAAGATAATCAAACATCATGTTGTGGGCCTGTGCAACACCAAATAAAAGACATTTGCACATGTTACATTCTGTTGTTACTTGTAGCATGAATGCAGTGACGGGTAGTAAGACACAGCGTGTATTGAGCTGGTGGCTGTCGTTGTTTCACTCCAACTGTGCACCAGTAATCCTGTCTACTGGGCTTTTGCCTACCGTGCTCTATGAATAGAATACTTATGTGAAAATGTGTGTTGGACAAAAATAACACCTTGTGACCTAATGGAAGGAAGTAGGTGATCAATATGTTTTATAAAAGAATAAATTAAAAAAAACAGTGACTTGCTGGTTTTCACAGTAAGGGTAAAAGGTTGCAACTCTGACCTCAGACGACCATTACCTCGACTCAGATCCAAAGGGGGATCAGGAGATCATTTTTGACAGCTTTTTTACTCTTTACATGTGCTCTGCGTTTACATGTCTAACCACCAACTCACATATGTTATCTCAACTGATTTTAGGGATACGTTAAAATAAATGTCAATAACAGAAGTAGAGTTTCTTACCTGTTGGTGACCTGGTGTTTGCAGACTGCGGCCATCGATTAGTGTGTGTAGAAGCTAATCCTAACAGATTCACCTCCCCCCAGTGGCACTGGACTCAGAGAGGTCACATGAGACAGAGTAGGAGGGGGGTGCGAGGGTAATTATTAGGTAACTTAGAAGTAAACAGTTATCAGATTTGTTCATTTTATTTCTGGTACTGTTACTCCCCTTTTTTAAACCATCCTGACAACTGCGTGTTGGGTTGTTACAATGTGGTGTGAAACCTTTTTGAGTTCATCTTTATAGCAGTGGTCCTACTTTTCACACTTTACAGGGCATTCTAAGTGGGAAAAAAACCTCTTCCCCTTTGTCTGTGGTACATATCACATGCTTTCCTGACTTTGGTTTTTGGGCATACAGATCTAGATTGCAGCTGCACACACAAGCACTGGTTTACTTTCACTTCATTGAGGATTTAACCGATTGTACATTTCCAAATCCTCAAGTTTATAAGATCAAAATACATGTATTTCAGATACCTCAGAGGACAGTTTTTTTCTTTAGCTCTTAAAAAACCCACAAAAACAACTAGAGGTTGATTCCGTCAGGATAAATTATCAAATGCTAGACAGCAACAAGTTTTGCAAGGACGCTCATGGCACCTACTGCATGTAGAGAGATGGGAAAAAAGAATTCACTGTACGTGTATCATCTGCATGTACACTCAGGTGTACATTATGTATCCCAATGACTTTGGAGATCTTTCACATTTTGCTCTAGCGCCTACATTAGGTTGACTTTAGTATTTTGAAGTGAAATGAAGGAAAATCCTGGTGTTTAATGACTTCTATTTAACATGAGTTTGGATGTGATTGGTTAATTCTGAACACAGCCACATTCCCAGTTATAAGAGGGTGTGCACACTTTGGCAAACAAGTCATTGTAAGGTTTTTATTTTTCTACCTCAAATATTTCAGTTTGTTTTTCCATTGAATTGTTCACATTATAGGTCACATTAAAAGTGGGAAAAGTTCTGACATGATTTATCTTTGTCTAGTTTTTTTACATCATAAAAACCTGGCATTTTAACAGGGTTGTGTAGACTTTTTATATCCACTGTATAATGTGTAAATTGACTATGGGGTGGGGGGGGGAATGTTCCTGTCAAAAATGCTGCTCTGTTTTTCTGCATCACCTGTTTTACCACCACAAGATACAGAAAGTGTCACATCCCTACATCCCAGACAGAAACTGGTTTACATAATTCGTTTCCAATGAAAGAGGTGGATCAAAGGCTACTAAAAATTCTTACTGCTCAAATGAAAGACAGTAACTGACTTCACTGCTTGAGCAGGAAATAAGAGTTGGGAATAATAAAACAAAGATGCAAAGGTAAATAATTCATCCTCTTCGGATACAATGTCTTGCTAGTTTGATACATTGTCTTGGTAGTTGCTGCTTTTTTAAGTTTGTAGCTGGTGTTGTAACACTTAAACAAACATAAAAGACACCAATATTAACTTGGATGCAAAACCTTTTATGGCTAAAACAACTATAAAACGTTCTGTGTCTTTCATTTACAGGTCAGTATGTTTTTGTTTAAGGGTGTTCGCAGGAAGTCACACACAGTATAATATCTCCTTTGCACAACTTTTTTAGGATCTCTGCTGAAGATAGCCGTGCTCTCTTACCGTGAATGGACACGATAATTGGAAAACAGCAACAACAAAAATATGATTTCATTGTGAAAAACTGCAGAGCTGAAAGCATCAAGGTTGATACTCTACACATGTCCAACGACAGCCAGATGACTGGGATACATGAAAATGCTTCACTCTGTGGTAAAGACCCTGTCTATTACACAAATACCATGGGTATCGTGGTGGACTGGGTGATATTCCTTGTAGGACTACCTGAAGTCTGCCTGTCCTGCTACGCTCTCCTGCATCTGCTCAAGAAGGACAGAGCAGCACTTATCTTCGCCATAAACCTTCTTCTGTCAGATCTGATTCACATCGGAATCACAGTTGTCTTTATCATGAGTCGGTTCTTTGATGCCACCTTCTACCCCGTCGTCAGGGCCCGCTGCATCGCATGACTGTTTGTCCGCTTGGGTCTGACCTCCGGTTTGGGTTTCATGTTGCTGATTTCTGCAGAGAGGTATTTAATGGTGGCCTATCCAGTGTGGTACATCACTAAGAACAGTGCAAACATATCCATCCTGATCTCAGTGTGCATGTGGACCTTTTCGTTGGCCTACACCTCTTTGGATTATGCCTTCTTGATCCACGCCAGATTCTCCTTGTTGCTCTTCTCCATCATCTGCCTCCTCCCTGCCCCGTTTCTTGTGGTTCTCTTCACAGCCACGTGGAAAGCCCTCAACAAGAGTCCAGCCATGAGACATGGCATGAAAAACAGGAGGAGAGTTTTGGGGGTTCTGAGCCTGGTGTTGGGGTTGTACACAGTTTTGTTCTTGCCCTTCAGTTTCAGGAACTTCTACTACTCTCTTAAAGGTGACAATGCCTCAGAGGACAAGGTGAGGGATTTTTCCAGTGTCTTAACCATTGCTCTGGTCTATCTTAGCCCTTTAATAGATTCTTTAATCTACATTTTCATTAGGAGGGACATAATGGACACAGTGGAAGCATTTCCCTGCTGCAAAACACCTCTGATGAAGCTTAAAGAATTTAAGGACAAGCTAGCAGACACTTCCCAGACAGAGACAGCTTTGTAATTAATTGGATAAGTGGTTTAAAAAGGCAACTGCATCTAGGAGGATGTTTTTCATCACACCCCTTTATATTGTTGCCTAGACTTAAATTATCTGTTTTTCTCATGACATGCCTAACTGCTTTGCATTTTTGAATTACCTTACAAACCACCGGTGTCAATTCTTACATCAGGGACCATATCACAAAGCAGGGAAAATTAAGCCAGCTGCAAAGCCCAACCCACTATAATAATGCTGTTGCTTAGGGGCACACTCTTTAGCGTCTACCCCAGTGTGCCTACCCCCACATACACACATTGTCTGAACAACTGAAGATAGCTATGAGCATGAGCTGAAGAAACTGTCAATAAAGGGGCATTATGTGTGATTAAGAATATAAGTGTCTTTGCTTAACACTTGCTTTTACAGTATTCTTTTCTTTAAAAATAAACATGCGCTACACTTTATAGATTAGGTTATTATTAAAATGATCATGTAAACTTGAGCCACATTTAAATAATAAGATACGCAAGCTAATTTCAACTATGTCTTTGAGAGACACCTAGTGGCTTTACTGTTGTAAGAACAGTGCACCTGTCAGCCAATGTGCCAGGAGACATGGTACTGAGTTGATAAGTCATGTCCAATCAGTATGATGGTAATTAAAAAAAGTTGGAGAATGTTCCAAACAATATGATGATGTTCAACAGAAGTTAAATTGTCATGTATAGATTCTAATATTTTCATCACAGTTTGTAGCCATTCAGCACCAGATGCAGCAGGCGGAGTGAATCAAGGGATAAATGATCACTGCATTTTTGAAAATGGACATTGTGAAAAATATCACCTTTAATAACACTTTTGATCAATAATGATGGTGTTTTTTGGATGGAGTCATTTTTCATAAAGTGTCTGCATCATTTTGTCTGTGCATGTGTTCTCATTGTAGATGCCTGATATGTGCTCTTCTGGTTTTTATTCATTTCATCATCACAAAAGTGTGTTAGGTCTCATGATTAGTCTGAGACTATAGGTTTGTGTTGTACTGAATGGGACTTAAACCATCTGAAGCACTATTGTTATCAATGGAACATGACAGGTCAAGAAAAAAAGGACCTCAAATTAACAAGATACTTTGTCCCAAGATAAAGTCAAGAATATACCGTTATGCAAGCCAAAAGACAAAAATATTTTTTATCTTGAAACTTCTGAGCTTAAAATATGTCAAAGTCATGCTGGAGGGCCTGTAACAGATGTCCAGCTAAACACAACCCCAGAATTCACATTTACTTGAAGTAAGTCATATAGCCTTGCACAGTCAGCACTAGATTATCAAATCCATTCTCAAAACAAGTCAGACTAGATTTTAAATCTAAATATAAGATATCTTTCTGATTTAGAAATATAATTTTTTGCAGTGATTCGTGTGTTTCAAAGAAAGCCATAGCAATCCTGCACCACTCAGACCTACTATTGGCTTCATTCATTATAAATAGTCAGTATATTGTCTCTAAATGACCTAAATATGATGGTGAAGCGGTGCCTGACTTTGTCTGTGTATCTGGCTAATGTTGGCTGTTAGTGTGCTTCCTACATCCTAAGTCAAAAACCTAAAATAGACATTTTAAGACTAATTGCATATATAACGCATGCAATGCCAATGATCCAACATTTTAAAATATTATTGTTATCACTGAGCCTAAATGGGATATTCTATAAAACTAGGAAAGATATGATTTAGGATTTGTTAGGACAACGGGGTGGGGGAGTGAGGCAATCATGCAGACCTGTACATATCTTAAATCACCGTAAGAACGGCCAGGCATTAGAGGTGTGTATGCCCGGGCCTGCACTCCTATGTGAGATGCACACTGAAAGCCAATGTGGAGGTAACCGTGGTCACTGTTTCCCAGAGGACCGTCTGGCGGTGAGGGCCATTAATTATAAGAGACAGGGAGACAGACAGCTAGTCAGCTAACCAGACAGACAGACAGACAGTACCGCAGAGAGCGCAGACAGGCCTGACAGGAGCAGGCCCCGACATACAAAGAAAGGAGGAAGAGCAGCACGCACGGCCAAGAAAAATAATCCTCCCCGTGTAGCGAGTAGGAGAGCTATCTGCACCGCCCCTGCTTCTCCTCCTGCCAGTGGACTATGAGTAAATACATTCAGGCATAATAACCCTTTGTCATAAGAGAAAGAAAAGCGATTTGCGACGGAGATAAATAATTGAAAAAATGCGTCTGTCCGACTGCGCATCCCTGGGAGTGAATAGGGAATTGCTGCGCCAGTGTCCCGGCTGAGAGACGGAGCCGATCTTACCAAACATAAGCTCCTGAGCTTTCCCCCCGTGTCATTACACAATATCGCTGCCAAAAAATCATCGTTTCAAACATGGTAAGTTATTTTTGTGTTATATTTCAAGCGGTTATGTCGGCGACGAGCGGCCTGTGGGGGAAATGCACATCCGGGACTGCATTTTTTCGAGAAGTCAAAATATTTTATGAATCATAACTTGTTATGATGTGTGAGCGCGCGTGGCGTGCAACAGGTCGCCGTACAGTAGCGGGGACGCGCATCTCACCGCCGTATTTTGCGCTTGTTTCGAAACATTGGTGTTAAAACGTCCAACCGACGGATAGCAAACATATTAGCAAGATGGCACGAAAAATAGTCTACCAATGCGTTGTTGGTACAATAGAGTTCTGGTTAAAAAAGCAACGATATTCTCTTTTTTGACTGTTTAATAACTATGAGAGTTATCACTTGTTTCTCTTTGACAAAATACTATCGATTACGCTATGACGCGAATGTTTATAGTCTTAATATTTTATTTTCGTTCATTTAACATTGTACGGAAATCACTGCTCGGTTTGCATAGAAAAGTGTCTTAGGCCCACTACAGAAATGTCATAGTCCGGAGTTAAACTGTCTATCGTAGGCTATCAAATGAATCGGACTTGCAGTGTCCAACAAAGGAAGACTATTTAAATAATTCAGACTCAAATCATGACGTGACTGCTACATTGTGAGGATCTATAACATTCAGACTTTATGTCAAAGCCCGGATGCAGTTTAGCCTACTATTCTGTCCAAGCCTCAGATAAACGGAGAAGAGACTATGTGAGTGTGTGTGTGTGTGTGTGTGGTTGGGGGGGGGGGGGGGGGGGGGGGGGGGGGGTTGTCACAGGGCCCGGGTGAAAAATAATTTTTCTCCTCACTCTGGCTGTGTCTTTCTTTTACCAAGTCACCTCTCTCCACGTGGTAAGCAGTGGCGATGAGGGTGAAAAGGGAGCATTGTGTCTCCAGTCAGTGGCCTTATGTGTTGCAGAGGCTCTGAGAGGGTGATGTTCACTCAGCTGTGCTCCCTCTACGCCATTGTTGCAAATTCCACCTCATTTCAGCCGCTCTGTTTACTGAGCTCACACAGGAGGAGCCTGTTTTAGAGACGGCCGGAGCACCGTGAAACCTTACACACATAGCCTATCACACACCTTGAATAGACTTGGATATGTACATGTGTGACCAGGTGGCCTCTGACACAATATGTTTGGTTTAATGTTTAAAAAAAAAAAAAGTATTAATTTAACTGAGCTGGTGTTGGCTTTTGCGCCCACCTGTGCGCACAATTTCTTTCAGTTACGTACTGGAAGACGCACACGTTGACGTTGAGATTTTAAGGCTCACATCAGTAATCGGTAGCTCAGGCAAAGGCCTTTATGTGATTAACTTGAACGTCAATGTATGAGGGTTTACTAAAGAGAGGCAGTGGACTCTTGGCTCAAAAGAAGGGGTGTTCACTCGCCATTTGAATGCTAAGTAGAGGATGAACAAGTGAGAGGTGTGTGTGTGTGTGTGTGTGTGTGTGTGTGTGTGTGTGTGTGTGTGTGTGTGTGTGTGTGTGTGTGTGTGTGTGTGTGTGTGTGTGTGTGTGTGTGTGTGTGTGTGTGTGTGTGTGTGTGTGTGTCCGCGCGCGCGCACACATGTTGAGAAAAAACTCTCACACATGCCTCTTTGGCACACTAGTTCTGTTTTTCTTTCTCTGCATCACAATTCCACTGACATGGATACGCTTCATTTACGAATATATATATCACATTTTTGAAGATGATACTTTAGTTATTCTACATTTTTTTCTCCCTCTAAGTAATTTAGATACCTACTTTTTTCAGTGCGCAGGGAGACAGAATAAAAGTTTTGTGTTGGCCAATGTGCCCCTGCGTCGATCCCATCCTGCAGGAGCATGTCCCGTCGGAAACAGAAACGACCCCAGCAGCTTATGAACCTGACCCTCGGTGCCTGTCGGATACTTAAACATGGTGAGAAATAGACCATTCATTAAAAGAATACCGGTTGTTCAGTAGCATTGGAATCACATTAAATGGAAAGTTTAGACCTATTTCTTTTTTTACTTTAACTCAACATGCACATATTGTGCCAGGTGCTCATAGTGTACAGATAAAGTATTATTTTCTAGTATATCATTTTAATGCAGACCTTAAACTGATGCTTTAACTTTTTGATAAACTTGTGACCAAGGATGACTTGTCCAACCTCATATGGGAAATAGCAGTTTTGGAATTTGAACAGTAATGTAATTATGGCCAGTTAAGACTAATTCATTTTATTGAGGTGATCATTTAATCACCACCATGATTTCTAAAGTGTATTGTACCAGATTTATCAAACAGCTAAATCCTATTAAATGAGTGAAAGGCTACTTGAACACTGAGAAAAAGAAGGGTTGTTGAAATAATTGGCCTACAGACAGTCTTCAATTCATTATTTGTGGTTGCAGCTATTGGTTGCTTTCTTTGCCCTGGAAAACTCAAATGTCTTCCCTCTTCATCACAGCCAGGTTCAAAGACACAGACCACCCAGAATGCGACAATATACAGTAAATCCCCAGAAAAATAATTGGTCAAAACAATGTATAGTGAATTTGAAAAGGAGTCACAAGAAGTAAGATACAGGCTTAGTAAAAGCAAAGAGATGAGCATGAGAATGTCAAGGAAAAAGAAACTTTGTGAGGCACTGTATAAGGTGTTCTAACTGCAATAGCATTAGACTCTGTTGTCCTCTCTCAGCTTTGTTGCTGGGCACTGAAGCATGAACATACCCATAAAGAAGTGTGTATGTGTGTACGCGCAAGTGTGTGTATTTCTGTATGTCTGTTCACTCTAGTTACAGGAGTAGGGCCCACATTGTGCCATAAAACTGTAGATTTTGAGCAAACAGCAGTTTGTTCTGTATGTGTTAGCGTGTGCATGAGCAACCCTGTGCATACAAAGTGATCACTCTTTTGTGTCTGGGTATTGTGCATTGACAGGTATGCTGTGTATGTGCTTTTATATCCGTCAATCTATGTCTTCTTTGGGCTAAGTTAGCTTGTTAATGGTTTGTGAGTCATCACGTCTGTCTGTTTTTTTTTTATTTATTTTTTTTTTGCGCTGCACCGCTCTTCCTCTGCCTGGCTCTAAACCATATCAGGAATGCAACCTCAGAGTGTTTAAGGTCAAGGGTCTGCCAGCCAATCAGGCACCCAGTACAGTGTCCAGTACCCAACCAGGACCTAACCCTTAAAAAACCATTGAGCTACTGGGGGAAGGGCTCTTAAGGAGATGAAAGAGATACAGATTGAATGGAAGACGGAAGAAAAAGAGAGGGACTGGGATGGAAGAGTAGTGTGTGGATGTGGCTTCTTTTTATTGGGGCGGTGGGTTAAAGTCCATTGTCTTGTGCCTGTTGCCCTGGAAACAAGGTAGGCTGCTCTACGGGTGAGCAGTATATTCTTGCGTATTCTTTGTGTGCACGTGTGTTTTGTGTATGTGGCAATGGTCATGAGGCTGCAGGTGATGAGGATAGACAGGACAAAGAGGTAAAGAAAACAGTGGTGGATGAGAAGGTGGTGGAGATTAGGTAAAAGTCAACTAAATTCTTACAATTCCTAGACATCAAGTAGCAACCTAATAACATCCTTTTACTTCCTGCGGCGGGTTTTTGTAAGTGGTTAATAAGTGCCCTGAAATTTTGATTGTTTTCTTAAAATAGTTTTTGAACAGCTATATTATAAAACAGATTGTATACCATTATGTAAAACTTGATCATTTTGTTATTTTTACATTAAGGTTTTTTTTTCTTTCAATTTCCTTAGATGACAACTTGGCAGTGAAGTCAAACTCTTTTCCATTGATCCTGGATTCTCCTTTGTGCTCTTCATCGTCCTCTCTTCAAAGCTCCCAGTTGACCCCCACTCTCTGTTCATCTTTCAAGGGCTCTCAGACCCCCTCTTTACCCATTGAGGGTCCACCAATATCCTGCTCACTGAGCCAGCCCTCCCACCAGCCACTCAAAGACCCACAGCCCTCCCTCTCTCCTGATATTCCTTACTCCTCTGTCTCTTCCCAAACTCAACATCCACCTTTCTTTCAACTGTCTGATTGCAATTCTACATCTTCTGCAAGTGCCCTCATCCACCCCTCCCGAAGTGCACACATGGCCTCTCCCAAGTTGGGGTTATCAGCCACCACCACCACCTCTTCTTCCTCTTCATCATCCTCTGCCTCCCTATGTCCCCCACCACACCCTGGAAGCCCCAGCCGTGTGCCTGAGGGCCCTCCAAGTCCTGTTACTCCCACTCCCAGCCCAGGAGTGACATCTGCCTCAGCTGCACCATCTAGGGCCCAACTGAGCATTGCCCTGATCCTGGAGGAGCTCCGGGTGCTTCAGCAAAGGCAGATCCATCAGATGCAGATAACAGAGGAGATCTGTAGACAGGTGCTACGCCTCGGTGGGGCTTCATATACCATAGACACACCCTCCCAGCATCTCCTCCCTCCCCTGCCTCAGCTCTGCCTAGAAGGCAGCAAAAGGGCAGCCAGCCCAACCACCCAGCCAACTGCAGCTCAGACTTCCACCTCTGTTGCTCCTCTACTGGCATGTTTCTCCTCCCTACTACCTTCTCAGGCAGCCAACAAACCCACAAAGCCAAGCAGTTCCTTGTCTCAAATCTTGCAGCCCCACAAGCCCCAGATGGAAGGGACAGGAGGGACTGTAGGGGCTCATGGTTATCTAAGGATGAGTTCTCGATCCTCAGCTCCCTCCACCTCATCCTCTGCTGCCATATCTATGTCTTCCTCCACATATCCGCTGGCCTTGTCTTTAGCTCTGCCCAACCGTTATCTTCATGAGAAATCTCCAAATACCACTTCAGTGAGTGGGCACAGTGGCTTGTCCTTTCTAAACTCATCCCTTCCCTCATCTATGGTCCAAAACTCCCAAAATGCTCTGCAATCTTTCTCTGGAGGAGCAGACTCTTCCTCTGCATCCAGCTCTTCCACTACTGGTCGCCTCCAACATGCCTGCCGCTTTTGTGGAAAAATGTTCAGCAGTGACTCTTCCCTACAGATACATCTACGCTCACACACAGGGGAACGACCCTACCAGTGTCCAGTATGCCTCAGCCGCTTTACCACACGAGGCAACCTCAAGGTGCACTTCCTACGCCACCGTGAGCAAAACCCAGAGCTCTCACTTTCACTCCTGCCACCTTCTTTGTTTGGGGTTGCACTAGGGGCCACTGGGGGATCAGATATGGGACAGACAATGAGCAGTAGTAGCAGTACTAGTGGCATGAATATGATACAGAAGAAGCCAAAAAGTAGGCCTGAGGATGAAGCATGTGGAGATAATGGGGAGGTCAGTGGTACCAGCGCTGGCTATTCTCTGGGAGCCTCTGGAGGATCTACCCCTTCGTCCCTACCCCTGCCCCCTAGTGTGGACCTGGCTTTGATTTCCCACTCTCTCCTGCAGCTCAATAGAGCTGCTGCTGTTGCAGCTGCAGCGTCTATCACTTCTGGCTCATCCCACTCGTCCTCACCCTCTTCAACCTCCACCTCTTCTCTGGCTACCTCTCTTCTCTCTAACCCTTCCTTGTCTTCATCTTCCAACATCACAGGTTTATTCAAGGGTGCCAAGCAGCAGCACTTTGATGAGAACACCCCCCCTCACGCACCAATGCTTTCTCCTGCTGCCTACTCCCAGCTAGCCCATCTGCCTAAGCTCCTTTTCCCATCTGTCTCAACTTCTTCCTCCACCCCTACTGCACACTCATCCCTGTACAACCATCCAGCTTTGGGCTTGCTACGTACCCCACTACCTTCTTCTCCAGGCTCCCACCAGCTTGCTTCTTCCAGCTATTCTCAGCTTTCTTTCCCTTTCTCTTCATTTCCTAAAGTCCCAGGTCCACCTACCACCACTTCCTCCTCCCTGCCTCTATCCATGGCTACTTCCACTCCTACATCTGAAACCTCCAAGCTGCAGAGGCTGGTGGAGAAGCTAGAGAAGGCTCCCCACTCCTCCTCTCCATGGACTTCTTCCTCTACTTCCACCTCAATGCTGGAGATGTTATCTAGCAGTTCCACTACCTCTTCAAGTTCAGCCAACAGTCGTTTCACAAATGCCAGCACTTCGACCACATATGTCATGGCATCCCCACCATCTTCAACTCGTGCTTCCACTTCGGTTTCAAACTTTACCCATGAGATGGTTGCTGCCCTAGGCATGAGTGCCAATGGAGCGAGTGCCATGGTGGAGGGCTTGCTACCATCACTAAGCATCACAGGTCCAGCTGGTAACCTGACAACCAATCAGTGTGGGGTGTGTCTACGGGTGCTTAGCTGCCCCAGAGCACTGCGTCTGCACCAGGCTACACACCTTGGAGAACGCCCTTTTCCATGTAAGATATGTGGCAGATCCTTCTCTACCAAAGGCAGCCTGCGGTCACACCTGGCCACCCATCATGCTCGACCACCCAATGCACGTGTCCAGAACTCTTGCCCGCTGTGCCAGCGAAAGTTCACTAATGCCCTAGTGCTCCAGCACCACATCCGTATGCACCTTGGTGGACAGTTGCCCACAGATGGCACAGAGTATTCTACACATGATATGCCAGCTGAATCTAATGCCAAACCCTTGTCACAATGTCAGTCCCAGTCCGCTGACCCAAATACTGTTTCTAGTAAAACACCTCCTCTAGCAGGCCATTCTAAGAGCCCAGCCCCAAGCTCACAATTTCAAACTTTAGCAGTTGGCTCGCTCCCTCTATCTGGAAGTACGAAATCAGTTGAGCTCACCAAAAATCAGAGTAAGTCTGGACCCTCTAGCCCAGACCTCATCCCCCCCTCTGACCTAAGCCCTGGCCCTTTCATGAATCCTACCACACAAACTCCACCATCAGGTAGTGTGGAACCACCTGTCCTTTGCGTTAGTGCCCCCTTGCTAGCTTCAAAGCAGACAGATACAGCTTCCCTAGGTGGCGAAGACAACCAAGTAGAAGCCACTGGCGATGTCCATCTTACTAAATCTACCACCTTACCAATTTCCTCCACTGTTACCAAAACCACAGTGTCATCTAATGCTATGGAAGTTGACTGCGGAGAGGATGAAGCATCTACCTCTTCCGGTGTCTTCCTTGGCTCCAGATCAGACTTGGAGGACATCCAAAGCACACCTGTCCTTGGTGACCCCTTTGCTTACACCTGTCCCAGTACCTCCACTGACCCCATCCTGACTCAAGATGTTTCTAATGTTACTGCAACACCAACTTTGGAATCAGAGTCAGTCTTCCCAAGGCCCCAATCACCAGAACCCATGGAAGAAGACAAAGATCGGTCTTCTCCACCAGCAACACCAAAGCAAGACCAAGGAAATGTACCTGATAAGGACCCCAACATGACGTCCACTTTAAATACTGCTGACGCTGTTGGTGCTGAAGTAAGGGGTTCATCGCAGAAAAATTCCACTTTTGTGAGGGAGACACGTCAGAGCTTTCATTTTGGTTCATATGGGAGGGAAGATCGGGTGGAAGATGTTAAAATTAGTGGATTGGCCCCAAATGAAGCATTGGATGATTCTGTCCCCATCAACCTCGCCCCAACCCTCCCATCTCCAATGTCTCGTCCTGAGAAGAAGACCTATTGCTGTGCTGAGTGTGGAAAAGAGTATGCCAGTCGCAGTGGACTGAAGGTGAAGAAAAAAATCTTTGATTATAAAATAACATTTATGAGTTGTATGGCTATGCTGGTAGATTAATTGTTGTAGTACAATGCATTTTCAGCAGCTTTAGTATAGAATGAAAGCCGTAAAAATACAATTATTTGTGTAAGAAGTTGCTAAAGGATTGCTTTATGTTACCAGGGGCACATGAAGCACCATGGTGTAGTAACCAAAACAACACGTCCACCAGCCCGGAGTAGTCGTTCCTCCACTGATCAACTTCCTTCTTCTACATCTATGACTTCCTTAAACATTCCTGCTACCAGGAGCTCAGCAGGCTTCTGGAACCAGTACCAAGCCTTCCTCAACACCAGTAACGAGCCAACTGACGAGCCAACCGCTGGAAGCCAAGGAGAAAATGAGTCAGCACGGTCTGCTAAATCACCCATTCGATCTCCAATGGATCAAATAGGCGCTGAGGAAGCTGAGGAAGCGTCTAGTGAAGGGTCATAACTCGAGTTGGCTCGTGGTTGCCTAAATAACATTCTGGTGTTTTCAATCAATGTTTACCTTTTGGTGAAACTGTAAGAACATTTGCATAGTACTGCTTCCTTAACACATTTCAAGTAGTCTGTCAGTTTGATAGTCACAGTAATATGTTTGTATGTGAAAGTTGTGAGTCAATCAGCTTGGTCTTGTGTTAAAAAAGAGACAGCTAATGTACAAATAAAAATGAAAATGTTCAAGAAGTATCAAAAATGTCCAGTTTTTGCTAGATTTGATAGAAAGTGACACTACCTTTCTTTGGCTGAAGTTGTTAATAGTTTGATGCACATTCTAACAAAAAAAGAGTATCCCTGTTGTATCAATGTTTCATATCAGACCTGGGTCAAATAATCATGAGTTGATGTTGTTTTTTTGCCTAACAGGCACATTAAGGTTAACCACATTTGAAAAAAATTGATATTATTAGCTAGTTATTGAGTCACGGGATAGTACACTAAAAGAATAGTATCAAATAATTGTATGTAACATTTCGGTACTCAACGTGTTGTGCCATTTACCAAATCTGAACCAACTGGCACCAAAGGAGGCTCAAGCTAACCAAAGTTTAATTTCTTTGCAAATGCTTGTGAACCTAGGTCTGTTTCTAGAAAAATGTCTAATCTAAAAAAAATTCCTTCAGTCACAGAGGGAATGGTTTTAAATGTAGTAAGCAAAGTTGTGCTTAGCAAGATCACACAAGGCCAACAAACTGAATGTGTTTTGTGGGGAATATCGAGTCTTTTGTTCCCCTTCTTGTGGTTCAGATAAACTACTCGCTCATGTCATTGTGATTTACATTTCATTATATTGTCCTGTCAAACCAGAAGCACAGCTGCAGTGTTTGTGAAAGTAAGGACATGGTCTTGTGTGTGACCTTTGACCTTCAGCTTTGTGAATATTATGATTGTGTTTGGTCTAAAAGTAATATCTATAACACTTTTTCAGTTACTAAAACTATAAGTTGCTATAGGCCTATATAAATCAGAAGTCTATGTCTGTTGGTTGTAAGTTGTACTTTCAGTATGTCCATATTAAAAAGAAATTTGGAAAAAAAATATGTTGCTCTGTCCTGTTTGTACACATGCTGGTAGACATTTGTGTATCCAGTTATAACTTCCATGATCTCTCACAGTCACACGTCATTGATCTCTTCTCTCTGCCAAGACAAAGCTCCACTCTCTTGTGTCACATCAACCAAGGAAAGTGGAGGAGGCCAGCTGTCTTCCCTCAGCAGTGGCCAACACTGCAGCTGAGCTTCAGTACTGTATGTGTGTACATTAGGTTGGTAACGGGAAACATTTGTCTCAAGTCTCAACAGTTTACTCTGTGTATGTAACACATTTGTCTATGTATGCATCATGCCCACAGTAGCCATGTGATTATTATTATGATTATTATTATTATTATTATTATTATACCATAATCATGAACAAATGAGTGCTACCACATGCATGTCACTAAACACAATTTGCAGTTATGATCTGAAACATTGTCTTTACAAACACATTAAACAAAGATTTTCCCCTTAAATAAAGCAAAAAGCAGCACGCAAGGCAAAGGTCAGTGTAATGCATGGATGTATAGGAGGTAATCTGACATGTTATTTTTGCGCATATGTGTGCAAGGTGTGCATTAGAGGGCGCAATTCCCCTTTTTAAAGAGTGTGATGCTGCATATTATAGACAGTATGTTAGGGCCTTTTTGAACAGCACTCATTAAGAAACAGTGTAATCATTCTGTTAAGTGTAAAGTATATTACGTTAATTAATCAGTCACTACTTAGGCTATAACACAATGGAAATAATAGTTTAACAATTGTTGGTTATTGCCTTGGCTTGGAAAGAAGGATAAAAAGTATACAAGATGGCAGAAAGTATTAACAAATTGGTTAATTGAACAATAATATTTCTGTTCATCGGAGCATATGAAAGTTGATAAATAAACCTAAAATTTGTCACATCTTGAAAATAAGTGTATTGTGTTCCATACTTTTTGGCTGCATAATTTGTTGACGAATGTGTTGTTCGGCTCAATGTTTGCACTCTCTTCTCTGTAAACGATAACAGCTTCGTGGTTTTTAAGGAGCATTAATGCATTTAATCACAGCCTAAGGGTAATAGCAAACCGTGCCAGGTCTAATGCGAAGGTCACCAAGTTGATTCCAGCCCTCCATGTCAGAGGGGCGGGCTGGTTTAGGAGGGGGAGGTTTACAACCCTCTACTTTCCAGCTAAAGCTCTCCGGGGAGTATCAAACTACCACGTCTGCAGCGGTGAGAGAGGGGAAGAGGAGAGGGGATCAAAATAAGCCGACTGAAGGACAGAGAAGAGAGGACAGCAAGATTAGGACTGCTTCATGAAAACAAAGTTGGCTGCAACAGCTGGAGCAAAGCGCAAGCAGAATTTGGACATAAAATACGCACAGCCTGCAGCTCCAGAGCCCCCTCCTTCAAACTTCCTGCTTACAGTAACGTCTGATAATTTGGTCATAACTCACCAAAACGCGAGAAGAATGCACAGACTGGACAAATACCTCTCGTGGTTAAGGTAACTCAAGTAAATTCGAAGAGACGCAAACTGGGAACTCTTTTTGTGCTTTGCGAGTCGATCTCGTTTGCACCGTTTTCGTTTATGGGATACGTTTTTTCACAATGTTTTGACAAATAGTGAAGATTGCGCAAACTGTTACAGAAAGATCGGTCCGATTTTGTATTGTATTTTGGAGAGACAAGTGATGGCACCAGAGCTCAAATCGCTTGTCCGACTGCTGTTGCTGGCGGTGGTGTGGGAGCTGAGCGCACAGGGAGCGACGGTCAATCCAGAGGTGAGGAATAAATCCAGAAGTGAGGAATACAGGCAGAGGTGGATCCAATTCTGAATAAAGGAATAAAGCTAGATAAATAAATCCAGTGAGGAATAGGCCAGATATAAAGTAGGCTATAAATGCGTAATGGAGGATTAAGCAAGATAAATATATCCAAAATAGATAATTAAAAAGTAGTTTAGTAAATCTAATGCAGAAGAATAGAGTCAAACAATTGATTTTGTAAGAAAGAGAGGATAAAGAAAGCTATAAAACAATGAAACACATTTAGGGTTCAGGAGTTAAAGAAGGGTTTAAATGATAGGTGACATTAAATTTAATGCATCCCCATATGTAAGAGTGAAGGATCCTTCCTGCTAATAATTTAAATCACAGATTTTCTGAATTGACAAAAAACAGGCATAAAAATATGGTCTTTTTTATGACTACCATAAAGCTTTGTTATAACTTTGTATCCATGAATAGTACTTTCATCAGTTGCCTGTTAGTGCAGGGATATGGGAATGGCTTTGACCCTGGGTTAGAGGAAGCAGCCCATAATGATGATAGCGCTCGTGAAAACACTGAGAAATGCTGAGAGGGCAAAAGCAGGAAAGCAAATGAGGAGAAATGCATGAGCTTGTATTGTGGTCGGGGCAGAGACAGAGGCAATTTTTGTGGGAGTGGAGGAGGGAGGGGGGATTGAGAGGTGTGGGTGCAGTTATATTCAGCGGGATGGGGAGATGTAATTGTTGACATCTGTCCTGAAATCAGTGGACCGGGGGGAGGTGGGTTTAACCATCTGAGGTTCTGCAGCCTTTCAGCCATGGTCAGCTGTGGAAAAACAGCCACAGTTTGAACTCTAATTCTGTACAGTAAAGACTTCCAAAACTCTGCTGAAGTACCAGGTCTAAGTAGTGTTGGAGATCAGTGATAACGTCATGAAATGTATCTTCTCTGTTCTGGTTTGTTTTATTCTATCGGTAGCATGAGTAGTCCTCCAACCCCTAAGGCAGTCTAGCATCAGGAAGTTATGTGTTAATGTTGAAGGAAGTAACATTGTTATGATACCCCTACACACCTGCTTTTGTGCGTGTGTGTGTGTGTGTGTGTGTGTGTGTGCGTGTGTGTGTGCGTGTGCGTGTGTGTGTGTGTGTGTGTGTGTGTGAGTGTGCGTGTGCGTGTGTGCGCGTGTGTGTGAGAGAGAGAGCGAGAGAGGCCTAAATGATTTTGGTATGTTACTGGCGCCAAACATCACTTGTATCCCGCCTATGGAATTATAATTCCAGCTGCACTAGTGGAAGAAAACTCCACTGACCTACATAACGCTGTCAACTTAAAGGCACAGTCTGTAAATAAAATGTAAACAGCTGTGCTAGTGCAGCACCACAATTCAAAACTCATGATTGGACCCTGCTATCACATTTAAATTGTATTGTTTAAAAGAACAAACGATCAAAGTTTTACATTTTCTGATGCCATTAGACGATTGTTTCCATCAGTAATATTTGTTAACACACGGCTAATAAAGGCTTGTATTTTCTAATTGAGATCAGCTATCTAGCTAGCAACGTCTAACTTCTTTTTTTTGCCTGTAATTAATCTGTGTGGAATACAGCAAGAGTGTAATAGTTACTATCAATTAATAGAACGTAGGAACTTAAACATGGGAATGAGGGACAAGTTATTTGCTACTTTTGAAATAGGTTGAGTCACATAAAGGAGTCTTTTCTTTTTTAGTTTATCTTTGTGTATCATCACCACCAAAAAAAAGCTACATCAATATTTAACAAGTAGTAACCCAAATGAACAGAGCACCTCTAATGTCTGCGTAAGAAAAAGTTAACTTTTAGCGGCAAAGTGATTTTTATGGTCTGGTTGGCCTTTAAGTACAAAGACTATCAAGTTTCTGTGGCAGATTGCACCAAAGTGCATGGTCAGGCTTGGTCTGAAGCATCATGGAAAGCGCATTGGTTCAATAAGTTTATTTTCATTTAATGAGTCTTCTGTTTTTATGCATCCTGTGACTATATTTACTCCATTCAAAAAGGGGATTTTTGTGATCACATATGCCTCCACAAACCCACAAGTCACCATAATAAGTGCACAGTTCCGCTATTGAGTAGATTGTATATTAACATTATGTCTGAGTGGTTAAGTGTTGATACATTGGGCTGTGTTGGTGAGATAAACAGTTGGGGGTTGTAAGGATGCAGAGGTAATTTCCTGAGTTCTGTGGTAGAGACAGGAAATGGACGGGTTTTTTTCATTACGCCGCTAAAAATACCTTGGTGTGTCAGCAAACACCTGTCTGAGTGACACACACGCACACAAACACACACACAAACACACACACACACACACACACACACACATTCTGTCATATGTGCACAGATTTTTTCTTATGCACATGCACACACAAATGGTTACAAGCTGAGCTCATTCACTACAGAGAAAGATAAATGGACATGAATTGAGATGATGAAAGCACAACAGGGAGGACAGTAAGGAGGCTGTTGATGACTAGAAAGAAGGGCATTGTGGGGATGGGAGTGATGCAATCTGGGAAAAGACAGTGGGAAAATGGAGCAATTATCCAGTTGAATAGGACAGGATGTAAATCTTAGCTGTCATGCCCCCACATATCCTGTATGGAGAAATGTATCTATGCATTGATGTAAGAGAATTCAGATGGCTAAACTGGTAACTTTACATAAGTCCAATTGTGATGTCTTAGTATTCATTTAGTGAAGAAAAAAGAAGGAAGGAAGGAAGGAAGGGTGCATAGTTTTTTCAGACAAAGCCACATCCTAAAGATCACAAATGGGTGGCCCGAGGGCAGCCTCCCTGAGGAAAGAATGGAGGTGTTACAGGAAATAAGGTAATACGCAAAGTCATTACCTCATTTCCTGTTCATTAAGGAAGCAAGCAATGAGCCACATTCTGGGGAAGCTTTTTTGTGCCATCAAGATTTGCCTGGCTGGGACTGACATATTGCTCAAATGACATGGCAGAGATGAGTGTTATTCCACTCCTTTGTAATTGAGTGTCATTGTTGTTGGCAGAGAGAGAGAGAGAGGTTGTTTTAATAGACAGCAGCTGGTGGATTTACACACACATACATCTAAAGACCTTTCTACATATGTTTTGAGGAACTCCTGGCCAGAGGGGTTAGGCACGCACAAATTCCCTCATACACACCATCACAAGCCAATAATGAGCTGTTGCAAGTGTAGTGGGAGCACACATCTGACGTAATATTGCAGCTCTCTGGACAGACTGGACGCATGTGTAATGAGGAGCTGTGTGTGTGCTGTAGCCTATACCCAGCATGCCTCGGTTGGACTCCCATCGCTTTTGACCAAAGTTTCTTTCCATTGGCCCTCACCAAACGGAACAACTGACTTTCTTTCTTTCTTTTCTGAAATGCAATCCCTCCCTCTCACTCTGTCATCCTATGCAAAACGAGCACACTGCCTCCTGACATACATAGCAACCGTTGTTTGATTCTTTTGGATCTTTCATTAACAATAAACTAACATCGCTGCATATGAGCGAGCTACTCTCTTTAACTCAAAATCCCGGACTTGGCTTTCTAAAAGTACCTTTGCTCCATGCTGCTCTAATGTCTGTGCGTTGGTAGAAATCAAAGGTTCAAGAGTGATTTTAACACTTCCTCATGTTGCATCAGCAGAACATCAAGTTTTAAGATGGCTGAAAAGCAGTTAGCAAGCGAGCAAATAAACAGTAATATTAAACAGTTAGCCAAAAGTAATGGATAAACAGTTGAAATAGTTCGCTTAAAGTAATGGATAAATACTTAACAATAATAATTAATAGATATGCCATTATGGATTGTCAACATAGACTGTATATCATTGTCAATTCATCAGACAAGGCTGTGTGGGTATATCTGACAAAAGAGGTTGGGAACCACTGCTCTATATCAAAAGACTGTATTAGCTTGGGCTGTCTCTCCTACGCCACTGTAAATAGTGACCCTTTCCTCTTCCTGCTACTGCTTTAGTTTCTCAGCCCATTAGTGTGGTCAAAAATAGCAGAGTGCAACCGTGAATAGGACTTTGTCATGTCACCTGAGGGACCCATGAAAGAGGCATGGAAGCCTAAAAGTTAAAAACAAGTGTTCGGTGTCACTCAACAGGAGTCTTTTGACTAAGCTGAAGGCAAAGTTAGGGTTTTGTACAAAAGAAAAGAAAGTAAATGTGTAAAAGAGAAGAATAAGGTTTCTAGCACAGTCAAATCAACCATTTTTCTTATATTCACAGTGAAGTAAGATGCTAAAGTTTCTGTTCAACTTTCCCGCTTATCGGCTGTGCTAGAACAGTGGAAAACAGTGAGTCTTTATGTGTCCACTGGTGCTCCATGGGTGAGTCAGACCCAGAAAAGGGCTCATTCAGGGGTAAAGTCTAAATACTGAGACCTCCATGCCTCTCGAGGACAAACAGAGAGGGAGAGATTAGACTTTCAAGGGCATCCAAAATGCCATTCTGCCCATTCCCTCCTGCCCAAACTCATGCAAGTAGAGTCATGTAAATATAAACATACAGACCTGAGCACATATTCAGATGATCTGTCAGCACTACTTGCAAACATTTGCATTGCACTGTACATATCAGGGGGAAAATGCCGTAACAAGGCAGTTAAACATGTTTTGCCTCCATTTTACTTAGCAATCATTAACAGCAGATGGGCTCCACACTAATAATTGAAGGGCTCTGGGTGTGGTTGTTAAGCATAAGTATTTAAACTCAAGTCTGGGTTTTCCATAAGAGGGATGAGGGAGAAGAGAGGAGAAGGGGTGGAGTGATAAAGCGAAGAGAGAGACATGGACGTAGGGGGAAGAGTTTGACTTTGAGGTTTGGATGCGCAAAGGAAGAAATTCCCAGTCAAATTACTGACTGACGCTGCTGCTCGACTCGAGACATCGGTTGAGGTTGCCCAAGGCCTGAGTCTCACCCTGGGACACTCCCTATCCTTTTCTCTTCTTTCTTTTCAATCCCTTTCATTGCACAAACACTCACTACACCTAAGGTTTTGAATGAGAACTATGCCAAACAGATCAAATGAAGTTATATCAAGCCCTTGCGTGCGAGGAAAAAAATCAAACACATCCTAAAAGTACATTACAAGCTCACAAATGTGACTGTGTACAACAGAATACCAAAGTGAGCTCAGTTTTCACTGCGCTCACAAAAGCTTCAGTGTTATTTTTCGGCTCCAGCTTGAGAGGGAAAGAGTTTAGGAGAAGCTGAGTGGGAGAGGTGCGGAGCGAAGCCGCTGGCACGAGTCCAGATGTCAAACCAGCACCGCAGTGAAATGGATTTCCAGGGGAAAGTAAGGTCAAGCCCAGTTGAGACCAAGGGACTGCAGGCCTGAAGAACTCTTCAGTATCATAATAATTGCTTAAAGAGCTTCAAACTAATATTTTCTTCATTTTCTTCAAACTCAACAGCAGGGATGAGTTATAAGTGTTGCAATCTGCACTGAAATAGCTGCAGAATAACTTCAATGTAGAAACTGAAGTTAATCTTTAACTCTTTGAGGGGGACTTCCTTGTGCAGTTTCTGTCTCGTTTTATTTTGTTGAAACCCGAGCTGTTTTTGTTTGAAGCTTCTTTGGGCTTAAAATGCTTGGAAGTATTCTTTAATGTTGACCTTAGATTCAGTTAAATATGGGCTTCAGTGGAGAGCTGCATGTTGATGGTTGAATAGCTTTTGGGTTTAGTCATTAAATGGAGACATGTCAGGTGCTGAAATCATGTTGCTCCGACTGTCCAAATATCCAGATATCATAACACAGAAAGATGTTACTCAAGAACTTATTTTCACGGTCAGTGAGGAATGTGTTGTTGCTCCAGGCACATTGGAAAACATCTTGAACTTTTAGTCCCTGTTACTCATGATCAACATCAAAACAAGTAGTTCCTTTACCTTTTTCAGCTTTGTTAAACAACAAAAGTCGGGTGAGATATGACTTGTTTATGTGTCTGTTTTTAATTTAACCTTTTTATTTCTCCTGAGGCTGAAGTTTCCTTGGTTTCTCACACTGCCGTCTCCGTTTTGTTTTGCCTCAAAGTCATGGCTGCAGCAGTATGGTTATCTGCCCCCGGGGGATATGAGGACCCACGCACTCCGCTCCCCTCACTCCGTCTCCTCCGCCGTCGCCGCTATGCAGAGGTTCTACGGCCTCACCGTCACTGGCAGCTTTGACACCAACACGATTGAGTGAGCACCTTCAAACAGCTTTATTTTACATGTAAAAAAAGTACTGCCTCCAAACAGGGTCACCTACAGGTCAATTTTCAAATTTAAAAAAGTGTTTTGAGTGGAAAATGTCTTGTCTTTGGCAGGGCCATGAAGCGACCCCGGTGTGGCGTACCAGATAAGTTTGGTTCCGAAATGAAGAGCAACCTGAGGAGGAAGCGATACGCCACCCAGGGTCTGAAGTGGAACAAGAATGAAATCACTTTCTCGTAAGTCAGCAATGCTTCACATCTGCAAAGACATGGTTGAACCATTCAAGCTATTTCACACGCTGAGTTTTGTTGCTTAATTTCATCTTTGTAACCAATGAACCAATTTAAGAAAACCCAAACTGATGAGGTGACAATTGGGCAACTAAAATGGTTTAGCTATAAAAAGGAAATAACAAAATGTCTTACCTTTCTCACTCTCCCCCCTCACACACACAATCTACCCATTCTTCAGTATACAGAACTACACCCCTAAGGTGGGTGAGTATGAGACCCACGAGGCCATCAAGAAGGCCTTCAAGGTGTGGGAGAGCGTCAGCCCGCTTCGTTTCAGGGAAATTCCCTACAGCTACATACGGGACAAAGTGGAGGAGTTTGCTGACATAATGCTCTTCTTCGCGGAGGGTTTCCATGGTGACAGCAGCCCGTTTGATGGCGAGGGGGGCTTCCTGGCACACGCCTATTTCCCTGGTAATGGCATTGGTGGGGACACCCACTTTGATGCAGCTGAGCCATGGACTATTGGAAACAAGGATCTTACAGGTGAGGCTCTGTTGAATCTATGTTGAAACTGACACTTTGATAAATTAGTGATTTTTTGTCTATAGTGATTACCCTAAACCTAGCCTTGTTAAACGGATGTACATTGCTGGGATAAGGCTATCTTTTGTATTCTATTTTGCAAGGGCACCGTTGCTGCATCCGAGGCTTTGCGCCACCTAGCACGGTTGTGATTAGTTCAAAGAAATAAAATTAAGCCAAAATCTTTTCTTTTTTTCCATATCCCAGAATACTTTAGATAAGCAGTGTAGGCAGACCATATTCCAGTGCTGACAGTGCTGTGGAGATAGATCTGGCGTGAGACTTCCCAAAACTTGATGACACAAGTGATGGGAGTTACTTTGTATGGTGGGAATAAGGAGTCTTAATTTAGCAGTTGTGGGCAAAACACAAGCAGTAACAGGTCCATGCATGTGTCACTACAGTTGAGGAGTTTAATGCCCTGGGCTGTGTTGATACTGCAGAAGTGGAAAAGTGTTTATTTCTTGAGTAGAGCAGACACACATCTTTGTCAGCTGTTTAAGTGTGACCCATCTTCTTATGACCTGCAGATCATCTTATCTTTACTTTACTGATGTGATGCATTTAAGTCACTTAAAAATGAGGAAACAGACATAATTACTCCTCCTTTAGTAATCATTGTCTCATCAGCATAAGAGCAAACTCCTGCTATTTCACGTCTTCTACTTTACTTTCAATTATTTCAAAATACTTAAATGGGTTTTGGTGTTGAAACCGTTTCAGGCAATGATATTTTCCTGGTTGCCGTCCATGAACTGGGCCATGCTCTGGGTCTGGAGCACTCCACTGACCCTTCAGCCATCATGGCACCCTTCTACCAGTGGATGGACACCGAGAACTTTGTACTTCCTGACGATGATCGCAGAGGCATACAACAACTTTATGGTGCGTTATAGACAGTTCACTTTTCAAATCACTATCAAAACAGAGTTTCTTAACTTAGGTGATACATCACCAGAAATCTGTAGAAATATATGGTTAGGGGTTTAGGGTTGTCTATTTTTTCATGGGGGAATCATTAAATTTAATTTGGTCTAACAGGACCAGCATTAGATGATGTGTAAAGGTTGAGATTAGCTCTATGAAAATCATTTTCACATGTCTTTGTTCACAAAGGGTCTGGATCAGGTCCCCATGTAACACCCCGCATTCCGAACCACAACCCTGAGCCCACATATTCACCAGAAAAGCCTCGCTTTGGCCCCAACATCTGTGACGGACACTTCGACACCATCGCCATCCTCAGAGGAGAGATGTTTGTGTTCAAGGTAAACTCACGCAACCTTGTTGGACTTTAGATATGTCCGTTTGTCCAGCAGGCTAGTTATAAATCTTTTTTCTCTTTCAGGAAAAATGGTTCTGGAGGGTACGCAACAACCATGTTTTAGATGGATATCCCATGCCGATTGGTCACTTTTGGAGGGGCTTGCCCACTCATATCTCTGCCGCTTTTGAAAGGGAAGATGGGAAATTTGTTTTCTTTAAAGGTAAGTCTTGCTTCAGTGTGTCGACAAAATATTTACAACATTTCCCTATTAAAAGCAGTCATCATAAAACAGGCAAAATTCTTGTAGTTATCTTAGACGTCTTCTTTCTGCCCAGGTGACAGGTATTGGGTGTTCACTGAATCAATTCTGGATCATGATTTCCCTAAGAGTCTGAAGGAAATGGGCACTGGGCTTCCCAAAGATCGACTAGACGCTGCTCTCTTTTACACTCCCACTGGACAGACATTCTACTTCAGAGCAAACAAGTTAGTCATCTTCCTTGTGCGTGTGTTTGTGTGTGTGTGTGTGTGTGTGTGTGTGTGTGTGTGTGTGTGTGTGTGTGTGTGTGTGTGTGTGTGTGTGGCATATCCCACCATAAAACTCTACTGTTGAGTGTTTAGTTTAGTAAGTAGGTTTACTGCATAAACTACTGAATCCAAGAAAAATCTATTTGTCACCACCACACCAAGATATGTTTGAATGTTGACCATATAAGGTCCAAACGTGAAGTCAGTTTAACATGCTTAATTACAAATTACATCATTTAAACATTTAAAAAAAAACTTGAGGAACTTTAAAGCTGGCTAAGGTTTCCCATATTTATACAACAGAAATGGTTATAAAACAGCTGGGTAAAATGTGGCTGACCAATCAGTGATTACAGTGCAGGTCAAGTCTGGCAGTTGGAAGAGTCAACATCAATCCATCAGTAGAATGTCTGCAGAAAACATTCATTTTGGGACCTGCCTGGTAGTATAGTTTAGTTCACAAGTAACACACAAACCTAAGTGAATTTTCAAGTGTTGGGGTTCAGGAACAAGTCAAGTCTCATGATATTCAAGAAAAGTCCAAGTGAGGTGTAATTTTTTGACAGACTCAAGTCATATCTGAAGTCCTTAAGGGCAAGTCCGGGTCAGGTCTCAAGTCATTTAAGCCAACTCCAAGTCAAGTCTCTCGTCTTTTAGAAAAGTTCTTTAGGTCAAAGAAAAGCCAAGCCTCCAGTAATTTCAAGTCTTAGGTCATATAGGGCTAGTCTAAATCAAGCCCCAAGACTGTCAAAACAAGTCTCAAGTTAATTAACACCTTAATTAATAAATTCCTATCCTAAGTCTATTTTTTACCTTAAACTCACCATTGCAGTTCCTCACTTAATCTTTCCTTTCTTATTCTTTATATAGATACTACCGTTTCAATGAAGACACACAAAGCGTTGATGATGGCTATCCCAAATCTATTAGTACGTGGCAAGGGGTGCCTGAGAACATCAAGGCAGCCTTCATGAGCAAAGATCAAGGTAATGGTGGTGTGTATGATATCACAAATGAACCAATGCACGTATAATTAGTTTTTCCTTCCTGTTCAAGTTTGTTTCTCACATTTCTATCTTCAATCCCTCAGCGCACACCTACTTCTACAAAGCCAACAAGTACTGGAAGTTCAACAACCAGATGATGCGTGTGGAGCCGGGTTACCCCAAATCAGCTCTTCGTGACTGGATGGGCTGCCCTAACGAAGACCCCAAGACGGACGGAGGGAGAGGTGGACACGACAAGGACAAGGAGAGGGAGAAGGACAAGGAGCGGGAGGATAAGGACAGAACTACAGATAGAGAGAGGGAAAGAGAGAGGGAGAAGGAGCCAGAGAAGGATAAGGAGGTGATCATTATTGAAGTGGAAGAGGAGGAAGGTGTAGGTGGTGGCACTGGAGCAGCGGTGGTGGTGTTGCCACTGTTCCTGTTAGTGTGTGTGATTTTGACGCTGGCTGCCTTGGTGTTTTTCCGTCAGTACGGTACCCCGCGCCGACTCCTCTACTGCAAACGATCTCTACTGGACAAGGTGTAGACGGAGGAGGAAGGGAGGGAGAGAGAGACTAGGGAAAGACAGGGAGATAAAGAGAAAAAAAGTGGAAGGAAATGTTGAACAGAAATAATGAGAGCAGAAGCGATACAACTGGAGAAATAGCAGAAGGAAAAGCACCAGATTTGCATTTTTAAGTACTCGTACCACTGCCACATTCCTTTTGCTCTATCTCTCAACCACTCCATTCTTCCACTTTTTTTCTCTCCCTTCTTACTCTGCCTCCCTCCTCGTGGTAACTGACGCCAGCTCATTGCTGTTTGTTTTAGCCTTTTTCAAAGTCTTATTTTTATTTTTTGTCAGTGGTCAGTGTTTGTGTCCTTGTGAATTTCCACTTTGAACCTGCATATCCATGACGCCCATTCAAGCATGTCCCTTTGAGTAATTAAAAAGCGGGTTTGATCGTTCGTCCCCCTTGTTAACTTGCACACACTCGCATAAGCACACATATTTGGAAACCACAGTGGCATATTCATTATGTTTCTTCCAGTAAAGTAACATGTCCGAGCCAGTGTGGAGTAGAAAGGGAAACCAAACATTATCTGAAGTCCTTATAAAGCATGAGATACACTCGTATCGGAGTAAAGCAGTAAATATGACTGTGTAGTTTCCTTTTTTATATCAATGTCTTTAGTGCAGAGTATTATTATAAATGATGTTTTCATTATTATTATGACTAATACTATTATTGTTGTTGTCCTACGTGTAAAGAATGTTTTTGTACATTGTCATTAAAAAGTCCTGCTGGACAGTGACATACAGTTTTGAAAGTGGCCTTAATTTTATATGTGTGGGGATAGTGAAAAGGGAAGGGGGTTATGTATTCTTGAAACTTGATTGTTCTATTTTTTTTTTTTTTTTTACCTTGAATCCATCTCAAATGAAAATAAATTGAAGATCTGAAAATGACTCCTTTTTGTCATTGTACTTGTTTACAGTTTTCAAAACATGGTGCTACATTACTAGTCAGGGGTTATAGGTAGTTTAACAACAATGATAATGATGCTAGTGATAGTGATACTGATAATTATCTAGTTTATTCAAGAAGACATTGTGTGTGTTCTTACTTATATTTTTAAGCTTTTCTTACAAAATAAAGTAATTTCAAAAGGCTTTCTGTGCTTTGATTTTCACTTAGTAAATGAGAAATTACATAATTACATAATCTTTCTCCCTTTGTGCCACTTTTTTTTTTAACTGCTTGAAGCTGAACTGGAGCCACTCACTCCCTTTAATGCAGTCATATCTTCACATAGGTCTGATTGCTGTCATATAATCCAGCTCTTACCTGGACTCTTTGCCTTTACCTCTCATTTCGGTCACATCGCTCATCCGTCTGGTCTTCTCCAGTCCTCCTGGACCTCCAGGTTTCTTGCTCCCCAACTGCACTGCTCTGCGCATACTGGGGCTCGGAAACTGGCAGGCCAGAAACTGGGTCGGAAAACGCGGCCTGGATCCAAAGCTTAAGTAGAAACAGGGATGAAGAGGATTGTGTAAGGCTGTTGTATGACAGCAGGTAAACATATCTCAGCTATACATTTAAAAAGAGAGAGGGGGGGAGGGGGTGTTCTTGTGTTTCCAAGACCTAAAATCCTTCAAAAGAGTAGGAAGATAAGAAAAATCGTACATTATACAACTTCAAATGTGTTTGGAGTTAAGGTTTGATAAGCAGTGGAGAGGTTTAACTTTTTTATAATGAGCTTATAGAGGGAATGTGGTCAATGCAGGTCCTCACAAGGATAGCAATACAAACATGCTCTCATGCATGTTTTGCACCTATAAATGCCTTTATATGTGCATCATGCACTGTGTGTATGCACACTCCCATTCACCATGAGTCAATAAAAGCTCAAACAGCAAACCTAGGCATCTCCCCTCAATTAACAATCCCAATAATGAACAACTACCCTGCAGCTATTAGACTTAGTGTAAAGATGACTGACTGCAAGAGACAGCGTGAGTGTGGGTCAGCGCTTCTATGATATGTTTTTTATTAAAACGGTGGAGCTTTATGCAATGAAAATGATGAGGTATTTTCCTATTGTGCCGAAAAGATTGAGGGCGCCCATTTGTCTCCACTTTGCTGCAGTGTTTTGAAGAGCCGGGACTGGGGAGAGAAGTCACGAGGCTCTTTGTGGGGGGAGAATGGAGTGAGGAGATGAGGGGGAGTGAGGAGGGTTAAGTCCCATTTGGATGCCAGAGATGGAGCAAAATTCCATGAGCAACATCTGGAATTCCAACTGCATCATGTAGGCCAGACACACAGCAGGAAGCAGCAGTATGGGGATGGGAGTTGGTGTGTATCTGTTTAACTGGCTTTTTGGACTACATGACAGTCACAATATACACTATGTAAAGAAAGAATCATGTGTTTCGGGGGTTTTCTTTCTCGGCTAGTTTCAATGTGCTGCTTTATTCATGCATGTTTTTCCGGCTCAAATCCACTCAGTGGCCTGCACACATGTCAGTCTCTTAGCTGTAGGTCACTATTTGATGTTTTCTGTCTTCCCCAGCTGATTCTGCAGAGGGAAGAAAAGATTTGCCTCAGCATAATTCTTCCCAACATTCTCTCTCTCTTCTCTTCTCTCTGTGTAACTGGAGAGCTTTTTTTTCACTGTCTGCGAAATGACTCACTCCTTTTTCACAAAGCCCAACAAAAGACCAGACCACACTGCCCCGCACTCTTCCACCCACCTCCACTCCTCTGGCTCTCACATAAATGAAAAGAGAATTTCTAGTCTTCATTCCAGTGCTACTGTCCACTTTCCACAAAAGCTGATTAACAAACATAAACTCCTCAATCCATTCTCCATGCCAAATGCCTCACATTACATCCACTAATCTGTTAAACCCTGTTTAAATTGAACTCTACTCAGCAGAATTTATCAAGCTCCTTTTATGTTCCTGTCTCTGTGCTGGACACTTCCTGTGCCTGTTTCAGTTGGCATGTGGATAGCCTGCAGGCTGATGAATGGAAACTTCCAAATAGGGGAAGTCCTGCTCTTGGCTATTATGCGTCCTAATAGCCAACCCGAACATCATACTGTAATGTAATTGCAGGACCAACCTCACAGAGAAGACTGAGTAACTTTCCCATTAAATGAGACTGACTGATTAACAGAGAATGGTTAGTGTTACACTCTGCCTGGCAACAAGGATGTGGGATGGTGGAACGGCGCATTTCTAGTGAGTATTTAGGTTACACATGGTTTTCATTATAATCAGTTAAAGCTCTGCCACATCCTGCACTACTACGAGAAGACAACAAACAGGAACAGGGGGGTTTCTCTCCAGAGTCTTTGTCTCACACACACAACCCCCGTCTTGAAATTAGGTACCAACACTCATGTTTATTGGAGGAACAATTGTAACAATCTTAACTATTCATGCAAAACTAATGACATCCCACCAGCCTCAGCTGTACTAGCTAAACTAAGACAATGAACATTATAAACATTATTCCTGCTAAACATTAGCACGCTGACATTAGCATGAGCTCAGACTGATTTGAACATCTGTGGTGTCCATATGACATCACACAGATCGCTATGATATGCTGACCCAATACAGCAACGAATACAGGATGACTAACTAGAACGATTATAGACCTTTTTCACAGCAGATAATCTGACGTGTCATGGCAGGAAAAGCACAGGTGTAACCACTAATGCTTAGTTTGCTCAATTTCCATTTAAGTGTCCCATTGAGCAGGCGTGCACTAATAACTGATGACATAAATGACTATCATCAAATTTATGAAGTACACCTGTGCATTCCCCCCTATCTATAACATGCTGTGCAGGGGTCAATCGTGCCTCTGGGAATTTAACTCTCTATTCAAGTGTTTCTTTCATTCATTGTTTTAAAGACTTAGGAAGGGTGCAAGAGTGGTTCATAGAGGGGAGCTGCTGCAATCCCACACTTGTGTTAGTCTCTATTTCTCTCTCTCTCTCTCTCTCACTCACACACACACACTTTATTTGTGGTGTGCACTGCCAGTGAAAGAGAGGGATCAATACCCAATACTTTTTCCGTTGTGTCTGCATTTTATTATTCCATTTAGCTACAGTACACAGAGCTATGCCTGGAAATAACTTTCCCTATTAGATCAACATAACTTTTTTTGTGGGCCCCAGATGTCCCAAATTCTTTTTTTCAGATATTTCACCAACTGATTAATTAGATTTCCTAGCCGTGGAGTTTTGCCAGCGTCTGCCCCGAGTGCTGAATCTGCTTAATGCTATCAGTTCAAAGCTGCGTGCCTGCCTTTGTTATTCCGTCACAATGTCTGCGCTTTGGATTGGGTGTGGTGCAGTGGGAGCCGTCTCTTTTAAATGTCGGAGGGAGGTATTGTGTGGGCGAAACGAATTACAGGTGCAAGGAAGTTAAACAATCAACATTTCAACTTCTTTAGGTTGCTTTTTTTTTTTTGTCTTGTCTCATACAGCGTGGTTTCCCAAGCCCTGTAGAAAAACATATCCATCACAGGAGATGCTGATTCAGGCTCTCCAGCTACCCTTGCCCTGACCCAGCCATATGCACAAGGAAACCCCCCTGCTTCGCGGAGGGCCTGGTCAGGATAGTTTCATCTAGCGTCTACTTATATATACAGTCAGTCTGACTCTGAACTCTCAAGACCACAAGAAAGAAGCAGCAAGACTCCCCCTCCCAACATCTCCTGCAGTCTGTTAATGAAGTATCATACAACCTCATGCTTGGTTTTTCTCCCTCTCGCCTCTTCAGTTGCAACAAGGAACATCTGGTTTCCATAAGCACATACATGTCATCACAATAAAGGAGGGAGGACTGAAAGGAGAGGGGGAAGGGTGTGTATGTATTAAGGGAAATTTAAACTTTAAAGAGTGGTAAGATTGATCGTCAAGATATCACTCTTTCATCATCGCTCCAAATTCTTTTCACGTGTTTTCATGACAGAAGCCAGCTTCCTTACAGTCAAAAATAAAAAGGAAATCTATAAGAGCATGTATGCATATAGAGGGAGTGTAAGGGAAACCTTGGGTGAATAGGACACAGAGAGAAAGAAAACTTCAAGCCATAGGAGAGGGAGAGGAAAGTCAGTGAGACATGCAGAGATCAGAAAAGCTGCATCAGAGGTTGCCTTTGAAAGTTGAGCTCAGAGGGTCTCTAACAGTGCTGGACACAAAGACATATGTGGTTAAACCGAGGGGCGGAAGAGGAGGAGGTTGGGGGGGGGAGGGGTAGACAGACTGCTTGCAAAGCGAAAACATATTGTTTTGGAGAGGCCTTTACCACTGACCTGAGCTCGCCACCAGACAGGTGGTCTGCTGTGGTCCTCCAGCTGTCACTAGTGGTTCTGTAGAAGACCAAGACTGGCCTTCCTGGTCATGGGCTGAACTCAGAGAATCCTGGGTTAAAGTGGAAGTAGGCGGTTTCGCATGTTGAATTTTTCAAAACTTCAGTATTCACAATGTGAAATTAGCACATTGAAATACTTCCAAGTAGTGCCTGGAGTCGGGTTATCTTTGGTTGGGTTAGTTTTCCATGGAGAGACTGCTCAGGTGTTGCTGTTTTGAGGTTTTTGAATGGATTTAGTCACTTCCCGTAGAGACAAGGACACACATTGTGACTGAGATGATTATTAATATGATTTAGGCATGGTTTGGGCTGTTCCAGTCTAGGTTCAATGGTGTTGACAGTCAAAACCATACTGTAAGATGTGTAAAAAGTCTAATCTTAAATCTTCTTATCAAGTCGCTGCCCATCAAGATTTCTTAAATATGTTTGTTTTAAATTGTCAGGTTTATGCTCCTTCCTGACTGTCAAGGACAAAAGAAATCTGTGCAAGTTGGTGGAAACAACCTTTATGTGTTGTTTATCCTGTAAGGTTCAGCTAGTCTTCAGGTTTGTTCTAAGACTTCCTACAGTGCATTTACCACGGGCAAATGGGAACTTACACTCCGTTTCATTAGCATTCCTCTCACCACTCTCAACATCATTTCCAGTTGCAGCAGGCATTTGTTATTGGCAAAAAAGCTTTGATAAACCCACTGTATGCTACCAGCTGAGCATCGGATGGCAGATAGATCAAGTTTTGCCTTATTTCCAATGCATAGTTCAGCTTGACTCGACTCACTTTTGGGACTAGGTCATTTTCTCTATTTCGTTTTCCACTGCAGAGGGAACCCCCACAGCGTATTGCCACCACGTAAAACTGCTGTGACATAATCTTTAATGCAATGCTCACTGAATCCTTTCATCTGCAAATAAACAGGAACAAATTGCACTTCGTCAACTGTACCGTGAGGTGTAGGCCATCGTTTTGTGGGATGACATCAAATCTGGGTAGAGTCAATGCAAATAAATTGTGGCCACTATTAATGGTTTCTCAGTAGGGGGGGGGGGGGGGGGGGGGGGGGGGGGGGGGGGGAATCACAAGGTCGGACAATACATTATCATCATGATACTTATGTCACAGTACAATATTATTGCAATTTTAAACAAATTGCAACATTCAGCAATACACTGCAATTTATTGCCTTTTTCCCAATTTAAACTTATTCGCAATTTCAAATTATGTCCCCAAAAAGAAGCCTTTGTCAACATCTGTATCACCAAATAAAAGAACATTTGTTTGTTATCTTTCCTCACTTCAATTTTCTTGCTGCAAAATGGGATTGTCAAGCAGATAAACTGACCAACACATATATTATAAAAGATTGACGCGTGGGGTCTGTGTATCAATTCAGTTATGCCAGAGAAAATATCGCGATATTATGCTGTATCTATGACTTTCTCCCCCCCCCC